>NW_003852397.1:15996425-16132623 GCF_000181295.1 Otolemur garnettii | reverse complement strand
TTGATGGGCACTTGGGCTTCTTCCATGACCTGGCAATTATGAATTGGGCTGCAATAAACATTCTGATGCAAATATCTTTATTGTAATGTGATTTTTGATCTTCTGGGTATAAAGGAATTGTAGGATTGAATGGCAGGTCAATTTTTAGTTCTCTATGTGTTCTCCAGACATCTTTCCAAAAGGAATGTATTAGTTTGCATTCCCACCAGTAGTGTAGAAATGTTCCCTTTTCTCCACATCCACACCAACAACTCTGGTTTGGGGATTTTGTGATATGGGCTAATCTTACTAGAGTTAGGTGATATCTCAAAGTAGCTTTGATTTGCATTTCTCTAATGATTAAGGATGGTGAGCATTTTTTCATACATCTATAGGCCACACACCTATCTTCTTTGGTGAAATTCCTCTTCAAGTCCTTTGCCCACACTGCAATGGGATCACTTGTTTTTGTTTTTGTTTTTGTTTTTGTTTTTGCTAATGCATTTGAGTTCTCTATGGATTCTGGTTATTAAACCTTTGTCAGAGACATAGCCTGCAAATATTTTCTCCCACTCTGAGGGCTGTCTGCTTGCTTTACTTACTGTGTTCTTGACTGTGCAGAAGTTCTTTAGTTTGATCAGGTCCCAATAGTGTATTTTTGATGTTGTTTCAATTGCCCGTGGGGTCCGTCTCATAAAAAATTCACCCAGGCTGATTTCTTCAAGTGTTTTCCCTACACTTTCTTCTAGTATTTTTATGGTTTCATGTCTTAAGTTTAAGTTCTTAATCCAGTGAGAATCTATCTTAGTTGATGGCGAAAGGTTTGGATCCAGTTTCAGTCTTCTACAAGTTGCCAGCTAGTTCGCCCAGCATCATTTGTTAAATAGGGAATCTTTTCCGCACTCAATGTTTTGAATTGGTTTGTCAAAGATGAGGTAATGGTAGGTAGCTGGATTCATCTGTTGGCTTCCTATTCTATTCCATACATCTACCTCTCTGTTTTTGTGCCAATACCATGCTGTTTTAATCACTATCAATTTATAGTATAGTCTGAGGTCTGGTAGCATGATTTTTCCTGCTTTGTTTTTATTCCTGAGTAATGTCTTGGCTATTTGAGGTTTTTTCTAATTCCATATAAAACGAAGTATTATTTTCTCAAGATCGTTAAAGTATGACAGTGGGGCTTTAATGGGGTTGAATTATCTATAAATTACATATAATTCTGTGTCATAAGGAATTTACCCTTCTCCAAAGAGAGAACTTGCTTTTGTTTTCAGTTCCTAGGAGATAATTTCATAACAATTGAAATTTCCCAAGTGATAGGAGTTTCTTTCTTATTTATGATTGGATCATACCTGTTTCTAATTTTTGCTAAATAGAAACTCAAGGTGGCACCAGAGAAATGCAATAGTTTAAGCTTGTGGTTTGGTTATGCCAGAAAGACCAATCATACAATTAGGGTTTTGGAGCTTTGGGCCATTGTAAGGTTAGCTTGACCTCTTGGGTGGGTGCTAGAGATTGAATCCAACCACAGGGGCAATGAGTCAGTCATTTATGTCTATGCAATGAAAGTTGAGTAAAATCTCTGTTAGCTGAGTTTTCAGGGGTAGTAATACAAAATACAATTATTACACATGGATGCAGCAGGGTAAATGCATCCTGAGGACAGCAGAAGCTTTCTGTTTGGATTCCCAGACTCTGGACAACGTAGCCCTTCTTCTGGCTAGTTCTAACTGGTGTCTCTTACCTGTTATAAACATGACCATGAGTGTTATAAGTTTCACTGAGTTCTGTAAGTCTTTATAGGGAATTATTAACTACAAAGGTAAATTTGGTAAAACACTGAACTTAGATTTTTTGGTCAAAATTGAAGGTCGTCTTTTGTAGTCTTTTCTTTTGAATAACTTTGTAGCTAGATAGATCTCAATTCTTTGCAGTTGAAGTGAGATGACTTGGGGAGATGGACAATATGGAGGACTGTATCTTTCACCATTCAATTTGCTAGCTTGGAGGATATTCTATAAAAGCAGAGCAACTAGAATTATAAAAATATCTTATAAAATTTTATTTTTTGTTCCCACTATTCTTTGCTCATAAATTTTATTTATCACTTAGGACCTTAATCTGTAATTTATCTATTGAAGTATCTGTCCATCTCACTATACTGTAAGCTCTTTAAAATGAAAGAATTTCATATTCATTTCTGTATTCAAGTGCTTGGCTCAAAGTAGGTGGTCAATTAAGTGTTACTGGATGAGTGAAATAATAAATATCTGGAATGTTACATTTTTAGTATAATTTACTTAAGATTGCTAAACTTAGGCTCTCTCATAAGCCTAGAATATGGAATGTGGATTTCTGTATCACAGTATTAACAAACCAAATAATTTTATATAATAATTTTAGAACAATATCTAAAGCTAAGAAGTATCATCTTTTATTTAAAAGCACAATTTGGGAGTCAGAATAATTGAGAATATACTGAACTCTGTTATTTAATGTGTAACCCTGAGAAAATTACCTATTTAAACTCTTTTTCTATCTATAAATACAAATAGGCTATAGTTTCCTATTTTTATTACATGCAATTTTTTAAATGTATGAGAAATATTAATTTTCCATTTCTTTTTCCAAAATTAGTAAATGAATAAGTAGAATATTATATATACATTTTGAATGTATACATATGTATGTACAAAGAATTAGTACATATAAATTTATACATTTTTTGTTTCTTCATTATGATCATAAGAGTGAGGCTAGATAGTTGGCAAGATATTTATTAGATTCAGTGAAGTGTGATTAAACAGATTACTATTTACTGTTGTCCTTGTCAAAGGGTACAAAATGTAAGAGATTATTTCTATCCCAAAAATACATGTGATTAAGGCTTTTTATTAAAAAAACAAGTTTAAAGTCATTTTAGCGGCTGGTAAATTACAGTCTCGAGTAATGTAAATTATTGGATATCTTAGAGAACACAGATATATTTTATGTTCCCATGGAATACAATGCCTTTTCATTTATTCATTTGCTCATTTATACATTTATTTATTCATTTATTCAACAAAAAATATATTGAGCATCCACTATGCCGCAGGTGTTATGCTAGGTGCTAAAGTTACAGAGATAAATTAAATGGTCTTTACCTTCAGGAAGTAACCAAGTTGCACCTCAATTTGTTGACTTTTTTAAAGTTTAGATACATCAATAATCTCTTGTACATATGCAATAAACTTGCTTGAGAATTTGCAGCTTATTGTGAGTCATTTTTGTGAAGGGCTGAAAGAAAACGTACAGAATAACACAAATGTTCTTTGAGTTTCCATAAATGTTTAGTTGTCAATAAGTATTAAATATGAAGAAAGCATTTCTATGATACCAAGATAAAATAAAAGAATGTCACTTATATATGTATAATTCATGAGAGTGTTTCTCCAAGTGACTCTAGGAAGATAATTCACTAGCTGACATTTGAGCCCCTGGCTGTGTGCTATGGGACATGGAAGTCTCCATAAGTGTGTGAAAACACCAGTGCAGGTTGAGCCCAGCTGAGGATCCAGATACAAGTAGTCCGAGAGGACATTTGGGAGGGTGAATGATGTAAAACATGTCCATATCTATATTGGCCTGGGGCTTGTCCTTGCAACTAACATCAAACCAGACAGTTGGGAGAGTGAAGGACACACAGCAGAAATGCAAATTTTGGATTTTGACAGCATTAGATTTTGTTGCACTGTCTTAGAAATGCTTAGATTCTAATGCCTAAGCCAAATAAAATTATACGTTAACCTTCATTCAAATGTGTGTAACTAAAATGTTTTAATCATTGTCAGTAACCATGCTTATGGTAATGATGTTATGATAATACAAAAGAATATGATTTCACGAGTCATATGATTTATGTAATTATATGAGATTTTCTAGAATTGTACATTATAGCACTCCAAGATGAGATATATATATAGGTAAAGAGGTTTCAAAGTATTTATAGGTAATAGAAAAATATTTGGCTACATGGGGTTTTTGAATTGTCATGAAGCCAAATGTTTGCAAGTTATAAACACATTGGAAAATTTTTTAAGATGAAAAGAAAAATATAACAAGGATATTTGTTGAAGGCTAAATAAATACATCAGATTTTTTAAATCTTCATGACAAATGTTAAACTCTTACCAGAACATGTACAACTACAACTAGCTTAGAAAGAATGTACTAACAATATTTACTTAATTATAAATATGTTTATATAAAAACAAGACAAGAAAAGAGAAATCCCATTTTATCTAATTTAAAAAATGTATGGAAGTGCAGACAGTATGACTTGCTTTGGGTTAGAATATGCTAAAAAAGGAAAAAAATCAGCTTTCTTCTGGGGAAGAAAGAAGCTTCACTTGTCTGAGTAAGGACTGGCCATCTGTAACCGTTTGGGAGTATTAACTACTTCATAAAAGAAAATAATAATCATACCTTCTTGGTTGTCTTTTTTAAAAAATTTTTTTATTAAATGATAACTGTATACATTAATAGCCTCTATACCATAATAAGGCATATTCTCTTAATTTATCACAAATAAACATATGGTATAGAGTCTATTCTACAGGACACTAGTTCTCCATTTAAAAAAGTTTGTTACTTATAAAACCACATATTTTTAAAAATTTGAAAAAATGGAAAGTTTCAGAAAAGTAATTATTTTCATAATCTATATCCAAAATACATAACTGCATTTTATTAGTTCTGTTTCTTTAGTTGGATTAATTAAACAGGGAATAAAGCTGTTTACACGGTCATTACCTTGAATTCCCTCAGGCTATGAAAACTTGGAAAAGCTAAGAGAACTTAACCTCTCAGACTTTTTGTTGTGTCTCACAGTAAATTTATTTCCATAAAACCAAATCTTCTGTTTTGTAACATTTGTTTTTATTATTGCTGTTATGTGAAATCTAAATTTGGAGAAAACTTGATGTTGGCGTTTTCATGCATCATCTGCCGTCGCTGAGTGATCTGGGACCATTCACTGAAACTCACTGAACCTGACTTTGCCTACAAAAAATATTTTTCTCAAGAGGTTTATTATAAGTAATGAAAGAAATAAATAAAACAGAAAATAAACATGGAACTTCCAGCTTTAATAAATTATTACTCAAAGCAATTTCAAATAATTTATATATTTATAGCCCATATGCCTTCTAATGTGATTTGATATGTTTTGCCAGTAAAGGCACATAAAGAACATAAAACAATTTAAAATCAATAAATATGCTAAACCTGAAGAGCAAAAAGTAGATATAGTGCCACCTAAGTTAACATTGTAATCACTACTTATGTTTAAATATCTTTCTGAGTTTCTTGGAAGTTAAAATTAAGGAATACAGAAATTCTTATTCTATTTCTTCATGAGCGATTGTGTTTCTTGATCTATAAACATATTTTTACAGAAAACATAGACTTTTTTAATTCATCAGGGTACTTCCTATTTGGGGCATAGCATTAAAAATACCACCAATGGGAAGAATGTGTATAGAAATTAAGGTGATAAAGTCCAGGCTGGCTGTGCTCTTGTTCTAATTTGATGAAAGAACAGCACATAGCTACCCGTCTGGCCTCATTGAACAAACATTAACTATTAACTCATATTTCTTCTCTCAGCCATGATTTTGACAAGATCCTCTTTGAAATAATTCAAGTTTAATCTCTCTGTTGAGATCCCGGTACACTGGTACATCCTCATGTTTGCGGTGCTTTCAATGTAACTTAATACTTAAAGAAAAGAAGAAATAAGTAGGAAGTCATAAATATCTAAAAGGACATGATAAGGAAAAAGGAATGAAATGGTCACAAACGATCCTGCCAAGTACACAGTATGAGTCAGCAGGGTCTTCTGACTCACCGTGACAGTAAGTGGCTATGAGGTTTTCTGTGAAAGTGGATGGAAAGGCTGTGTTGAAGTGCCCAGTCAGACCCTGCTGGCAGCATTGAGGCTGACAGCTCTTACCCTTCTATTCACAAAAAGCCCTTTCCTGAGACTTTCTCCTCTAAGTGTTTAATATCCACAGGGGTGTGGAATCTAAGCAGCTCAGGCTTGTCCTGCTGAGCCTTCCTCAGCAGCCCTGATTATTCAAAAGCACTTACAGAGGCTCCTGCCTTTTACCTGGAATAGGACACTGTCAAGGGCACAGTGGAAAGGTTGTTTTTGTTTGTTTGTTTGCAAGGAATTTTTTAAGGTAGGTTTGTCTATGTAAATAGAATCATCGAAGATTATTCATTAATTTGTACAAATAAGATTAGGGAAAATTAGAATATATGAAAAGTCTAACAGCTTGGACAAAGATAAACTGCAGAATATCTTTGAATACATTTGCAAAATGCAGACGGTGCTTGTTCCTGTGCAGGGCAAAAGTACAGCAGAGACTACTGTACCAGATATCTCACAGAGTGATAAATTATAAATTAAATTAACTCACATCCATGGCTGTGTCCACATTCTCAGCCAGGATTCCCAGCCCACTCCATGGTGATGGGTATGCAAGAAGGAGCCCTAAGGAGCTCGCTTTCCTTGCCTGAGATTCTCAGTGAATTGGATCTGCTAGAACAGGTAGGACAAAAAATGGGTGGATACTCAGTTGTCTTGGGAAGTGACTGAATCCACCTGAATTTGGGCTGGGGCAAAACAGGCCCACTTGCCATGGTCAGTGAGACTATCAGCCATTTACTTCTCTAATTTGTAGTACCAAAGTGCCTCCCACAAGTAGTCCACTGAAGCAGAAGAGAAGGGAATGACAGATGTATGGTTGTTGGCAGAACCCACTCTGCCAAGGCATGCATCATTTGACGATTTTGAAAGCCATATATATAGAAATTTCTGGGTTTTTCTAGGCAAACATTGTGATTTTTCTCCATCTCCTACCTTTGTATTTAAGCATTCACTGTTCCATCTATGACATGGTGAGGGCCTCACTTTAGTTCAAGTCAACTTCTAAATCTATTAACCACTAGATTAATAGATTTGGTTTTGGCTCACTAAACGAGCCCCACCCCCCAAAAAAGGTTATGTGATAAACAAAACTGTCTTTTGGTGTTTTGTCTTTGTGATATGGGGCATTCTGAAGTTCAGGACACAGGAAGAGCCTTTCTTGTCCAGATCTAAGGTCAGTGCCTCAGCACTGGTGCCACAAAGCATTAATCTTTAGTTTTATTTTGCTTTTTTGACTTGTCTTATAATCCTGATTTATTTCTAAGAAACCTTGTCATGAGAATGAAGAATGTATTTCGTCGCTTGAAAAATGTGGCTCTGTTCTGCTGGTTCTCTTGTAGGGCAGACCTGTGGATTCAATGCCCTTGCTTTTTGTTATTTGATGGCAGCTAAAAGTAACTGCAAGAAAGCAGACCTAAGCGGAGTCAAACTGCTTTTAGATCCTAATCCCAGGCCTTAATTTGAAGAGCTTGGGTAACCAATGGTAACAGAAAGGAAATCATCCTCCCTAGTTGTAGTAGACAATTGTAACTATTCCAAGTATAGAATTTTAGTATTATTTTTTTTTCCTCCTGTATCCACCAGTACAGAAGAAAGACTGATAAGGAAGGAAATAATGGTAGAAACAACACCTTAATTTTAGCAGTAATTCACAATGAAAGCTGTTACATTTATTCATAAAATTCATAGTCTTTAATACCAAAATAAGAGAAAAGGAGAGTAAAATACTCTTTCTCAGCCTTCTTCTTCCTATACTCTATCGGTTCATGGTGAACTTCAATGTATTTTAATCTTCACAATTTTAAATGGGTCACATACTGAGTCTCTGTAATTTACCAATGCTAAAAATATCTACAAAGTTTTAAGTAAATATTAAACTAAGCATGGAGTAGAATAGCACTTATTTTGAAAGAAGTGATTCCAAGACCAACCATTATTGTAAAAATATCAGTTACTCATTGTTCCCAAAGGTGTGATAAACCAAAGTGGTAGGCTTTAGAAATATGTAGTCTTTAAAGCATCTTTTCTTTTCGTGGTAAACTGTATTCATTTTAAGACTGGGGTGTTTCTTGGGGGCACTGCATAAATGGGAAGGCTCTGCACCATATACTGGGTTATGTTAATGGCTTATAGCTACATTAATCTTTAAGTTGAGCTTTGAATTCAGTCATTTGGAAGCAAATGCTCTCTAGAGAGATCATCAAGAAATAACTAAGCAATTGTTTAAAACTGAAGGCTGTTTTCTGAATTAATGAAGCAGCTTTCATTATGGACAATCTAAAAATTACAGGCTATTTCCTATTTATCTGTTGGTGCATTTTGATGATTGTATAATAATGTCAGGAATGGGAGGTTTTCCCAGTTATAAATTTACCTGAAGTCATCACCTCAACATGCAAAGTCAAAATGAGCATAGTTAGTATTCTGAATCAATCTCATTAGAAATTAATCATGTTATATTTTTCTCATTTTTTTTGTTTGATTCTACTTTGCCATAGTGAATTAGTTCCTTTGTATACTCATTTCCAGCATTAGAACTTTAGCATTTAGGTTTTTTCTTTTTAAAGGAAATAGTTTAATGATCCTAACAGTAAGTGTATATGTCAACTGTAATGAAAATGTATTAAGTATGTGTCGTACATAGGAGATAATTCCTTCCACATCAAAATATTTTCCTATATTGATTATCTTTTATTCCTTTGGAGAAAGATCCTACTACTTTTTATTTCCAGACTCAGATTATCCTTATATCTGCTTCATTTCTTTATAGATAGGGACATAGAAGTACCTTTAGTGTTCTGTAACAATTCTACCCTGTAATTTTATTTTTCTGACCGTGATTTCATTCTTTATTTTTAATGTTTACTAACTTTTTAAAATTTTCTACTTATAAGAATATAAATGTCTTAAAATCCAGTTAGAATGGTGTTAGGAAATGTGAATATCCACATGTAGAAGACTGAAATTGGACCTTTATCTCACCCCACATAAAACATCAACTCATAGAATTAAGGGTGTGAATAAGACATAAGAAGAAGGTTTTTGGCATTAGGCTAGGCAATGATATTTTGTAGAGGACCCCAAACTGCAGGAAACAGAAGCACAAATAGACAAATGAAATTGCATCAAATTAAAGCATATTTGCACATTGCAAGTAACAGTTAATAGAGTGAAGGGATCACCCACAGACTGGGAGAAAATATTTGTAAACCATATACTGAATAAGAGTTACTATCCAGACTATATAAGGAACTTAACCAATTCAATAGCAAGAAAACAAGTAACTTGATTAAAAATGGACAAATAAATTGAAAAGACAATTCTTAGAATTCTTTTTTTTTTTTTTCCTTAAGACAAGAGTCTCACTCTGTTGCCCAGGCCAGAGTGCCATGACATCAGACTAGCTCACAGCAACCTCAAACTCCTGGGTTGAAAGTGATCCACCTGCCTGAGCCTACAGGCATCCACCACAATGCCTGACTAATTTTTTCTATTTTTAGTAGAGACAGGGGTTTGGTGGTCTCAAACTCCTGAGCTCAAAGGATCCTCTCCCCTCAGCCTCCCAGAGTACTAAGATTACAGGCATGCTACTGCACCTGGTCACTTTTTACAAATCTTGAAAGAAGAGGTACAAATAGTGAACTTGTATATGGAAAAATGTACACAGTTATGCTATAAGAAATAAAAAAAAAAGAAAAATGCTCAGTGTTACTAATCATTGAGAATATACAAATTAAAACCACAATGAGATATCACCTCCCACTATTAGGATGTCTCTTATCAAAAGACCAAAATAAGTGTTGGCAAGGATGTGGAAGAAAGGGAAATTTTCTATGCTATTGCTGAGAATGTAAATTACTGCAACTGTTATGGAAAAAAGTATGGAGGTTCCTCAAGGAATTAGAAATAAAACTACTATATGATCCAGTAAATTTATTTCTGGGGATATATAACCAGTTGAAGTGAAATCAGGTATTTTTGCCCCCATGCTAATTGCAGCATTATTCACAATAGCCAAGATTTAGAATACCCTAAGTGTCCATTGACGGATGAATGAATAACATAATGTAAAGTATTTTTGTATACACACACATCACACACAATTGCAATACCACGTATCCTTATAAAAGAAGGACATCTTGTCATTTGCAACAACACAGATGAACCTGAAGGATGCTATGCTGTGTGAAATAGCTGAGATACAGAAAGACAAATCCTGCTTTCTCTCACATATGGAATCTACAGAAGTCGAACTCATGGAAGCAGATGGTGGAGTGGTGGTTACCAGGACCTGGGGTGGAGAATGGTGAGATGTTGGCCAAAGGGTATGAAGTTTCAGTTAGGATGAGTGAGATCTGGAGGTCTATTGTGCAGCACGATGATCCTCGTAATGATAAATTATTTTATGTTTGAAAATATTTAAGATAGTAGATATTACATGTTCTCAACACAAAACAAATGATGATGAGGTGGTATGGTAGACATGTTAATTAGGGTGATGCTGTTAATCATTTCACCACATGTACGTATATATCCAAACTTCACTTTGTACACTGTGAATGCATGCAATATTTATTTGTCAGTAATACCTTAATAAAACCAGGGTAGGGTTCACCTTGCTAGGGAAAAGTATAAACTTTCTTGTGAATTTTAAAATTTGCTTGAGAAACAATTTATATGGCACTCATGCTTTTTCAGATTTATTGAGCCATAATAGCATAGAGTCTATATTAAATGTTACATACATTGTCTTCCGTCTACTTTTGGCCATATTGTTTTACTTGAAGTCTATGCGTACATTTTTCCTTGTTTCTAAATTTGGTCCAAGGTTTTCACCTAGATCCTCATATTTTTTCATTGAAACTACATAGTAATGCTCTGTACTCTTCTTATCATTTCTATGAAAATTCATACCTATTGTAAAGAGTCACAAATGCCCACTGATCATAACATTCCAATGGTTCTTTATGTGAGCAAAAACTTATTTCATGAGAATGCTCTATGTTCCAAAATAATTTTTAAAAGGGGGTTATGGCTAATTCCTTCTTATTTCTTCATCTTTATTCTAGTGAGATTTGGATCATCTATTTTGTCACCCACGGTTTTTCAGTTTCTTCCTACATATGGAATTTGTCACAGTCATTTCATCCAAGTCTGTTTTAATTCCATATTACTGTTGCAAACTGATCAGCAATGCATCCTTCAGAGTTCTCTATTGCTGTTGATTAAACAGATAAACACATCTAGCATGACAGAAATTAAATTGCAGGAAACTGAAATTTTTTCTTTTTCCACTTTTATCACAGAATATGTAGTAGTTTAGAAAGTAGAGAATGCAAGAAAAGTTCAGAGCTTTAGACTTAACATAGTGATTGAAATGGAAAGCCATGTAAACGCTCAAAGGACGTGTTCTTCCAAGAAAGGCAGAGAATTGTGAAGACACTTTACATGATGGGATATATAAGTAGGACCCTGGAGGTCCAGATGTGAAAGCAAACTAGTGGAGTTAAGCGCTTAGCTGGAAATTGCTTTTTATCATCTGAGCTACAAGTAATCAGAAGTCAGGCATGAAGGATTAAAGCAAAATGCTTTAGGTGTATACTTGGCATGTGAAAACTGAAATTTTTTTTTCTTCTTTTAATGCCCAGGATAACACCACCTGATTCTCTTCAAAATATACAGAATGAAAGTGTTCCCATGATAATTTTTTTTCAGAAGTCAGAAAAAGGAACGTGCACACAATAGCAGCAGTTCTCCAGAACGTATTGGGCTGTTGTAGAATATATTAATAGTGTAATTCTGGCACATTTTCAACTGGGGACTCAAACCCCTGACAGAGTCTTCCAGAAACACTTGATTCTAAGAAAAACCAAGACTTATGGAAGAGAATGAATGTGCTTGATTCAAAAGCTCTTTGCCTTTAATCTGTTTCCATTATCTTTGATCTTGTGGCAATAACTATTTAGATAATGTTACAGTGGAAAAGAACAAAACCACTAGATTATATGATACCTGTCAGGGACATAGAAGCACCTGAGTAAAAGGCCAAAGCTATTCTAAACAAGTATTATTATTTTTTAGTTAATTCTTATGTCAAATACTTGCAACTGTTATCATTGAAGTTCTGATTTTTAGTTTGCAAAGCAAATCATAATACTCTTGCTATCTCTGGCCAGATGACTTTAATTTAAATAATAACTGCCTTCCCTATTATAGATTCCTACCACTCCCTAAACTAAAGCATTTAGTTTTAAGGTTTCATTTTCCCTTGAATAGAACAACATTACAATATAATTGGAGATTGAAAGTTTCCTTATTTAATATTTCCTCATGTAGTATATTAGACTTTCCAAAGATGTTTGTCACCATGTTATTGGAGTAATGGGTACCATTTGGTGGCCATTTAGAAAAAGCATTTTGCTAATATTTTCTAACATATTAATTACAATTCTATGGTTTAGGCATCATTTCCCTCAATTTATTAATGGGAAGATTGAGGCTTAGAGGAATGATATAACTTCCCTTCCATTGTCAGGAAGGCATTGGTAGACTTCTCTAACTTTCAGAAAGTCCTGTGTTCCTTTCTTCCAGGAGCTCTCCTGTCCTATTCCATGTGATTTGGAATTTGTGAAAGTCATTTAACTGGTCCAGGTTTCCCATGTTGTGCTGGACATATGATCCTTGTGGGGGAACTGACATGAATACTGGGGTTTGTTGGGGTCTATTTCTCCTATGTGCTACTTGAGGGGGAAAAATAATCAGCTGCGAATAAGGTAGAACCAAGAAAAGGAGGAAAAGAAATAAAATCCTGATAGTAGAATTGGAGTCCTTGGCAAAAGTCCATTCCAATTCTAGAACAACAAAGTCATAAGGCAACAAACAGCCAAGTCCTACTAATGTTGCATTACCAAATGTGACAATCACAGGAGCATGAAAGCCACAGTTTGTAGTGATCTACTCCGCTCTGTCCAGTAAGGGTGACTGGAAGCTCTGATACGATTTTCCTGACTCACCCAGTTATGTGGATCCTACTGTGCCTTGAACATGCTAGGCTTGCTCTTGCTTCAGGGACTTTTCACTTCTTATTTTTTCTGCATGAGACACTCTTTTGTAGGAAAGCTCACAATTCATTCCCTCACCTCCATCATATCTCACATAACATTTTCTCTGTTGACTTTCCCCAACTTCCAGTCTCCTCTGCATTCTCTCACCCTCTTTCCTGTTTTATTTTTTTACAACACTTATCATCTTATTTATCATTGCTCTCTCCCCCTTTTCACCAACAGTGAAATACAAATGTTGAGAAAACAGGGTTTTTGTTCTCTGCTAAATCCCCAGCACCCAGTATGTTGCCTGGAACATAGTAAATGCTCAATAAACATTTGTAGTATGAGTGACTGGGAGGTAATAACACTTTGCTTAAGGATAAGGTGAGTTTGGTTATGATAGTATGGAAAGTGTTCCTGTTGTTCACAGTGAAAAAATTATTGACTAATAAATGAGCATTAATGGTGGATCCAAGACTCTAAAAGATTGATTTAATTATATGATCACTTTTTTTATGCCATGGCTAAATATTTTTAAGAATGCCATTTTACAACAAACTGATGAACAAATGTGAGTTACTAGGAAATCTCACAAAGGCTGTTGAAGAGCACATAGATATAATCATATATATTATTGCTAATAGAAAAGAAGTACATACTGTGGAGATCATAAGAGATCTGTAATAATCATATTTAGTATTGACTATAAATGCTGCTAAAAATAGTGAAATAATTGCTTGAAAATACATTAATCTCTCCACCAAAGCAAGTCCTCTTTGAGATTGCTAAGTATAGGATAACTAGGTTTATTCTATATTTAATATTGTTAAGTATAAGACTTTTGGATCAAGCAAGGAGAAACTTTGAGTTATTCCTATTGAAACTATATGGTCGGAGAGGATATTATGTATTGAGAATAGAAAAAGATAGCATTTCCTTTTATTAAGTAATGAAAATTTTTTTTCCATTGGAGCTTTGAGGAAGAACTGATAATAAGCATGGATATACAGAAGGACTCATAGCTGGAGTCCTGGGCTAAAATGCTTACCAGGAATCATCTGAATTCTATATACTCTGGGTGCTGGGGGGAAAAGGCACAGAGATTCTGTAAAACTCCCTGCTACTAGTATCTAAGCTGCTTTGATATCTGAAGACATCTAAAGAACTTACAATGGAGACGTTTACTCCTAAGAAGTTCATAGGAAGTAGGATACCAGAATCAATGACTCAAGCAAAATGTGACTGCTGTTTACTTCATTTGCTATTTTTTCATTTTGCATTATTTTCAGTGGATATAAAAATGTTTAAAAAGTGATATAAGAATTTTACTTCCTTATCCATTCCTTCTTTCTCATGAAGCTTCCTATTTTTCAAATTTCTGCAGCAGAAATTTGGAAGGAAGAAAAGTAAATCAGAGTGGCTCAGGAAGACAACACAAGAGGTGTATCACAGTAATCTGTGGGCTGATTTTGTGGGACCCTAGGATCCAAGGACAGGAATATTCTCGGGGCCCAGGATGGGATGGCACCAGAGGCTGGATCAGGAGCCTGAATGCAGATCACATTTCTTACTCTTCCCATGCACCTAGGCTTTCTATTCTGTTTTTCTACCTTCATAGTAGGGCATAGCTATCCTACAACTACCCAGACTACATGTTATCTAGCCACATGTAAAGAGTGACTAATCACCTGTTCTGAGTCTCTGTTCCAAATTTGATGGACTTAATTTAATCACTGGTATCTGAGAGAGCAGCATTGCAGTATACCTGGGTCGCTGCCAGTAGCCCTACTCTGAGTTGGTAGAAAATTTAGAGAAAGGTAGAAAAGCTGGAGAAACTCTTATTAACAGCAAACTTGGCAAAGAATTTATGAAGAAACTCCAAAGATAATTGCAGCAACAACAAAGATTAACAAATGGGACTACACTAAATTAAAAATCTTTGGCATGGTCAAGGAAATAGTTAATAGAGCTAATAGGCAACCTACAGAATGGGAAAAAAATATTTTCATGCTATACATCCAATAGAGAGCTGATAATCAGAATCTATAAAGAACTCTAGCAAATCAGCAAGAAAAAAAAATAAACAGAAATCCTCATAGAAAAATGAGCAAAAGACCTAAACAGAAGTTTTTGAAAGAAAATAGACTAATGGCCAGCAAACACATGAAAAAAATGCCACACATCTCTCGTCATCAGGGAAATGCACTTTAAAACCACAATGAGACAACACCTCATTCCGTTGAGAATGACTTCTATCAAAAACTCCTGAAGGAATAGATGCTGGAGTGGATGCCAAGAGAAAGGAACACTTACATACTGTTCGTGGCCCTGCAAACTAGTACAAGCTCTATGGAAAAATAGTGTGCAGATACCTCAAAGAGGTAAAAGTAGACCCTCCATTGGATTCAGCAATCGCACTATTGGGCATTTACCCAAAGAGAAAACAGTTATTTAATCAAAATACATGTATACTTGAATGTTTATTGCAGCACAATTCACAATTGAAAAGATGTGAAATCAACTTAAGGGTCCATCATTACATGAGTAGATTAAATAATGTGGTATATGGCTGAGTGCGGTGGCTTATGCCTAGAATCCCAGCACTGTGGAAGGCCGAAGCAAGTTGATTGCTTGAGTTCAGGAGTTCAAGACCAGCCTAAGCTAGAGTGAGAGACTGTCTCTTAAAAAAAAAAAAAAAAGCCAACCACTGTGATGGGGGAGTATAGTCCCAGCTACTTGGGAGGCTGAGGCAAGAAGAGTATTCTTTGTGCTGAAGAAGAGTTTGAGGTTACTTTGAGATATTGAGATATGATGCCATGGCACTCTACTAAAGATGACAAAGTGAGACTCTGTCTCCAAAAAATAAAATATTTTGGTTACATAAATTGCTAAAAAATAATGTGGTGTGGTGTATGTACACCATGGAGTACTGGGTCATTCATAAAAACATGGTGATCTATTACCTTTTGTAATATCCTGGATTGAACTGAAGACCATTCTTCTAAGTGAAGTATTGCAGGAATGGAAAACAAACGCCACATGTATTCACTTTCAAAATAGAAATTAGTTTTACTACATGTGGTAGTAAAACTCAAAGGAAAACATGCAGGTGGGAAGGGGCAGGAAGGGACGAATATATTCACACCAGGGGATACAATTCACACTATCCTGGTGATGTGCACACTTACAACATTCACTTAACCAGGCATCCTCAGACTATGGCCCATGGGCTACATGCGGTCTGCCTAGGACATTTATCCAGCCCACCGGGTGTTTTTGCTGCTGCTGCCTGTCCTGCTTAGCAGCCGACTCGTCCAGGGGCCCACAGTCCGGCCCTCCAACAGTCTGAGGGACGGTGAACTGGCCCCCTGTTTAAAAAGTTTGAGGACCCCTGAAACTGTACAAAAGCAATTTATATAACCAAAATATTTGTACCCTGTAACATTATGAAATTTTAAAAAAAGAAAGTGGAAATAAGACTCAGATAGATGATCCATAAGTTCTCAATCCTCCTTCAATAAGGATTTGCCTAATTCTTACCTAATTCTTCTTGGTTGGTGAAATTTACTAGAGAATTCTTCCTTCACTTTCAGATGCATAGACTTTTAATTTCAAACTATGAGTTCATTTAGAAAACGAGTTTTGGAACAGAAGAAAATTAGTGAAATGAGTTTTAACTGAAGCAAAGAAACCCTTAAATCAGTAAGTTTATTTAAAAAAGTGATCAAAACTAATTGTTTTAAGTAATTTATCTTGAAACTACAAAATTACTTTTATTTTGTTTATTTATTTATTTCTCATTTTTTTGATTTTTTAAAATTAAATGATAGCTGTGTACATTAATGCAATCATGGCCTACAGTGCAGTGTTTTCATACACAATTTGAAATATTTTCATCAAACTGGTTAACATAGCCTTCATATCATTTTCTCAGTTATTGTGTTAAGACGTTTATATTCTACTTTTAGAAAGATTCACTTGTACCCTTCAAAATTCTTTTTAAAAACTATTTTTTTGAACAATGTTATATATACTATGTTAAATACAGGTGTGACCTTCACTTGATGTGGTTATATTCTTTATGTGAGAAATTATAGGCAATCAGTTAAAGTTTGTTAAATGAGGGCGTGTATGTGTGTATTTCAATTTAACAAGCCTTGTCAGTATTTATTGTTAGCATTGGCTATTTATGTTTCGTTTATGAAACTGAAAATGATTGTAAATCCTCAACACACATTTCAAATTATGACTTTTGACAACTATTTCCAGATAAGGGAGAAAATATTTACCGGATGTAAGGGTCTCTTCAGTGTTGCCTTATTGTAAATTATTTATGGGTGTCCTCTGTCAAGACACAATTTCCATACTCACATACTGGTTTTGTTTTTGTGTCACCACTACAGAGATGTACAGGCAGCTCCACTCAGGTTTTGCATAGCTAAAGACCTTTGATTCTTTTTATCTCAATTTTTTTTGGTGAAGATTAATTTGTTTTGTTAAGATAAACCTTAACTTGAGAGCTGCTACATAATTGATGATGATGTACAATCCATGGGAGAGGCTTCTTGCTTTCAAAAGGAAAATTATGACTCAATTAAATATTGCATGTGCTTCACTAGATCTTAAAATCATCTTATTTAAATATTGAATATCTTTTAAGAGTATTGAGATGGCAATTTCCCTATGATTAAAAATGCTATCTCCATTCTTGAAATTTTAATTTCAGTCATTATTGGGCAGTTGTCTCTTCTCTCCTCAGGAAACAGCACATAGTTTATGAAAAACTTCTCAGATAAATCTCTGAATCCATCTGGTCATTATGTGTCATGCTTTAGTGAGTGTTCATAATTGTCAGTATTTTCCAACAGAAAATACTCCTTGAACAGTAGCATGAATACGCTATTAATTCTGTCATTTGCAGCGGGTAGAAAGAGGTGACCCATCATAGATATTTGGATTTATTTGTGAATAAAATGAATAATTTCATCTGACTCCAGGGAAATAGTATTTGATAATGCTGATAATGACCAGTGTATCCACAGCTTAAATAAATATGAGATACAAATAAATATGTATTTTTCATTTTTGTATTTTTTATTCTGAAGCTATCTGGAGGAAGCAAAGGTAGTTTTATTTCCATTTCTTATCTATTTCCTCAAGAGATAATTCTTTTCCTTCATTTACTTTCCAAGAATGTTCCCTGTTTCCTCTGAGGGCTTCCACACTGATGCAATCCTGATTATGTGTTGTATGCACTTGGGAGAGGCAGGGTGATGAATCCCTCTCTCGAAGAGCAGGTTCTAAGCACCCTTGTGTGCCAAAGCCAACGAAGAGTCCCATTTCAATCTTCTTGGCCACTCCTTTCTAATCCTTGACAATCCCTTAACAATTGAGGCAGTCTTTTCTAACACAAAGGGATTTTAAACACTGCTATCATAAGACAATCAACTTTTAAGCATAAATTCATGCCGAGGCATGCATGATTGATAATACTCGTAATAAGAAATGCTGTGTACTTGGTCAGGATGTCCTGTTTCAAATAAGGATAATGTTCTTCAAACTATCTGAAACTATAATTTGTTTTATATGCAAAGATTAATTTTTTTTTAATTGTTAGAGTCTCTCCAGAAAATTCAGAATCTTCTCATGGGCCATTTGATTCACTTCAAACTAATGAAATGGCCTTGTTTGGATCACAGAGACGATGGGTCAACAGTGGAAGTAACCACCACAAGACAGTGCTGTTGGCTTATTATAGACTGAGAAAGTGAGTTTTAAACCGAGACTCTAAACTTGGCACTGTTATGAAAGTCTGATATGCTAGATTCCAATGTCTTTGAACCTCAGTGTCTTTATTTTAATGCAGAGAAAATAACATTTACTGCCCTGCCTTACAAACCCAAGTGTGATCATTCTATAACAACTAGCATATGAGAGAATCTGAAATAGTAAAAATGATTTAGAGAAGGAAATAGTTAAAGCACCCAAACAGAGATGTATTTACTAGCTTTGCTATAAAGATGCTCCAGGAGAAAAGAAAAGAAGTCAGGAAATCTGAACTAATTTTCACGTCCACGGGACTTCTGGGTAAATAGACTAATGATATTTGCTAGAAGGAAGAGACCTCATCCTTGAAATGCCCATGACAGAAGCTCCTGGATAAGGATTGCTTGCAGTAAATAGAACACGAAGTCTGTGGGGCATGGCTCCCCAGAGAATGCCACATAGGTTGTGCAACTCTGGGGACAGAAAATGGAGATGTTACATAAATTAAGTGCTATCCACTGTATGAAGAACTTTGCAATCCTCTCTTAAAGATTTGATCTACTCTGGGCCACAGATGCATTCCTGTGCAGAAGGGAAAGGCCTGGAAGAGGCTCTCAAACTCTGGGCTCCTCTGTGCTTGTTCTGAGCTGTTAAATTTCTTCTGTTCTTAAATTAGTAAAGCTTGATGGTTAAGATCTCTGATTTGTGGGAATTTGACTTACGATTTTGTACAAGTGAAGAAGAGGATACAGCTAGAGAATTACATGTAAGATTTTTACCACTGAGCAAGGGATTACTGCATACAGAGAAAGGGAAGCATGAGGATATTTGAGTCAGATGTGAGAATGGTGCCTGAAAAAAAGCAATTTTTTTTTCTTTTGAATTTTCAATGATACCACATCCCCCACCTTGGCAGGAGACTGTCCAAATGAAAAGAAGCAAGTAAACTACAATAAGATTTAGATTTTGTTTCAAACTCTGAATTCGGCACTTTGCTATTATAAAACTGCAGGGTATAATTTAGCAAGTTGAATAATAATTGATAAATTACTATATCCAAAAAAGATCTTTGAGCTTTTTGTCTGTTGCTTAAAACATTTGTGACATGGGAAACATGGCAACTTTATTAGTGGAAATGTGGCAGAATGTTCAAGCTTAGTCAGTAGTGTTTGGAACAACATCTGTACTCTATCCTTAGGCAAGCACCAATTACTCTGGCTATCTCCTAGATGACCAGAGGGGCCTGGAGTCTCCTCAGGTAGCGTGTTTCAAGCTGAATTCCTAAGAGAACATAATGTAACTATTTTAGAGCTGTGGCCTGATTACGGACAGTAGCTGAAAAAATGTGTATAGAGCATCTGCATTTATTCCTTTCCTCCTCCTTTGACTTTCTCAATTTCTTCTTTTCTTCATCCTCCTCCTGTATATCCCTGTATTGAAACTGGACCATTTCTCTGTTAGTTAGATGTAGAGAATACTGCCCAGTTAAAGTTTTAGCCTTTGGTCTGTTCAGGTATTGACATGAATGACTGACAGTCCAAGATTTGAATTGCTTGTGATTAAGATTGTATCTCCTATTTTCTTCCATTTTTAGAATAAGTTATACATACGAAGCACAAAATAACTTTCATATGTATTTTTGTTTGACTTAGGATTCTTATGAATTAATCAATGTACTCCTTTATTTTATACTTTTAAATTTTTTAAATTTTAGATTAATATAAGGGTACATATGATTAGGTTATATTGGTTTCATTTGTTAGGTAAAGTCCAAGTTATAGTATAGCCCTTCACCTAGGTGGTGGGCCATATACCCCTACAATGTGCCAGTTAGATGAGAGCTTACCAAATCCCCTCTCTCCTCCTCTTCTCCCTCCCCACTTACTTCTTCCCCCACCACTTTTTCCCTTCTGATTTATTTTTTTATTGCATACATTTAAGATATACAACATGACGTTTTGATATACACATATATAATAAAATAATAACTACAGTCAAGCAAATTAACACATCCATCACATCACATAGTTATCTATTTTGTGTGTGGGAGTTAGAAGCATGTAAAATATCTGTTAGCAAATTTTTAGTATAAAACTAAATATTATTAAATAGTCATCTCATGCTGTGCATTAGATCTCTAACTTATTCATCTTACATAACTGCTATAACTAACTATATTAACTGTATTTATTTAAACTGTACTTGCAGTCATTAACCATACTTATTTAAGTAGTACTTCTGTGATAAAGACCATCTATGAATTTTATATAAAATACACAAATGCCTTTAAATTAAACCTTTTTGTTCTTTAAAAAATAATTAATATTAAAACACTAGAATAGTTTGCTCTCTAATGCAGCCAGGAGATGGGAAGTAGCAGAATGATATAAGAGGGGAGAAAATAACATCTTACGTATTCCCTCAGAGAAGTCCTTGCTAGGATCTGTCATAGAAATGACTGAGCATTCTCTAGGCATTTTATATATTTCCTTTGTATTTACACTTCCTGTATTTACACTTCCTCTGCATGGAATAAGTCTTCATCTGATACACTTCTACTAATCCTCCAATAATAGGAATAAACAATAACCATTTCAACAAGAAGATACAATAATTCTTAATCTACCATATATGCACCCAACATCAGAGCACCAAGACTCATAAAATAAATACTACCAGAACTAAGAAAAGAGATAGAAAATACTACAATAATTGTAGAGGACTTAAGCATCCCACTGATAACACTAGGCAGTTCACTGAGGCAGAAAATCAACAAAGAAACACTAGTCTTCAAATGCTAGTAGAACAAGTGGACCTAATAAACATTTTAAAGATAATATATTCAACAACTGCAGAAAACCATGTATTACATTCTTCTCATCAATGCATGGAACATAGTCTAAGATAGATCAAAGTCTAAGATAGATCATAGTCTAAGATAGGCCAAAACAAGTCTCAATAAAGAAAATAAAATGAAAAATGTATCAAGTATATTTCCAGACAATGGTAGGAAAAAAAAAACAACTAGAAATCAATGCCAAGAAAAACTCTCCAAACTATACACAGATTTGGAAATTAAACAAACTACTCTTGAACAATGAAATCAAGATGGAGATTTAAAAAATGTGTGAAATGAAGGAAACTAGTACATGACATAGCAACACATCTAGGACACAACAAGAGCAGTAAGAAGGGGAATGCTCACAATCCTAAATGTTTATATCAAAAACAGTCAAAGATAACAAATTAACAATCTAACATAACACCTCAAGAAACAAGAAAAGTGAGAAGAAACTGGATCCAAAGTTAAGAGAAGAAATAACAAGGATCAGAAAATAATTGGACAAAAAATACAGAAGATTGATGAAACAGAAAGTTGCTTCTTCAAAAGACAAACAAAATTGATAGACTACTAGCTAGATAAATGATGCAAATAAGAGAGACAATTCAAATACACTCAAGTAGAGAAAGGAGACACTATTACTGATACAACAGTAAAACAAAAGAATTTCCGAGACTACTATAAACATCTCTGCACTAAAGTAGAAAGCATAGAAGAAACTGATAAATTCCTGCAATTATACAGCCTCCTAAGATGGAATCAGGAAGAAATATAAATCCTGAAAAAATAATGAGTAATGAGATTTAATCAGCAATAAAAATTATCCCATAAGATAAAAGCCCCCAACCAGATGGATTCATAGCTGGATTCAATCAGATGTACAAAGATGAACTGGTACCAAACCTACTGAAACTGTTCTGAGATCAGGAAGCAGTGAATCCTTCTTAATTTATTCTATGAATACACTGTTAGGCAGAAAAGAACTCAGTAGGAAAAGAAAACTATAAGCCAATATCCCCAAGTTAACATACATTCAAAAATCCTCAACGAAATGCTATCAAACTGAATCCAATAGCACATTAAAAAGATAATGCACCACAATCAAGTATTTTTTATCCTGCAGATGCAAGGATGATTCAACATATTCAAATCAATAAATGTGACTCACAACATAAACAGAATTAAAAACTAAAAGATATGATTATCTCAATAGATACAGAAACATACTTGATGAAACCCAACATCTCTTCATGATGAAAACCCTCAGGAAACTAGGCATAGAAAAAACATACATCAAGATAATGCCATACTTTAAGAAAAGCCATCTATGACAGCCACAACTTACTTTTCTCCATCACAATGAATGGGGAAAAGTTGAAAGCATTCCCACTAAGATCTTTAAAAACACAAGAATGTCCACTTTCACCACTTCTACTCAGCATAGCACTAGCTGTCCTGGCCAGAGCAATCAAGCAAGATAATGAAATAAAAGACATCAAAGTTGAAAAGACCTAGTCAAATTATCTCTTTTTCTTTCTTTTTTTTTTGGGGGGGAAAAAAAAAATCTTATGATCTTATATCTAGAAAATTTTAAAAAGTCCTCCAAAAGACTTCCAGGTTTGATAAAATTAATTCAGTAAAATCTCAGGATACAAATCAATGTACAGAAATTAGTAGCTTTTCTGCACACCAATAATGACCAAGCTGAGAAACAAAGATCTCAATCCCATTTCACAATAGCTGCAAAACAGCAAACAAAATAACAAACCCTAGGAAGATATTTAACCAAGGAGTTGAGAGATTTCTACAAGGAATACTATAAAATATTGATAAAAGAAATTGTAGATGATGCACACAAAGGGAAAGCATCCTGTGCTCATGTATATGAAGAATCAAAATAGAATCAATATTGTTAAAAAGACTACACTGCCCAAAACAATCTACAAAGTCAATGAAACGCCTATGAAATTTCTGTTATTATTTTTCATAGAACCATAAAGATATTAAAATACATATGGAACAAAAAGCCTGAATTACCAAAACAATCATAAGAAAGAAAAAAAAAACTTGTAGGTATCACATTATTTGACTTCAAATCATACCACAGGCCATAGTAACCAAAACAACCTGGTACTAGTATACACATATACATAGACACATAGATCATGGAGCAGAATAGAAAACTTATAAATAAAGGCACATACCAACTTATCTTTGATAAAAGAGACAGAAGCATACACTGGACATCTTATTCAATAAGTGGCTGCGTGGATTAGCCATACAAGAAGAATGAAACTGGATCCCTATTGCTCACCTTATAATACATACAAAATTTAACTCAAGACATATTAAAGACTTGAATGTGAGATCTGAAGCCATAAAAATTCTAAAAGAAAATATAGGAAAAGCTTTTCTGGACATTGGCTTAAGCAAAGAACTTATGACTAAGACCCTCCCCCCAAAGCAAATAAACAAACAAAAATAGGTAGATGGGGCTTAATTAAACTAAAACAAATAAACAAGCAAAAATACTTCTGCACAGCAAATAAATAATTGTGGGAGGTAGACAGGCCAAATTTCACACAGACCTTCCAAATTGCTCATGAACCTGTAAAATATAATGTATATGTCAAACAATGTTGATGCATAGGCAAGGGGACAGGGTAAAGTGCCCAGCCAGGGGACTGTCTGTGTGACTATCCCACATGGGAAAATCAGCAGCACAGGCAACTGAGACCATTAACTTAGGCTAGAGAAGCTGAGATGTCATCTGAGAAGATAAAACTTGCTCTCCCCTTCTCTCTTCTAATTGCACCATTTGGCCACTTCAGATGTTCCCTTACCCTATATTCCTGTCTACCCTGTACCTAACCTTCCTGGGGGCTGTAATCTCCCCTCTCTCATTCTTAACCTTGACTGCTGACTAATGATTGCTATTATGTACCCCCTAAAAGAATTCTGAGAAACAGGACAGCTGCTGCACGGTTCTCATGCTGCCACCAGGCACATGAAACAGTGTATGCTCGTACAGGCTTCTGGTTTGATGCACTAAGGTTGGTGTAAGTTTCATGATTTCCCTGGTGTCATCTCACTTGCTGACTGTCCTAGGTTGGGGTCCACTTAAACACCCAACAAATAATCAGCAGAGTAAACCGACAACTTGCAGAATGGGATAAATATTTGCAAAATATACCTCTGACAAACAGCTAATATCCAGAATCTATAAGAAACTCAGACAACTCAGCATGGGAAAAAAAATAAATATGTGCAAATGACATGAACTCATATTTTTCTAACAAAAATGTACTAATGACCAATAAAGATATGAAAAAATCATCAGGGAAATGCAAAGTAAAACCACAATGAGATACAATCTTACTCCAGTTAAAATGACCATTATAAAAAAGATAAAAAGCAACGGATGTCGGTTCAGATGTGGTAAAAACTGTTGGTGGGGATTTAACCTTGGAAAACAGCAAGACATTTCTCAAAGAACTAAAAATCGATCTGCCATTCACTCTTTCAAGCCCATTACTTTGCAGTATTTTGTATCTATCCAAAGGGAAAGAAGTCCAACAATGCTCAGCGTAGGGCAACATGTTAAAGAATATATGTATATTAAGAAAGATGACATGGCCATAACTCCAAAAATACTCATATCCTTAAATAAAACTAATAATATATTTTAGAGCCACAGTAATAAGTTTAGATCAATAGTACTCAAAGTTTATACATATCTAAAATTTTATTTGTTTTCTCAAACACATAAAAGTAAACTGAAATAAATGTAAGTAGAAGGTTTAGTATTAATTCCACAGTCCATTCATTGTCTACCTTACCCTCTCGTATACATGCACACATATTGGAGTACATTGGTCTAAATGGAATACAGCTGTTCCATATCACCACATGGACAATAGATGCCTTGACCATCAAGTAATTGTTCTCTCTTTGAAATTTCATATACTACATACCACCATTAGTTATTTGAATAATTGCTTCATCTCCTTTGTTAAGTTGCATATTTCTTTGATGTAGTCACTAAAACTTAGCTCCATCATCTCCAGAAATCTTATTCCTTCTCTGGCTATTATACAAACTTCTGTTGTATATATTGCCATATTTATTGACTGAATTATATATATTTAACTTTATCTTTTAATATATTTATACATTGTTAAATAACTTTTGCACTCATGCTAATTAACATACCCACTACCTCACAATGTTACTATATTGTGTAGATGTGTGGTAAGAACACTTTAAGAGCTACCCTCTTAGAGTGTACAACATGGTATTCATAATTATATTCGTTTGGTTGTACATAACATCTCCAGAATTTCTCCATCAGTCATAAGAAACTTTGAATGCTTTGTGCAACTTTTCTCCTTGTGTCCCCCCTCTGTAGCCCCTCCCTATTTTACATTGAAACATGATCATTTATTTGCAAGGATTTTCCACTGTTGCACTTCCAGCTCTTTGAAAATAGGTGTTATGTCATTTTTTAATGTATAATCTGTGCCTATAGCTCATATTGGCTGCCTATGAGAATAATCCATGGAATTTTGAAAATAATACTGATGCACAGGCCCCATCCTGAACAATGAAATTACAATTTGGGATAGTTTCTTTCACACTGTAAGTTATTCATATTTGAAAAATAAAAGAATGAATTCAGATCTGCTTTCTTGCCCCTTTTCCAGTAGTTCTTATTTTCCAGGGATTTCTATCAGAGTACCAGAGGAGTATGGGAAATTAATAAGGGGCATGGTGTTCAGAACATTTTCAAGAGTTGAAACATATGACAATCCCTTCATACGAATTTTGTGACTTATGAATGGAAATTATACAAATTACTCCTTTAAAATGCTGTAAAATATTGCTTTAAATCAGATAACCTGTCCTTACAAAAGAAAATCCATCCTTACATAAAAAGGACACAAAAATATAGCATTTAAATATGTATTTGTGATAGAGAGAATATATATATATATATATAGGCATAACTACAACATGTAAAATATAATGTATATCTCAATGAACTACCTGCCTTAGACTACAAACTGAAAATAAGTAAATGCATTAATACTGCATTATGACATTCGTAGAAATCACATTTTGGTTATTATGTGTTAACTCATATGGACACAAAGGTATGTGAGGAAAGCAAAATGATACATTGTTGTGTCCTCATACTGTAGCATGTGTATTTTATTAAGAAATTATTTTGTCTACTTGTTCCATTTTAGTAGACTCAATGTTAACCATTTTCCTGTCATATTTTATAAACATTAATTATATTTTATCATTCATCCCATAGTATATGTTCCATACAAAAGCATCTATAATTTTTATTCAATATTCACAAACAATAATCCATAATATATAAGATTATAAACACTATAAAAGGTAGAAAACTTTTTTAAGAAAAGATGAACATCTCTCTAAGGATAAATCCCAAAGGGTTTTAGTCTAGGTAAATAATCATTCAAGCTGAATCTTTGTGAGTTAGTGAAGTTTAAAGGTAGATTTTTTTATTGAAAAGAAAAACCCGAAAACTGCCAATGGCAGGAGAAATTAAACAGAGGTATGTTGCCCATCTAAGACAGCACCACCTCAAGTGAGTAAAGATGCTTCATGCAATGAGAATCTGCAGCATTTCAAAGTAAAAGAGACTCAATCAATAGAAATAAAATTGTTAGCTTTTGGGAAAGTTTTTAAAAATTTAACTCTTGTGATTTTATAATGGAAGAGTAGTAGAATAATATTTTTGTAGACTTTTAAACTGTTTTCTGTTGAGGGCATTCTGACACTTGCTGAGTGCTAACACTACATCTGTTAGTACTTACCACCACAGCTCAAGGAGCAAACCTGCAGAGCCTAGGACTAAGTTTGGAAGTTCGGATGGAAAATAACAAACAATTCATAACAACAACAATAATTTGCACTTCTCCAATATCCTCCAGCTGTGGAAGTCAAAGTGGTTCATAGTCATGAATTAAGCTTCACAAGATTTCAGCAAGGGGAGCACATAATATTGGCCAGATAGGAAAAATTAGGAACTAAATGGTTAAGTAAGTAGGTGAAGGTCACCCATAAGTTAATTGCAGATTCAAGCTCATTCCCTGTGGTTTCTCACCTCCAAAATCCTTTTTCAGTTTCACTAACTTTTGATCATATATTTTTATTTTTTTCAAATATTGAGATTCCCACTTCAAAGGAAAATATTCTCTAAACCTATTTAGCAGTCAAAATCACTGAGCTACAAATTTGGGGACTTAATCATTCTTGAAATTTTATTTGGTATGTTATATGCTGTAGACCAGTTTCCATGTCTACTGAAATGTATAATATCATTGTTTCCTATTTTGTAGATGGTTGTCCCTGAATTCAGAAGGAGACCAACTTTAAGAAAAAATAAATTGATCACAATTCTTATATTACTATAGTCAATGAGTTCAGCAGTTGTGGTGGTGTAGAAACTAAGAGGAACACTAGTTAATATTTTAAAGGCCCAGGGAGTATTTAATAATCTGAATTTTTCATTGATCTATGACTCTGTTAATGTATCAACAGAAAGCACGTACTTTGTATTTTATATATATTTCATATTAAGTACTAATCTTCTGAGCTTATCAGATATAAATGAAGTACTTTAAGTAATTCATCCCTACTTATTTAGGGTGGGGGAACTTAGTTTAGTTGCCACTTTTTAAAAAACATTCTGGCATCGTGATGTTGGATTAATTTTTAAATAGGGAATTAATGGGCTTGAGTATGAGGAATTATGGTGTGAGATATGAGAAATGTGGGTAATTTTCATTTTGTAATTTACTCCTTGCTGATACAGTCTATACTATCAAATAATAGTAAGCTCTAAAATGTCAGAAAAATATGTGTGTGTGCTGTACTTTCTGCGTTAGTATTTTATAACTATTCTTAGCGAGCTAACTTATTGCTACATGGGCTAATTTATGTATCATAATAAAAGTTTCTATTCTAAAGCCTAGAGCCCCATAAGGCCAGCTGATTACAGGAGACATCTGGTACTGAGGGAGCCTAAGTTCAGGATGTGCTTTAGAAACACAATTCTCAGAGCTGTGAAATCATAATCTGGGTCAGCCTAGCTGTCTTCCTAGGCTGAATGTCTCTGTTTCCTTCAAGGTAGAAAATTATGATTATAGATAAAAGAAAGTTACATTTTTAAAGGACTTTCTCCTAAAGAGAAAGGATGAAAAATTAAGTGAATTGAAGAAAACTGACAATGTTTGTTCTCAGAGGTAGAGGCAAAAGGGTGCAAAATAAAAGACAGTGGAATGAGTGAGAGGAGCAGCAGATGAAGCAAAAATAAAGAAAAACAGCAAAAAATTAGAAGTTAGAAAGACTTAAAATTAGCTCCCACATGCCCATTCTATTTGGTCCTTCTTTACTGATTATGGACTCCTAAAAATAATTTTCAAATTCAAAACAGCTTCTCAGACTTAAGCCACTTTTGTCTTTCTAATATATACTAAATGAATATAACTAAAATCCAACTAAGAAAATTTTGAATGAGATCAAATGTCTTGAGTTGCTTAGACAGTAGACCTGAATTCTTATGTTTTACTTATTTTTTGTTGTCAGTAGTGGCAAACCTACCAGAGATTCTCTAGATACTTACTTCCATACTAAACAGGGAAACATTGAACTATATTCTTATAATAATGCCTGCCTACACACAAATATTCTCACAGCCTTAATAATTAATGTATACCTAATTAAGTAGGCCTGAAATAACAAGACAAATACTTGTCAAACAAGACTGTGCAATATTTATAATTTCATTTCACCTTATTTCAAAAGATATCATAATAATTTCTGAATGAGTCTGAGGACTATGTCTAATATTTCCCGAAATATAAATCTCTAATTTCTGTAGACATTGAAGAACCTAAATTATCAAGGAATAGTCTATTTAAGTACGTTATTTCCCCCTAAGTGTCAATTGGCAATGTTGTTGATCATACTTAGTCTTTGGTTTGAAAGACATAGTTTGATTTCGGTGTGAACCTTTGTATAACTGCTTCAGCAATGAAAAGCGTTGAAGTAGAATTGATCATGTATTGTCACACGTGTAATTTAAATTCATAAACTAATCAGATGTCGAAATTCAGGAAATGATGCAAAAGAATAAAGCACAATTTTCTTTTTTTTCTCTTGAGATACTAATATAATTGACAAGGGTCGTATACATTTGAGATGTACAACATGATAATTTAATGTATACATTTATTTTGAAATGATTACCACAATCAAACCAGTTAACACATCCATCACATCACATGGCTGCTATTTTGTGTGTGTATAGTGAGAACGATAAAATATAATGTATTAGCAAGTTTCAAGTATACAATGCAATATTATCATTACTCACTATGTCCTACATTATATCGTTAAAACTTATGCATCTTGTAGATGAAAGTTTGTATCCTTTGACTGACCAATATTTCCACATTTTCTCACCCCCTCAGCCTTTCATTCTACTTTCTATTTCTGTGAATTCAACGTCTTTAGATGCCACATGTAAGTGAAATCATGCAGTATTTGTCTTTCTGTGGTGGATATTTCACTCAGCATAATGTCCTCCAGGTTCATCTATGTTGTTGCAAATAGTAAGATAGATAGATTTCTTCTTTCCCTCCCTCCCTCCTTTCCTTCCTTCCTTCCTCTCTTCCTCCCTTCCTCCCTCCCTTCCTTCCTTCTTTCCTCCCTCCTTCCCTCTTTTCCTCCCTCCCTCCTTCTCTCCCTCCCTCCTTCCCTCCCTTCCTTCCTTCCTTCCTTCCTTCCTTCCTTCCTTCTCCCTCCCTCCCTCCCTTCTTCCTTACTCCCTCCCTCCTTCCCTCTCTTCCTCCCTCCCTCTCTTCTTCCTTCCCTCCCTCCCTCCCTTCTTCCTTCCTTCCCTCCCTCCCTTCTTCCTCCCTCCCTCCCTCCTTTCCTTCCTTCCTTTCTGGTTGAATAGTATTTTATTTTGTGTGTGTTTGTGTGCATTCCCTGTTTTCACATTCTCTTTATCTTTCCTCTGTTGATGGCCATTTAGGTTGTTTCTGTGTCTTGGTTATTGTGAATAAATGCAGTCAACACAAAGTGCAGATATCTCTTTGAGATACTCCTGATTTCATTTTCATTGCATATTTTATTTATTTGTTCATTTTTGAGACAGAGTCTCACTATGTCATCCTCAGTAGAGTGCTATGGCATCACAGCTCACAGCAACCTCAAACTCTTGGGCTTAAGAGATTCTTGCCTCAGCCTCCATAAGTAGCTGAGATAACAAGCACCCACCACAATGCCCAGCTATATTTTCTTTTGTTGAAGTTGTCATTGTTGGTTACCTGGCTCTGGCCAGGTTTGAACCAGTCAATCTTGGTGCATGTGGCTGGTGCCATAATCACAATGCTACAGACGCCAAGCCACATTGCATATCTTAGAAGTAGCGGGATTGCTGAATCATATGGTCACTCTATTTTAATTTTGTGAAGAAGCTGCATACTATTCTCAATAATAATTGCACTGATTTACATTTAAACCAAGAGTGTGCCAGGGTTCTCTTTTCCTCACATCCAAGTTAATGCTAGTTATCCTAAATCTTTTTGATAATAGCCATCTGAACAGATGTAAGGCTATATGCTATTGTGGTTTTGTAATCTATTTTCCTAATCATTGGTAGTGTTGAAACACTTTTCAAATACCTGTTGGCCAATTTTATGTCTTCTTTTGAACAATGTCTATTGAGATCTTTTGCCCATTTTTAAATCAGATCATTATTATTACTTTTGTTATTGATTTTTTAGTTTCTCACATATATATTTAGGATATTAAGCCCCATTCAGATAATATGGTTTGCAAATATATTCTCCCGTACCATAGTTGCATTTCTTTTATTTGATTATATCCTTTGCCATGCATAAGCTTTTTTAAGTTCTATTCATATATCTTTTTAATTTTTGCTTTTACTGGCTGGGCTTTTCATACACAAACACACATATATATATTTAGAGAGAGGTATATGTAATATACATAACATATAAAAAATGTACAACAAATAATATCTCAGGCACCTAAAAACAAATCCTTGATCCAAACTGTGGACTCCAAAGCAGCCTTATGGCCCAGCTGCACTGTCCAGTTCCTGCCTGCCCAGGGGCACACCTAGTGATCTGAGGCCCATCAATGACCCAGTAGGAGCCATAGCCATCTATGCATCTGGCAGCAGACCCATCATTTGTAGACTCAAGTGTAGATCCTGGAGCGGACACATGTCCCAGCACCAGTCCTACTGACTTGAGTCCTAGTGGAAGTTCCACCTTCACAGGACTGGACTAAATCCATGCCGAACTTGGCCCCTAATAACAGGCTCCCCAACCTATAAGTCCCACAGCAGACCCAGAAACAGCCATGTAATCTGGCTCCAATCCCACTAAGTTTCAATACTAGAAGTAATCCTGTTAGTCCAGGAGTCTAGCAGGAGAAATTCTGTACCTGCCGAAACCAGTCTATGAAGACTAAAAGAGGTTTCTGTTTCTTCAAATGTACAGACTCTAATGCAAGACTACACGGATCACAATGAATCAGGCAAACATTACGTCACTAAAAGAAACAGATAACGCTTTATCAACGGAATATGAAGAACTGGAGATCTATGAATTTCCTGATAAAAAATTACAATGATCATTTAAAAGAATTTTAATAGCAGAACAAAGATAGACAATTAAATGAAATCAGGGAAACAATTTACTAACATTTTTTATCCACTGGCATGTATTCTCTATTTGATATAGTCAGCACTTTGTAATATTTCACCAGATAGTGCCCATGTCTTAACTCTCATGCCAAAATAAATGCTAGGTCTTTTATAGAGGCTTTTGCATCGGATGCAGATATTCACTGTAGCTGATATCTGAAGTTTTCCAGACCATGCTTGTGCAAAAATCATGCTCAGGAATATTGGAATCACATTGTGATGATCATTCAGCCTTGTACTTTCAACTGAATATGGAATATCTATCTGCTCATACTCCCATAGTACCTACTCTCTACAGCAAAACAATACAGTTTAATGAATTTTTGTCTCAATTCACTGAAACACCAAATTATAATCAGCTAAAATAATATACAGAAATATGCACTTTGAAAATAAAAATAGTTTTCAAACAACTGAACAAATGTTCAGACACAATTACTGATTGAATGCGATAACAACAAAGTGGGTATTTATCCTGGTTAGGCTGCAGATCTTCTAAATATATTTTTTTTAAGTTTTAGTGACTGCCTTGTCTGCATAAGTATCAAACAGTGTATTCAATCTTATTGAAGTTACCGTAAAAACCTAAATCATGTGCCTAGACAACAGTCAAAAATGAGCAGCTGATATAAGTGGTAGCTACTACGAAAAGTTCTCATCAACAATATCACCTATCTGAGTTGTCTGCTTATTACCTTCTAACTAATATAAAGTCGAATGCCCAATATAAAAATTAGAGATACTAACTTGATAATGCTTAAATCATAGAAAACAAGTAGAGTGTTTTCTTCTGAGTATGAGTCTTACTATCATCGACCATTTTTCACACCATTATGAATCCTAGATTATCTGCCATTTACGGAGATTTTCAGTTACAGAGTTCTTCAGTGAGAGAACATTCAAGCTATAACCTTTGCACCAGGTCTTTGATTTCTTTTCTTTTCCCTCTTTCTTTTTTAAAACAAATACCCAAAAAAGTAAATTGAAAAGTGATTCCAATCTATCATGATTCTCTTAAGTTTTCTGTGAAAACATGAGATTCTCTATGGGATTTTTCTTTTCATGCTTGCCTTTTTTTAAAAAAAAAGAGAGATAATTAAACATACGCTTTATTTAGGCTACCACTTTCAAAGGAATTAGGTCATAACTGTGTACATTACTGCATTTATGGGGTACAATATGCTCATTTTATATACAATTTGGAATGCTTACATCAAACTGGTCAACATAGCCTTCACCTCACTTATTTAATTATTGTATTAAGACATTTATATTGCCTTTTAAATACTAGCATTGTCTTTAATATAATTTTGTTCCTCTTCACTCACTTCTGTAACAATCTATCTATACAATTTCACTGCAAAAAAGTCTTCAATGACTGTTACTGTATCTATCTTTTCTGACCCCTCCTCTGAGTAATAAACTTCATTTCTTATCACCCCTGGGCTTTTTTTTTTTCCTCTTATTTCCATGGCCTGTGAACATCACAGAATTACCAAGTCAACTTAACCTTACTTTTCTCTCCTCTCTTTATACAACCAAAACCAGCTCCCATTACTCCTGGTTATCATATTTTAGTGACTGTCTCCAAAATTTTCCTTGTCACTCAACTGTCCACCGGGAAGTTATCCCTGGTCCCTTCTCCCTCATGTCCAGGTAGTAACAAAGCCTGACCCTTTTATCACTTAAGTATCTGAACTATCTTTCCTTTCCCCTGGTTCCATTACCATCGTTTAGGTCCAGTTCTTCATCTTCCATGGCTGGATTACTGGAATTGAAAGAAAACAGTAACTGCGCCATTTCATTCATTTAGTGAGCAGTCACTCTATTTCAGATTCTGAATAAAGTCGAGAATGGAACAATGAAACCGACCATGTATCCATTGTCAAGACTGGAGCTTTCTAGATTTAATGTCCGTGTAATAGACACCAGGCACTTTACATTTAGTATCACTAATCATCACGATGTTTCTAAAAGGTAGGCAGTATTATTAATCCCTTTCTAACAGGAGATTTAGTAATGGTCTCTGTTTTACGGATAACATTCAAATGGTGGTCTGGTTCCAGGGCCTTCTGTTTTTCCACTACACCCGTTCAATTTAATTTGCAAGGCTTTCCAATGCCTTTATACTTTTGAATCAACTATTCAAATAGTATAGGATAGTTTCATTCTGCAGCTCACCGTATGAACTTTGATCTATTCTTCAAATCTTAGCCTATGCATCATGTGCTCCAATTAGCCTTCCATGACTGCAGCGGAAAAATACACACACATTCTTTTAGCAACTTGAGCTTATATCTAGAGAAAGACATCCCACATTATTTTCAAGTTATGTTGTTTGTCTCACCGTCAATACCATGAACTCTTTTAGTATGGACTAGATCCTTAATACATTTGTTGGCAGAGTCTGAGCTGAGTGAAGCTGTTCTAATGTGCCTGTGATCTACTTTTTCCCCCCTCCATTGGGTCTTTCTGATCACACCTCCTGCTCTTCTTTCCTCAGCTCACAGAACTCAGCTACACTGGTTCTCTCTCTCTTCTTCAAATGTTCCAGACACGCTCCTGCCTCCCTCGTAGCCACAGATTGGCTTTCCTCACTGCCTCGAATGCCTTTTCTCTGTTTCTTTTGAATATCTTCTTTGACACTCATACAAATCTGTTTACATGTCACCTTACAAGAAATACATACTACATTACATCCATGTCTGTCCTTTTTACTCTTATTTTGCTGTAATATTATTCCAACAATGTATCATCATTGGCATGATGCAAATTTATTTTTTAACCTGTTTCCTGCCTTTCCAACTAGAGTAAGCCCAAGGAGGGAGAGACATTGCCTCTTTGGTCTATAGCTTATTTTCAAAGTTTAGATTAGACCCTGGCATGAAGATGGCCCACAGTGATATTCGTTCAATGAATATTAAGCAAAAATGGATGATACCCAGGCAGTCAATATGCATTACATGTGTGCAGTTTGTATGGAAGGCTCCTCTCCCTCACCAATGACATGTTAGTGCTCTCCTAGTTAGTCAGCCTCCACAGGGAACCCAGCACTTGCTCTCCTGGCTTCATCCACTCATACCTGGTATTGGACAAGACTCATCCCAAGATGCGTACTCAGCTAGGAGATCCTGGAAACTTTCCTCCAAAGCCAAATACATGCATTTTACCAGTGGGTAGGGGAGTTAGTTTTACTCAAACAACAGGCTCAGTGGGAATTTTAAAGGAGAAAAAACATTCATAAAGGCCTTTGAGGAAATAGCTGAACAGGAAGTCACAAATGTCCCTTACATTAACCAGATATCAAACCAGAAGTAGCATTTGCTTGAGAGAAAGGAAGTGTGAGAAGAAGACCCTTGGGCTTCATGTTATCTTTTGGTTTTTGCTGATGTTCCCATAAAATATATATCTCAGACTATGGTTCCATAGCCCTTTAGTGCAAACTTTCTGCAATTCTAAGGGCATTAGCAGTGCTTTTTTCTTTATCTATGTGTATAGTAGAAGCTTTGACAGCTTTTCATCAAAGAACTCTGTAACTCGGAATACTATAGCCTTTATTAATTATCTGCATCCAGACTCATACAAGCATAAACATCCATGGTCCTATTTTAGCATTTACTTCACTAGATTATAAACTCCAGGTATGAAAAACGTGTGTCTTGAATCTCCTTGTCATATGTCCTGCCCTCTAACAAATACAGAAAACCTGCCCCTCCTGTGTCTGCTCCTGGATGTTTTCTAATTTTACTCACTGGATAAAGGAGTAGGCAGAAGAGTTTATGAATATTAGTCTGAGTTTATAATATATAATAGTTCAGGAAAATCCCATATAGTAGTATTTGTGGAAATACTTATAATAATAAAATATTTATTAGCTAATTCAGTCACCATTCTTGACAAGTATATAAAATTCTCAGATTACATCCTTCAATCTTTTCTCAGTTGGTTGTAAACACATTGCTGTGATCTATCATTTGCTTACAATTATTTTTCAAGTCATATAATTACTCAGAGCTGCCATAACTAAAATTCATCTGTTCGGTTCACAAAACAGTCATTCTTTTCATTGATCATTCCAGAAAAATAAACTTTAAAATGGATTAAACTCAAACCAGGGTCTGCTGGCCCAAATTATCACTCTTTCAATTGGCCATTTGTTATTTTATTTTATTTTTATTGTTGAGGATTTGTTGAGGGTACAAAGAACCAGGTTACACTGATTGCATTTGTTAGGTAAAGTCCCTCTTATAATTGTGTCTCTCTTTTTTGAACAGTGTAAAAAAAGACCTGATTCTTCTTCAGGTACAGGCCTCTAATAATTTATAAGGAATGACCACCACCAACACAATTTTTTATATCTTAGGCAATATTCTCCATTGATTAATACAAATTAGAAATTAATTATAGATTCTCACAGTGCTTCTTTTATTGGCTTTGTTTGAACAATTAAAAAAATGGGATACTACTTGGTAATATCATTTCATTCACCTCTCTGTGTTAAGTCTCAGGTAGGCAAGATTTTTGTTTGTTTGTTTGTTTTAGTTATAAAATGGAGGGTGACATAAGAGGAGGCCGAAGGAGTCTCTTTATAGTAAAACGAATGTAACACGTAAGTTCTCTATAATGGATGCTGTGGTGAAAGCAAAGACTATTTGCCCACATCTAAACTTCCCTCTCAAGCATATCTCATGATACTTTATGATACTGTGATAGAGAAGCTTCTGGAGAGAGAATGGCAGAGGTGGCAGAGAGACAAGTGGCCTGTTGTCCATGATTACTTCCTCTGGAGTAGAGTTCATGTGAGGAAGCTTTCCTCTAAAACGAGACCGGCGCTTTGCAGCCAGAGGTGGAGAGCACTGCTCACACTGGGTTGAAAAGCTCACACACTGGAGCTTTCTTCATGTTCTTAAAAGTGCAATTTGTTTTAGTTTCCACAAGCAATGAATTACTTTGACTTGATTTATAGGGAAAATGTGAATAGCTGAAAATGCTTGCATACTAAAAAGGAATTGAGTAAAATTAACTTTTCCTGATCTCAAAAAATCCTTTGTGTGACATAAAAAAAAAATGCCTTTGAAATCCATTTTGTTTGTCAAGGGTGAATACAGTTTTTGAATGTTTCAAAACAGCTGTTTCCATTTTTTTTGTTAACAACAACAACAAAGCATAATCATGGATGCCTGAGGCAAGAGAGGCAAATCAGGTGGAAGTGATCCTCACTCCCTGCTTCCACCATTTCTGCTTTCCTCACTCCCTGCTCCCCCATTTCTGCTTTTCCTGTAGTACATGCACACCTGGGTACACTGAGGGGGCCTCTGGAGACACCAAACTGAAGTGTAGTTTTAAAGAATATATGCAAATTGATCTCTGTAATTTTTTTGCTCATAACTGCTCATTGTCCATGATGGATCTAGAAATTGACATTGCTATGGAACCAGATTTATGGACATATAGGTGAAAATAAGGAGATCTGGAAGTATACTCTGCACTCAACTGGCTTGCCTACCATTCTTTACATAATGTTGGATTATTTTTGGAAGATATTCTGTGTCTTAATGGCCATTTTCTATCGACAATGAATAATGTATTTTACCTATATGGAAAATAGCATCACAAAAGGAAAAAATTTATAACAACAACACAAACAAAACCTTCTAGAAGCCATGACATGCCAAAAATAGGGCGAAGGCTGGTTCACCATAGCTGCGAGCTAAAGCAGAATGGATTACATATAGAGAATTAAAACAAAACAAAACAATAAAACTAACAAAAATGAGGATATTTTTATTATCAGCACGCATCAACAATTCTAAATAATTCCATTGATAAAATCATTTTCCCTGCAAATAGTTTGGAGGCCCTGGTGGTCTAAGTCCTAAACAGTTGGCTGCACCCAAAGTAGCTGGCTTCTCTCATCCCACACACTACTGAGGAACCACTAGTAAAGCATCATTAAATGGATTGTATTATTAGGTTACGCTTGCCTTTCAACTTTCCAACTTGGACCAACATGAGTGCTTTTCAAACTGTAATGTGTGTGTATATCATTGTTAACTGATAATTCAGTTTTTGACTTAGTTAATCTGGGGCAAAATGTGTCTCCATTTCCAACAAGTTTCCAGCTGCTGCTGTAGTGGTGAATCCATGGAACAAAGTGTGAGTAGCAGGAGCTTAGAAAAAAAAATCACTAGGAACGTCAGCCGAGGAACTACTAGTAACTTTCAAAAAGTAGTGAAAGGAAATGTAGGTCTCTACATTTTCATAGTTTCTTAACTTTTTGAAGGTAGAGGCATGTGACTACTTCTTGCTTGCCAGCATGCTAATCTAATACTGTGCCTGGGATTATACTGAGTGATGAGATTTTTTGTTCTTTTTTTGTCTTATTCTAAATTCTATATTTTAATTTTTTTCTACACTCATCCATAATTGTCGAGCATGTATTGTGTTTCAGATAGTTTTCTGGGTTCTGAGACTACATCAGTACACAAAAGGGATGACAGTCCCTGATCTTATGAAATTCACATTTGGGGGAGATAAAAACAGTAAGCAAAATTTCATACAGAGCAAACTTTGTCACGCTTTAGTAGGTAATAACTACTACTTCATACTACAAAGACAGTCGGGAGAGTGGTTGCAATTACAATGGAGTGGTAGCTAAATTGACATTTGAACAAAAGCTCAAGGAACTAAAGAAATGGTCATAGGTCTTCATTTGAAGGGCACCCTATGAAGAGCTACCTGCCAGTGCATGGCCTGGAGACAGGCATGTATCTGAAATACTCCTCCCAAAAGGAGGCTTCTTTACTCAGAGCAGAATGAACAATTGGGAAAGAAAACAGATGAGATCAGAGCAGTAATGTTAGGCTCAATCTTGCATGGCCATTTAGGACTTTGTAAGAATTCTGATATTAACTTAGAGTAAAATGGAGCAGGATAGGAGAGATTTTAGCTAAACAGAGACACGAGCAAACACACACACATGAATAGGACCATCCTGGCTCCTGTTCCGGATGGACTGTTGGGGTGGTCAAGAGAAGGTTATTACAATAATCCAGGCAAAAGATGACCTCTTGAGAGGATTCTAATTTTTTTCTGTATCTTCGAATGTTTTCTTTGTATTAATTTTTAACAGAAAATATAATATTAAGGAGCTGTACATTCTTTGTCATCTGAACTAAAAGATGTAACTGAATGACGAATCTTATAGATCTTACTTTCACCAATGAGGATAAGAAAATAAAAATTCGGAATATTTCTGTAATACAGGGAACTATGTATTGTTGCTATTAAAAGATTAACACTTTATTTCATATGCAATTTTAAAGAAGTTACATTTGCAACAAATAACAAATCTTACCTGGTCATAATTAAGAAAGCATTTTGAGTGCTCTTCTGTAGGATTTAAAAAGCTATTTGTATAGAAGTGTAAATACACAAAAGTAAAATTCAAAGACTGGTTTTTAATCTTTAACTCTATTGTAATACATAAGTTGTATCTCCTCTTTGTACCTTAGTTACTTACCTGCTACACAGGATAAAATGATACGGTGTTGCCTGTGCTTTCCAAATGAAGATGAAGAATTAATGAAATATGAAGATATAAATTGGGGAAGTTGATAAAAATAATTTAAATATAGAATATTAATATAGGTAATTGATAATATATCTGATCATAAGCATTTTAAATTGTTATTCAGTTTTTGTTCAGTCTTTCTAACATTTATCAAACATCTGGCATATGCCAGCCATTGCATTGTGTGTTTTTAAAAAAGGTAATAATTTATCCAGAGAATCAGCTGGTAAATACAGACGAGCACATTTATAATGGGATCTATGATAATGGCAGTAGAGATGTCAGTGTGCTAATGGAACACGTGGCAGTGATATCTAATCAAAGTATGGCATCAGGAGCACCTCTCGATCTTGAAATACATCAGATCCAGTGGGAGCAATAAGTGAGGGCAAGGTATAAGGGAGTGACCATCAGGGACTCGGGCTGAGCAAATAGCCCCCGTGGAGGCCTGAAGGCATGTGAAGCAGGGTGACAGTGAAGGGTAGCAGTCGACAGGGGCACAGATACAGCGTAAAACAATGAAAGAAACCTCAAATACACATTACAATCTCTGAATGCATTCAGGATGTGTAATCCTTTAGTATTAATACTGTCATTGTTTTGAGAAAGATATTAATTGCAGTAATTGTTCCTGGCTCCATGCTTGTGTTTATCTCTTTATCTCTTTCTTTATACTTGTCATAAAAATATGTTAGACTTAGCATAGAAACTAAGAGAAAATATAATTTTTCTTCTCCTCATTACATATGTATAGATTAGCCTTCTAATATATAGTATTTGACTTACATAAAATCAACTGTAGGCAACTTTTTGCATAAAGCCTATAAAAGGGACTTAGAGATGTGGAAAATGTTTATGTTATGTAAAGCAAACAAAGTCAGAAAAGAGTAAAAGTAGAATACAATATGCATCCTATTCCCCGGTGTAACGTAGCGGCTCTGGGCACAGCACACACAGTGGCTTTTTCCCAGAGGAATAAGACCTTGGCTTTTAGTTTCAAGGATTTCTTTGTTTCTTGTTGGCTCAGCTCATGTTGCTGGGCATTATTTGTATTGTGCCTTTCTTTATGGCATGGTAATTAGAACTAGAAATCTGTTCAAACACATAAAAAGAAAGCATAGTAATCCTAATACGATGCTTGTGAATAGCCATGAGTTATTCTAAAGATTTGGAGCGTGTTCTAATTTCCATTCCACAAGAGCGTGCGGTGATGATGCTTGTGCTAATATGTGCAGGGAAGGCTTACTTCTGAAGTGCCCGCCTCTGAGAATGTGTTCCTGTCACTCTCACATGTAACCAATGTTGCTTTTTTCAGCACTGAGGAATGTTGAAGAAAGTAGATTCTATTCTGGATCACAAAGAATCTTCAAAAAATTCAAAAACCTTAAAGGAAGATATTGTCTTTATACCATGGATTTTTAAAAAATACACAACAAAAGCTGATCTTACATATGTCAGTACCTTCAAAGAAGAGATAAAAATACAATTAAGGACTGTAAACATAATAAAGGCAATCATTTTGAAAAAGGTATAAAAAATTGCAGACGATAGAGTCATTATTTCATTTTGTATTATTACTTATAATATTTTGATGTGCCATATACTGTTAAAGAAGCAAGTGAACTAAGTTTACTCTACTTACAGACGCTTATATTTTTCTTTATAAGTCACAAACTATCTTTGGTTATGGATTTGAAGCTATATTAAAAAGTTCATGAACAATTATCATTATGTGGTTCATATCATTTTATGCTACTTATTCATTTAACAAAAAAAATACTTGGCTCTGTTTGGGTTATGATTCCTGAGTCAGAGACTCTGTGATCAAGATGTTTGTGCAGAAAGCTATTGATTAGTCATCTCAGGTTCAGTAATTGTTGAGGAATGAAGGAAGCAAAATTAGGCATTTTTAAAACTCAAAGATCGTCTTGTCGAAGATCAAATGGCGATAAGTAACTGGATTCATCTCTTGGTTCTCTATTCTGTTCCATAAATCTACCTCTTTGTTTTTGTGCCAGTACCATGCTGTTTTGATCACTATCAATTTATAGTATAGCCTAAAGTCTGGTAATGTGATACCTCCTGGTTTGTTCTTATTTCTGAGTAATGTATTTGCTATTTGAGGTTTTTTCTGATTCCATATAAAACAAAGTACTGTTTTTTCAATTCTTTGAAATATGACAATGATGCTTCAATAGAGATTGCATTACATGTAGATTGCTTTGGGTAGAAAGGACATTTCAACAATGTTGATTCTTCCCAGCCATGAGCATGGTATGTTTTTCCATTTGTTAACATCTTCAGCTATTTCTTTTCTCAGAAACTCATAGTTCTCTTTATAGAGATGTTTCACAGTATTCTGATCATGAAAGGACACCAGATATTATCAAAAGCTTTTTCTGCATCAATTGAGAGAATCATATGGTCTTTGTTTTTTATTCTATTGATGTGATGTATTATATTTATAGATTTGTGTATGTTGAACCAACTCTGTAACCCTGGAAAAAAACCAACTTGATCATGGTGTATAATTTTTTTGTTGTGTTGCTCAATTCTGTTTGCTAAGATATTACTGAATATTTTTGCATCGATATTCATTAAGGATATTAGTCTATAATTTTCTTTTTTTGTTGGATCCTTTCCTGGTTTGGGCATCAGGGTTATATTTGCTTCATAGAATGTGTTGGGAAGTATTCCTTCTTTTTCTATGCTTTGGAAAATGTTGTATAATATAGATACTAGTTCCATTTGAATAATATAGATACTAGTTTCACTTGAAAAAGTTTTGATAGAATTCGGATGTGAAGCCATCTCAAGAAAAAGTATCTCAAGAATGGAAAAGCAAGTATCCAATGTACTCAATACTAATATGAAACCAATAGAAAAACACCTACACACCCACAAAAAAGAATATCACAATTAAATTCAAATGGGAGGGAAAAGGGAAAGGGAAGAGGGGGTGGGGGTGGGAATTGGTAAACTCTCACCTAATGGGCACAATGTAAGGGTACATAGCACACCCCCTGAGTGAAGGGCTCATCTACAACTGGGACTTCACATGCTAGACACAAACAATGTAACATGATCATTTGTCCCCTCATAATAATCTGACATGAAAGAAACGTTGTTTAAATTGTTGTCTGAGGACTTCCTCACTCTAAGAGAGAGGCTCCTCAGGCTGGGGAGTGGGTTTTCTATAACTGTCTAAAGATGTAATAACATTTTCTCAGAATTCACTATGCTAATATTAAATGTGGTTAAATAAATTGTAAATTGTAACCACAACGTAAAATTTAAAAAGTATGACTGGAATGCAATTGCAACAATGGTCTATGTGGCGCTTTGGAGCTGTGATGCCCTGTCAGGCCTGTCCTGATTGAGGAGGTGACAAGACCTTTTATATGCTCACCTTAACTGGTAATTGGTGTAGAGTGCCCAGGGAAGGAAGCATGACCTTGGGAAGGTAGCTCTGTTAAGATAAAGGCCGCTCCTAAAGAGAAAATCAGCAGTGCTGTAGCAAGGCCAGCAGCTGCAAGGGTGAGGATTTCGTTCAAGAGTGGGGTTCCATGATCTGGGGAATGCCCAATAGCATTCATTATAGGAGTCTCCTTTGTGCTCAGACTCCTTTAGGGCCTTAGGATAGTCCATGAACAAAACCAGTGTAGATCCCTGTCCTGATGGAGTTTGAATTCTATATACTTTTCACTTCCATTAAAAAAGTGTATTCTATTTTATAGCAATTGTTCTTGAACCTTTTTCATATTAACACTGGCTTAATTAATTAAGGTAGGGCACTTGGAGCATATACCTTTTCTGTTTTTCTATTTTTACATTCTGAGTATTTTTGAGGCCAGTTTTATGAAAAGATAGGATGAGATGGATTTGATTTTAAACAAAGGGTGTACCATATAGAGTTACTCCATAGTTTAGTTTAAATTTCTGTGTTATAGGAGGTCTTATATATTTGGCTTTGTTTTCTTTTTTGAGTTTTGGCTGATTTATATAATATCTGAGTTTATCGTTTGTAAGATTTAGGTACTTAAAGTTATATTCTTCAATCTCTTTGTGACCTCTATTAAATTTATACAATTAATTTGTCAGTGCACCATTAAGCTTCTGTGATAATTCTATGGCCTTTGCCCTTTATCCCATCTTTCTTCAACAAATTTATATCTCTTGAAAAACCTAGACTATTATTGTACATTTTTTAGAAGAGATATCTAATTTTAAATGTTTTGCTTGAATTCTACTTTGTAACCATGTTTAGAATTATTTAAATAGTTTGATGTAATTTATACTCTCATGAGAAGCTTCTCCGTATCACACGTTGTGTCCGTGCTAAGGAAAGAATGATCACCAAGGGACACATTAGTTTCATGGAATTTGCACTCTAACTCATTTTTTTTCTCACTTCTAGTCTGTTTATATATTTGGTTTTTCTTTTCTGAATTTATAATTTTCACTTACTCCTGGGAAAGATGAGTATTTCTTTACCTCCTTTACTTAAAAACTGAATTTCAAAAATTCTTATATTTCTGGAAATTCTCTGTGGCTCTGTAGGTAAATAACAAACCAACACATCATAAAATTCTTATATTGACTTCTTTATATATAAATAGTACCTTGTAGTTTTTCTTATTATGTTTAGAATTACAGAGAAAATATGTTTGATTGTTTTTCTTCTTCGTTGGTAAACCATATTTCTTCAGGTTAGAACCCTTGTAATATGTTCTTTTATATGTGAAATAACATGAAAATATTTTAACAAAGTCTTTGATTTTCAGAAAAAAAGGAATTCTTGTGGTCTGAGCTTACTCTTTGACTTGGGAAAAATTCCTTTAATTATATGTATCTTTTGTTTTTCTTTTTGTTTTATGACTCTAGTGTCCTTCATTTCCTGTGATCCTTTTTGCTCACTAATTTTTGTTTTTTGTTTTTGTCATTTTCTTTTAGAATGGCTTCTCCCTTTTTCTCATATGTAATTTTCTTCAAACTTAAGCCTGCTCCTTATTATCTTAGATACACATTTTTATTTTGTTCTTTCATGTTTAGTTTTATTATTTTTTAATTTTTTCGAAAAAGTTGTTTTTAGTGTTTACAGTTTAGCCCATTCATCTAATACATTGTTTACTTTCTTTATGTTCCAGACTTTTGGGGGAAGATTATCATTTCTGTTTGTTTAGTCACATCGAGCAGAGGAAGATCTGTCAAAATTTGATGGCTTTCAATTTTCAATGCCAAAACCCCATTCATCTACAATGACAAATCATTTTCAGGCTAAAACTATTAAATGGCTGACAATATAGTTTATAGTTATCTATGAAGATAAAGAAATATTTTTGGTTTTTTGTACCTCTATCTTTGCCTTAACACCATTCCTTGAATAAGTTTTCATTATGTTTCTAGTTTTCATAAGTTGATTGGATGAAGGTTTAGGGAGAGGAGTAGCCAAATGGTGATCTCTATCCTCGCTTCCTGAAACAGGCAGAAGAGAATATCTGTATTCTAGACATGGATCAAAGACTGGGTAAATTACATCAGAACCTTCCTTTTCTAGTATTATACTTCTTATTCTGATGTAGGAATTCAAGTATATAGTAGACATTACAAATATATCATTCTCATTGTATTATATCAAACAATGTGATTAATATAATTCCTACACCTACTTTGTCATGGAGTTTTTAATCTCTTTGTAACAGTTTAAAAAATGTTCTTTTTCTGAGATTTGGTTTGTTGTATATCTTCATGATCTTCTAAATGCTCAGTTTGGACAAATAAACATATTACTTCTAATCTGAAAGTGCAATAAAATGTTTTGAAAAAATAAGGGAGGGTTAAAGAGATACAGTCTCCAAATTTATCTCTTGCAAAAGCTTCCTTTTAGATATACTTTTTTAAAATTGGAAAACACTTTAAATCATCTTCCACAATCTGCTTGGTAAAATAATTTGTGTGGAAGATGAAACAGAAATAGGTTAAATGGTTTTTTTCAGAGCCATTAAGCTAAAATCAAATATAGGAAGACTTATAGTTAAATCTCCTATCTCATAAAATCTTTCTAGTATATTTTTCTCTTAAAATAAGACTCATCAGTAGAGATATTGAATGAATATTTTAAATTTTTTCACCTTAACTCACACTTATATAACATGCCAGACAATACTTTTCATGTGAAGTTTATGGCTTACTTTTAATTTGGATGTGTTCTTTATGAGACATCCATAATTATTTCATCAGCTCTTCTACATATCTAGTAATAGTAATTTATAAACAGCCCTCACATTGTTATATTCCATATTATTTTTATTATAGAAAATTATGGGCCAGACACAGTGGCTCATGCCTATAATCCTAGCACTCTGGGAGACCAAAGTGGGTGGATGGGTGGATTGCCTGAGCTCATAGGTTTGAGACCAGCCTGAGCCAGAGAGAGACCTCATCTCAAAAAAAAAAAAAAAATAGCTGGGTGTTGTGAAGGGTGCCTGTAGTCCCAGGTACTTGAGAGGTTGAGGCAAGAGAATTGCTTGAGCTCAGGAGTTTGAAGTTGCTGTGAGCTATGACTTTATGGCACTCTACAAAGGGCGATAAAGTGAGACTCAAAAAAAAAAAAAATTAAGACCCAAGATTGCTCACCTTCAACTAAGAGGCAATCTTTTAGTTATAAGGATGAAATTCCAAAACTAATTATATAGCAGGTCATCTTTAAAGTACAGGGAAGTCTCTAAACCTATCCAAAGGGTACCAGCCAGAAATGCTGACATAAATATATAATATTGTTATAATATTTTTCTCTAAACTATTGAAGGAAGGGACTAGAATGCACATCTATGATTAACATTGAAAGGACAATAAGTAATTTTCCTTCGTTTATTTAACTTGCTTAGCCAATGGTGTATTTTCTTCATTAAGCAGACACTTATGTCAATATTAGACCATCTGTCCACACAGATTGGAATTTGTTGGACAATTAGTGTTTAAGTAATTGTGTTTAATTAATGGAATTTATAATTTGCAAATAAGTGAATTATGGCAATGTTGCTAAATAAAATAATCTATAAGTCAATTTATTGTGGAAACATTCCCACATGTATTTACTCAATATTTTTGTCCATGAGATTACTTATCATCAATCATATATTAGAATCACAGAAATATTTGCATTCAAGAGAATAGATGATATTGAAATTTGATTACAGATTTATAATTATATTAATATTTGGAAGAGCTCTTTCTTTTAGAATAGTCAAAAAGAGAATGTGATTGAATATCATTTTTGTCCTCATTCCAGTTTAATGATTCTTATAATTCTGTTCTTTCTTCAAGACATCTCTTGTTTTTTGTATGCTTCTTATTCTCTATTTCCCTGCAACAACTCGCATCGAAATTCTGATTGTCTTATAACTGGATGTTTTGTAATAACTTTTATCCTTCTAATTTAATTCTTTCCTATTTGCATGGTTTAGTGTTCTGAAAACATTGAGCAGGTTCAGTGTTCTAAAAATACTCTGGTCATTTACTGTTCTACTCAAAAGCCTTTCATAATTCTCCTTCCTCTTAATGTAAATATAGTTCCTTTTCTTAATAGAATTTATTTATGTCTGCTGTTTATCTGTTGCTAATGGAGTAGCTCAATCTCTTCTTAATATAAATAATTCATATTTTCCTCACTATAATTAATGAAACCAGTCTACTTGTTCTTCCCTTTCCACCATGTGCTGCCTCTGGGAGTATTTCCCACATGTTTTCCCAACAGATCTTAAACAGCACTACCTGATTTAATTCCTGGATCATTATAAAATCTTCCCACTTTCTCTCTTCACATAATTTCCCATTTGGATCAGTTGATATTTTAACTCTTGCATCAAACTTTCTCTAACATTTAGTTTTTATTTTTATTTATTTATTTATTTTGGGACAGCATCTCAAGTCTGTTGCTCGGGGTAGATTGCTGTGATATCATCACAGCTCACAGCAACCTCAAACTCTTGGGCTTGAGCAAGGGTAGCTAGGACTTCCAAGTAGCCTCCCAAGTAGCTAGGATGACAGGCATGTACCACTACAACCAGCTAGGTTTTTTTTTTTCCTTTTTTTTTGGTTGATATGTGGTCTTGTTCTTGCTCTGGCTGGTCTCAAACTCTCGAGCTCAAGTGACCTGTCCACCTTGGCCTCCTAGAGTGCTAGGATCACAGGCATGATCCACCACACCTGGCCTTTTTCTAACCATTTATATGTGAGTTGTCTCTTCCTTACCTTCTAAAAATTCTTTACTGACAATTGACATAATTTTAGTATAACTTACAAATACTATCTTAAATTATATTCATTATATATTTTTATTATCTCCTCAGTTAGAGTAAGTTTCTGACACACAGGGCCTATAAGTAATATCATTTAATCTTCCAGTGTTGAACATTGGATCTTACATATAGAAGCTCTTACAATAAACATGTATTACATAAAACACATGTATTAATGTGTTTTCTAATTATATATGCACAATCATTAGAGAAATAGTGATTAAAATATTTAAATGGGGCTGCGTATGGTTGTTTACTCCTATAATCTTAGCACTTTACAAGGCCAACATAGGTGGATCCCTTGATGTCAGGAGTCTAAGATCAGCCTGAGCAAGAGCAAGAGCAAGTCCCCATCTCTACTAAAAATACAAAAACTAGCCAGACATCATAGCAGTTGCCTGTTGTCCCTGATCCTCAGTAAACTGAGACAGGAGGATCTCTTGAGCCCAAGAGTTTGAGGTTGCTGTGAGCTACAATGACACTACCGCACACTACCCAGGACAATAGAGTGAGACAATGTATCAAAGAAAAACTAAAGGAAAGAAAAGTTTTAATATGATTACAGAATATAGAACAATGTGTTTTTGAATTATTTTCTAAATATTGCTTCTGTGTTTGTTAACATGTTGTCAACTGCTAAAGTGGACTTCTAAATTTCAGATATACAGTCCAATTTTTATTTCTTGCTAAAGAACATTTCAGTGCCTCACTGCTCATAATTTGGGGTAGAATTAGAATGGAGTAAGGCTTTGTTCCATGCATATATTTTTTTCTTTATTGAATCATAAGTGTGGACATTAATGAATTTATGGGTACAATATGCTGAATTGATATACAATATGGAATGCTTACATCAAACTGATTAACATCCATCACCTTGCTTATTTGATGTGGTAAGACATTTATACTCCATTCCAAATAGTTTTGAAATGTACCACTGCATTATGTTCATTAGGTGAGGTCCAACAAAGTACCCTCCCTCCCCTCCTCTCTTCTTCCTCTTCCCTCCTTCTTTCTGGACTATAGTTTGTTTTATCATTTGCATGTTGTATAGGTGATTATATATTGGTTTCATAGTAGTATTGAGTACATTGGATGCTTTTTCTTCCATTCTCAAGACACTTTACTAAGAAGAATATGTTCTAGCTCCACCCAGGTAAACATAAAAGATGTAAAGTCTTCATATTTTTTATGGCTGCATAGTATTCCATGGTATACATATACCACAATTTGTTAATCCATTCATAAGTCATTTGTTCCTTGTAGTTTTGCAGTCACCAAGTCTGATCAATATTACCATTTTCAGCATAGAGCTACTAAAATATCCCTGGGCATTGACTATGACTAGAAGAAGAAAGAGAATGGAAGAACAGAATTTGCAAGTGATTTTTAAGGATCAAACCTAGAAGAAAGGCACAGAAATTCTACTCATATTTCATATTCCGTTTTCTCTGGCCCAGTCACATGGCTACACCCAACTGCAAGGACATCTGGGAAATATAGTTCCTTTCTGGATATTTACCTCCAGGAAAAACTGCAGTCAAGTAACTAGGAATCCAGACTTTTGACGTACAACTTCTTCTTCTGCTACAGACAGTATCCATCTAAAATTTATGTTAAAATAATGTATGTTTAAGTTCTGGAATAAATTTTCCAAATTCATTTAGGATATTTTAAAACAATGGCAGAGGTACAAATACAATAACCTTGTTTTAAAACAAGACATTTTGCTCTCATTACAAGAAATTTGAGAGCACTGTTTTTGTTTTGTTTTAGTAGTTTTCCAAATTATTACAGAGCTTTGATTTATGAGAAGTATTTTATCTTTAAAATCCTTGGCATTACATAGTTATGACTAACTTTAACCTGTTTAACCAGTTTAAAATAGAATGAAATCGTTCTGTGTACTTTTGCTAAAATAGATTTATTTTAACGTATATTATTTGGTTACTGATGGGTATAAAATGTATAAGCTCTTTCTTGGATTTCATCCAACTCTCTAGGAATCAGACTGAAATTTCCATAAATAGCTCCTTTCTAAACCAAGTGAGGTCTCCTTGCTCCCTCACTTGGTTTAGAAAGGAGCTATTATTTTTCTGTCCTACTCTGGCTTCTTAATCTCTGCCAATGTTAAAGTAGTACACAGTTTCTTTATAAAAGGAAGTTGAAAGTACAAATGGAACTAAGACATAAGACATATTTAATTTGCTTTCACAAAGGTGATTTGATATACTTGACAAATAGAGTGAAGTAAATTTTGACTAATCAAAGCCCACCCGGCAGAGCCTCATTCACCACCACAGGAGGCGTGCTAGTTAGTATGCAGCACTGTCTTCCACACACAATTAGAGGTAACTGATGACCAACCTTGATATTCACACTTGACAGTACACATAATTAGACCTTATTTGAATCTTTCAAATAATCGAGATACTCTAATCTTAGGTTGAGGCTTCTTGAGAGGACATCTAAACTCAATCAAAGAAAATGAGATGATGCAGATTTGGAGCCTGTGGTCAGAAGAAAAATGAATAGATTTGAAAATGCTTGAAGAGACTGCTATGTAAAATGTTTTGTGTAAAATTACATAATTACCCAGAACAGTTTAACCCTCCTAATTTTAGATTTATCAAATTTAGGACTAATTAATGATAATTTAGCTTCTTTTACTTCTCACCTTTATGTATGAAATCATAAAAATGTATTTAATTCCACAGCCTATCGGGTCAGGTATGTTGTTCAATTCCTGGTTTTACAAATCACAGGTTGCATCTTTATAGACAATTACTTAAGATTCATGTAGCTCATTTTCCTAATCTGAAAAATAAAAATAGCATTTGTATTCCCTCATGGGTTTATTAAATGAATGAAATGACTTAAAATACATAGAATGCTCAGAGTGGTACCTGTTTTGTAACACACACTCTCTTAATGTTAGCTGACACTGGTTCTACCACAAATTTGCCATAATGTAGGTCATCTTTTATTCTCACTTCCAGGACAGGGAATTAATGGCTGTCCTTTTTGGCTGGTATTTATGTCTCATTTTTAATTTAATTTACAGGTATTAACTCCTAGCAGTGATACATCTAATTTGAAACATACCCTATCCCATTTCTGCTTTAGTCTGCAATCTCTTTCTTTGACATATTGGAAAGAAAAAAACAATCTAGTTTAAATATGAAATGATATTCTGAAATGGAAATTAAACAAAATCAGTTGATGGAGTAACTTTTTGTAGTCTACACTGATTGAGTAGAGAATCAGGCTTGTGGAGAGAGACTACTGAAGCCTTATTCAGGGAAAAGAGACAGAAAGGACCAGAGCGGATACTGTCTGAATTGTTAAGGACTCTAAGACTCTAAGGGCCTGCTTCCTACTTTATACATGATGTTGGGTTTCACTTTCTCTTATTTTTTCCCTGCAACAGTATGAGTTGAAGAATTGGTTTCTGTAATTTGCAGAATAAGAACTCTAATTATGCTACTTCATCCAAGAAGGGTAAGAAAGTGGGTTAAATGAGAGTTCTTCACAGACTGCTTAATAATCTATTTTACAAATCTCCTAACGATAGATCAGCCTTCTGGTTTATCCCAACCAAATTGTTCATGGAATTTTATGTTCCCCTTCAAAGAACATCTCCAAAGGAACAATCACCCTGGGCATGACCTCGGTTAACATGGCTTTTTAAAGATATTTGTGACATTTCTCTTTGACATGACTCTGAGAGCCATGCTCCCATACTGGACAGAGCAGGTTTAGAATGTCCACCATGCCTTCTGGAAAAATATGACTCAAATCCCTCTTCTGCCTAAATACCAACGTGTTATGCCTCAAGTCTCTGGCACAAAGATTGTCAAAGCACGGACGGGCTAGTGACACACGAATAGCAGGCCACAAGAACTAAGCGTTTTAAAATGGCCTCTGTTCTCTCTGGAATTTGAACTAGAAAGTACCAATTTAATTGCTGTAGGCTAAAAGATTCAGAGCCCAGGACATGCTGGGAAAGAGCTATTGCTCCTGGAGTGAGTGCTTGTTGATCTGCAGCTACTGGCTTTTCTGCTTTGTGGCTCTGCCAGAGAATCACCCACCCTTTCTTCCAGCCATGCTGCGCTCCAACGCCCTGCTTCTACAGCCATATTGATAATTGCATGTTTTCTCCCCAAATGGGACTAAAACTGACAGAAAAGCAAGTTCTTTATATTGTTGGGCTTTGAGTGTGGGTTTATGACCCTGGGTGGGCAGATGTCATCATGTGGACGAGGTAACAAAGAAAACTGGTTTGCAGAGAGGCAGGAAAAAATTTAAAAACCTACAGTGAGAATCAGAGATGAATATTCAAGGCAAAATACTTCTAGTTTCCCTTTTAAAAACTGGTAAAGACCCCTTTGGGGTCTTACCTGTGTGCACCTTCAAAGTTGCCTCTTAAAATTGTCTTTTGTTATAAGCACTCAAGCATCCTGATTTAAAACTCATAGGACTTTAGGGCTTTATTTTGTTGGAAAAAAAGAGACTATAAGGAAGATAAAACTAGGCAATAAGGAGTAGAAATAAATGTAAAATTATCAGTATCTACAAGAGAATGGAGAGTTTGCTGCCACAAGCAGGAGCACCTTGAGAAACCACATGATTCAAAGAGAAAGTTAGCGAGAGAACTGCCCCTCCGAGCTGGCTCCTTCCATCCAAGTTTCCAATTTTAATCCCAGAGTTTTTTTCCTCAAATACTTGCCATGTTTTATCTTTAGGTAATTTTAGGACAGAACTGTTTTATCTAAGGGAAAGAGATCGAAAAGATTTCAGCCCCAGGGTGATGGAAGAGGAGGACAGCTTGCTCAAGTGCACTGATGCCCTTACATTGCCTGAGTCTGTCTCTCAGATTGGATCTATAAAGCACAGTAGCACGCATGCCTGATTAGCAATCTCCAAGTCAATACTCGGTGCATTCTCTGGGCAATGCACGCCACAAAATCTGGAGACATTCTTATAAAAAGAAACATTTTCAGATTAAGATAAAAGAAACATGAAATGTGTTATTTCAAATCGAGCTCACTAGAGATTCATTTTTATCTACTTAATTTCCTGTTTCTGCTTCGTAAAAGTGCAAATAATACCATCAACTTACTCTGATGTTAGAAAGGAACACAGCACAGAATTTTCCAGAGGCATCTCAGTTGCTTACCAAGACAGTCTATATTAACCAGTACGTCAAAAACTGGAATTTTAAATTAGTTATATTTTTTCCTCTCATATAAGTTTAGCATTTTAAAATATCAGTTATCTGACAAGAGAATAATGCTTTGTATCTGAGGGCACAGATAATTACATCCAATTGTATTAAAGCACAGAGCTAATTAGATTTGTAATTGTTGCAGTATTATTTTTCTTCTTCTCTTACTCTTTTTTTTTTTCCCCTCTCTCCATTTTCAGGTTAAAGTTTGGCAAAGAGAAATCTTCATTTATTAGTGGAGTTGCTTGAAATGGCAGATATACATTGTGGCTGGACTAATCTTAGTTCAATAATTTATTCAGAATTTTTTAAAGCATATTAAAGCAGAACCCTCTCTCTCTAACACACAGTCTCTCTCTCGCTCTCTCTCTTACTACTGCACAACTGAATGGATCTCTACAGACTGAGCACACTCATGCAACCATACCCTACATCAGAGAGAGACTAATATTTCCAAACCCTCCTATTGTCACCTTCCATACACAATTTACCCCAGTTCCAATGGCAACTGCTATCTTTACTAAACACCATGTATTAGTTTTATTTTGTCTCTTGTTATGGAACTGCAGCCATGGAGTATGGATTTCTTTATGTGTGGCTCCTTTCCCTTGATGTTATGTTTGTTAGATTCACTCACGTTCCAGAATGTGGAGGTAGTTGGTGCATTCTCATTACAACATATCAGTTGGTCAAATGATTGTTCCACAGTTTATCCATTTGCCAATGATGAGCATCTCCTTTGACCAGGTTTAAAATCTCATGTTTCAGCTGTAACAAGAACTTTTCAAAATTTCTGAGTGGCTAAATGATCGACCAGCACTTTATAGAATGCTGGCCAGAATTAATACTTCTATATTAATTAATGTACAGAGTTCAGGACTCATTTGCCAACCATTTCACTATGGCTACCTCTTTAAAGTATTTTTTTTTTCCCTAAGGCAAAAGAAACAAAAGAGTAAAACTTCTTTTTCAGAATTAAATGTTTATTCTGAAAATTTTTAGTGTGAATTTAAAAAAAAAAAATCCAGAGATTTGGACATTTTTCTTCTTTCAAAATATAACTTCCTCTTGCTTTCTGGGATAAAATACTTGCTATGTCTTGGGATTGTGCACCTGGGAGTGTTCCTTCTCCTTGCTTCTTACACCACGCGTTTCACCGGCTGCCCTCTTACTCCGATGCACACTACTGGCAACTAAGTACTGGATACTCTTAAGCTGTTGTAACCTCTACACTTGTGAGAAGGAAGTCTTGTTAAGGTTTTCTTTTCACTACTACATTATTTTTTCAGGAAATTTCACCAACAAATGACAAACTTCATATGGCCTCAAGTAGGGCAATTTTAAAGGGAAATTACAGTATGTAAGAAAAATTTGTAATTTGAAAAGGAAAGGTTAGGTATCAAAATGGCTAGCAAGTGGGGTCTACAATCAGGCTACTTGGGTTTGAAAGCACACTCAATGTTTCTGTGACTTGGATTCACTCAGACAGAAATTCTGCTTGATGGGAAGGCAACTGAAGTTTAATTCTTCATCAAAAGACGTATCTCTCCCACATACCCTACCTCTTGATGCAGCATCCTAGTCCTCATTTCCCTGTCTTCTTTCTTAAAGAAACCTCCTTTCTTCATCAGTTCATTTGCTGAAAATATTTACCTGCTCTGCCCCCATTGGAAAAACACCATTATCTTTAACTAAACACAATCTTACCCACAGAGGGCCTCACTCCCTGGATCCATTCAAGGCTATTCATAAGTTGTTTGATTGTGATTCATTCAGATTTTTTGAATTAAGTTGCCTTTCTGAAGGAGTTACCCTTAGAAATCACCTGGAGGCCAGTGATGCACCAGAGCCTGGGGTATGCCAACCAGGTTCTGGGGACTGGCCCAAGCTTCAGAGGCAGTTGTGACATCTTGCTGGATTCCATTGTTGGTAGCACCATCAGTATGTACTTTAGACAAATTTTCTGTTTAACTGTTATTCTGTTAAAGTAAGCATCTGTAGTCGCCAAATAACTATCACTTTTGGCATAGTTGTATAATTTCAATCCATTTACAAAAGGGGATATGTCCTCTTTTAACAAAGTAATCTGTACTTTCCTCGTAGCGTCTGATCCTCATGTATTGGTAAAGAATAAAGTATTTTCTGTTCTGTTTAAGGTACAGGTGTTTACCACAATAATAAAATGCCTATTGTTTTCCAGAAAGAGCATTAGACTCTCATTAAAGTTTTACAGTTTTCTTTGGTTGTTCTCATTGCATTTTAAAACATACTAATAATATGATTAATTTCTTTTCAAGTGTTGATGCCTTAAACATTCATAACATTTGGAAATTATGGATCACATATAATTTTTATGTACTCATGCTGTCGACAGTGCAAGTTCTCCATACTCATTGGCTGAATGACTCATTCAATTTCATTTTCTTACTAATTCAGTGAAATTTCTGCATCAAAATACATGAAGTTCTCTTGTGTGCATGTATTTTAGAAAATATTAGAAGATTCATAATAAAGTTATAATTTTAGTGATATAAAATGGTAAATATGCAGCTTTTAGTCTTTTTGTTTGGATATTAATCTCACGTTGGTATAGATAAGATTGTATACAGGTGGGTTATCTTTTAGAAGTCTCTCAGGAATAGAAATATTTCCACATTATGTCCTAAGTGGCAAACACACTTTTTTTTTCCCTGCGAAAAGTCTACTCTGAGTTAGCCACTCTGGTGGTTACAGAGGTATAGAAAAATTAAGAGGCATGATTCCTAAAGTCAACAACATGGAATATGGCTAAGGACAAGTAATAAGTTTTATTTATTAAGTGAATCTATGTGACCTTCAGCTTGGACAATAGAACAGCTGTATTTATTGAAAAAATAGAGAAGTATCACAAACTAGGTGGAACTTGAACTGAGAATTGAGGGATAAAAGATGATTTTCCAGGTGAAATGCTGAGAGAGTGTATTTCAGGAAGAGGAAAGGGACTATAGGAAAGCATAAAGGCATGACACACGGTATTCTCAGGAAACTTCATGAATGTGTTACTACTAGTGATTACTATGCACAACTTGATCCCCTAATGCTCATTATGTAGCTGCTTGGGTTTATAGATTCAGAATAGATTTGGGTGAGAGTGTAACACTTCAGTGTGGCTCATTCTTAGTAATATCTAGGATGCAATATTACCTAATGTAATATTTGGAAAGTGAATTTGGGGTTATAAATTGCATAACAGATCAAAAAATACTAAAATCCCATTTGACGGGCTAACTTTGCACATGTTACCCATCTATCATAATAGTACTGGGGAAAGGGATTATTGGCAGTATACAGGCACCCTGGACTGCAGAAAGAAACAGGATTTCATTCTAGCCTTGAGAGATAAGGAGTTTGCAAAGGCAGTTGGCAGGCTCCATCTGAATCTTCTGGTGATAACCAAAGGGCTCCAGCTCCCGAGGATGTGTTCTTCATGACAAAGGCTAGTGATGAGGTCATAATAACATGAATGTGTTTACCCCTAATGCACTTACCCTGCCCCAATGGGCTATATTTGGTGTAGCAAATCTGATCTCAAATCCCATTCACTCATGATAACAGAGCCTTTGTGTTGGTGATAGATGTATTTTAAGTACTACATATCTATGAGCTTCCAAACTATGTCTCAGTCCTTGTTTACTCAGGAGAAGAGTCTTCCATTAACTCTTCTTTCTCGCCACTCAAAGAAGCAAACACAATAAAAATATTCAAGTTTCAGTCATGAAATGTGGTGGCAATTTATGCAACTGGGATTTGTCCCAGTGTCAAAAGGCAAAGTAGAATAGCTCCTGCACTACAGTAATTTAAAAAACAGTAAGTCCAAAATTTGACTGGATTATATAACTCAATCACAACCTGTAGAATTTGTAGCAGGGAGGCTAAAAGCATAAACTCATTTCCTAGTCCCTCAGTCAGTATTTCATATTGGCAGTCATCTTGCAATCCTCTGGCACTGTTCTTCATCTTGCTATTACTGTTTTTTATTGTTATCATTGCATAATGATTATTACATTTGTGGATCACTTTTCATATGCCCCTACTTAAGATACTTTATTTCAGTTGCTGCAACAAAATCATAAAAAAAGATGGTCACTGAATTTTTACTATTTAGATCCTGTATATATGCTAATTTAAGATAAATTAAAATATTAAAAATTTTGACTTTCTGTTTCAAAACAATTCTTCATCATTGTTTTGGGTATTCCCCACCCCACCCCTGCACAACACTTAAACAGTATGATGTTTTGGAAAAACATATCATGCGTTCTGATCATTTATATGGTGTAGGACATTTCAGCATGCCTACTTTTATCTCACTAGACACTCTTTCAAGTCATCTTAGGGACCACAAGCACAAAAGAGCATCAGTGATATGGCTTTAATATCCCTTTTCCTGAAGGGAATGAAAGGAGTAATCCATCACCTACTCTCATTTGCCACCCCCAGTAACTTAATTTCCCACTCCAATTTAGAATAGTTTAATTTCTTTCTTCATTGATCCCTTGTTCTTAAAGAAAATGGATTTAACTTCACTGGGAGATAGGTTTTATACATTTCAATTGTTATTTATTAACTATTTACAATGTTAGCTTTTTAAAATTCTGAACACAAAAAAGCTTTTATTCTTTTGTGTCTTTTTCTAAATTCCATGGAACTCATTTCTATTTCATTTTTATTCTCCATTCTCCTAGTTAAGCCAAAATCTATGGCAAATACACACGAGCACAATAACACACACGCAGGTTATGCCATAGTTTTGTGCTACATCTTAACTCTTGTTGAAAGAGACCATTTTTCCTTTTAAGCGAAAACCACCTTGTATTCTTTTCCGTGTATATGCTCGATTTGTCAACACTTGACTTGACTTTGTTTTCAAGGTTGATCTTTGTAAAGTTATAAGATTTGTTTTGGTGCTAACTAGTTTGCAGTTTTGATTTCTAGATTATTGTATGTCAAATTTAATCATAATGCTGTCAGCTGGTCGAATGGCTCAACTCCATTTTTCTACTTCACTGGTTTTTCTTTCATTCCAGCTTAAGTCATCATTCCCTGTAGGGGATTTGACAGACTAATTCTAGAAGCAAAGATTTGCCTGAGCCATTATTTCCGTGTCTGTTTCAAGATGCGCCTCAAATGGTTTTAAATTAGTATTCAGACGATTTTAATTATTCATTTTTTTACTTTTCTACCTTTGCTTACTCTAATTGTACAAAATTATTTTGAAAAATTAGAAACTCTTTAGGAAATATGTTAACAATTTAAAATCCTCATTTACATATTGGTGTTGAGGAAAGTGATTTGGGAGTCATTTAAGAGGTTTGTGGGGTTTTTTTTATTAAATTGCCTTTGCTTTAAAATAATGAATATTAGGGGAAGCATAATTATGTATTAATTATAATTTCATGTATATTTTAAAATATATTATCAAATAGTATTTATTACTGAATTATGAAGAAACTTTTGCCAACATTAACAACAGGTATTATAATTTCTCTCATTAGCTCTCTTTAGATATTTGAAACTAAAAGAAAGAAAATTCCCATTTACTGGCTATTTAGAATATGTGAGTGCTTATTATGTATGTGGGGTACATGTGCTGAATTACATTCAAACACACTAAAGAAGCTGAAAAAAGCTTGATGATTTCCTTTGCCCCAGCACACAGAACAGAATCAGACTCTCAGTCCATTTAGATGGTTGGTCAAGTATATGCTCCTGCTGGGAGGAGTGCAGAGAAAAATACATGGTGAGATGTTTTTGCCATAGCGGTGGCAATAGAGGTGAGAGTCCAGTAGCCCAGAAGCCTGTGTCTGATGGTGAAGGTGCTCAGGGTGGGACCTGTATAATTATACTGGTCCTGAGTAGTGGCCTAGTGCAAACTGAGCTGCCCAGCCTCTCTGAATTCCTGGCGATTTCCTCCAGTCTTTCTGTTGGTTCTGTGAACTACCCAATGCTTCTAATAAATCCACTTGCATAACCAGAGTTAGTTTTGATTGTTTTCCCATCAACAGCTCCGACTAGCAATCTCATTACCCTGCTCCCTCCATTTATAAATAACCTTCAGAATGCTTCTCTTTTTCCCTTTCTGGGGCTTCCCTGACCATCTTATTTATATCCTTGGCTCTTTGTTTTAACTGCCTGTGCCAGATGTTCTAATTTTACAGCATATCTGTTTTATTTTGTTTATGAGTTCTTCTTTTAGCTTGAGGAGCATAACATTTCAGGCAGGTACACAGATATACACAATAAAGACCATATTTCTTAGATTCTATTACATCTAGAGTCATGATGTGACTGTGGAAGGGGAGGGCTGCCCTTCACTTTCCCACTTCCCTTTCCACTTGCTGAAATGCAGGTATGCTAATGAGTCACCTTGGGAACGTGTATATACTCAATGCCCTAAGGACAGGGGAGCATCAAGTTCAGTGACCCTGGGCCTTATCGAATCAACAGACCAGCGTTACCGTACTCCGTCAAGTTTTGAAGTGATAGAATGAGCTCTTTGAGTTAGAAGGACACATCATAAATGATACATAACCTCACCAGAATTTATGTCTCTACCTCTCACCTCTCTTGAAGACTTTCACCTTTCTTTCCAGATTTCAGGTGAGCAGAGATATAGTTCCATATCCCACTGAAACAAGCAAAATCATTTTTTAAGGAATATCAGCACCTCCATCATCCTTCTAGCCTTCATTTTAATTCTACTACCTTTATCAGTGCCCTCCTAGGCTCTAAATGTCAGTTAAACAACCTTCAGATTCTGCTTTTCTTATCAGTTCCTACTTCTTGGAAAATGTTATATCCCTACTTTATTTTGAAAATTGTTCTATTCTCCAAATACTTTCTGCCATGCCTACACACTATATCTCATGACTATTTCTTCTGTGGATTTCCATATCTATTTCCTTATTTCCTTAGCATTGTTACACACCTTCCTATGTGTTTTGACTTGGTGCTATCTGTACTGCTTGCTATAGGGAATGAGTCTGAGATTTGTAAGGTCTAAAAAATGCTACAAGATCTTAAAGAGTCATGACAAACACAAATGTATGGATGATGCTATTTACCCCCACCCACACCTTCTATGTATTTTGATATATTCTAACTATTCGTTTCCGAGGATGATCAGCAGGATAACTGTTACAAGAGTAACTCAAATGTCCATGTAAGGAGGGAGTGGACCCATTTATGACTCTTATAGCCTTCTTGCTGTACAAAAATCCCTGAGCTCATTTTCTCAGAAACACTAATAGATAATCCCCCCTCAGATGGCTTTTGGCTGGATTATTGATGAGACCCATTCAGGCTGAAGTGGGTTTAGTGCTTAATTATAAGGCCTAGTCATTATTACTGTAAACTGGTACTGGTGTTTTTTGATATTAGACCCATAAATGTAAGCAGTTCTGGTTATATTCATGAAGATGGAGGCGATGCTATACACAGCTACTTGTGTTCCGGTGAAAAGCCACTTTTTAACAAGAGGCAATCTTATTTAATTCAGGTAAAAAGATTTCCTGAATATTTAAGGATCATTATCTAATGAACATTTGAAAATGAAAACCTCTGACAGCTTAAAAAAAATCCATAGTTATTTTGGTGACAGTCTTTGATGAAGTTTGAATGTGGCAGAGAGAATTAATTTTTCAGGATAATGGGTGGCATAGATAATTCATAATAAGTTTAACAATTCAGGGCTCAAAGCTGTTAAATAATTGCAACTGGATTGCCAATTGGCTTTTCTCGAATCTGAAAGGGACCTTTAATGCAGTTAATATTTTGCTGAAACATAATTCAGCCTCAATGACTTTGAAAGGGACATTAATAGTTTTCTGAAAATATAACCTTGAAAATTAAATCCATTATATATTTCCAAGATTATGGATGAAACTACTCTGTCAAATAAGTCATTACATTAGCATAATGAGGTATGAGGGGAGATATAAGTGAGAAACAGCAAGTAAAAAGTACTTTGTACCACAATTTGCCTACATTTAACCAAAATGACCTTTAAAAGCAGAGCTGAAGGGTCAGGTTTATCATCACTTTTCCAGCCTTCAAGCAATATATTTCTATTTAGGAGAACAATTTGCTAAAAATTGCTGTAGTAAGAACTATGCTTGGTCCAGCTCCCTTCCTACACTATGCAGGGTTTGAGTAGAAGCAACCTCCAAGCACAGCAGTTGGCAGCCGCCACTTCCCTGAAGCGAAACACCTGAAGTGTACACGGCTATCACCCTGAAAAGCAGAGAAGGCTTTAAAAGTGTATTGTGGAAAAAGAAAGGGGTGAAGCTTTATAGCGCTAAAAGAAGTTGTGCGGTATGAATGTGTCCTTTGCACCAAGGCTGGCAAATGTCAGATTTTCTAGACATTGAGTTGTAGATGTGATTTTTTTGTGTGTATGCCCAAAGAACACTATGATCACAAAATCACATTAAAAATACAACTATAGCCTAGGATGAAGGAAGGAAGGGGAGGGAGAGGGAAAGGGAGAGAGTGGGTCAATAGAGGGAGGGTTAGTAGGGGGACCACACCTATGGAGCATATTGCAAGTACAAGTTGGATCTATCAGGTATAGAACACAAATGTCTTAATCCTGTACTTGGGCAAATGAGGTGAAGGCTATGTTGATTAGTAGGATGTAAGCACTCCAATTTGTACAAATAATCAACACATTGAATCCCATAATGGCATAAATGTATTTATGATCTATGTACAAATGACTTAATAAAAAAAACTTATTGAAGGTAATAAATTTAAAATTATCAAATGGACATTTGGTTTCTTGTATTCAAACTAGAATCATTTTTTCCCCCATTAATGGCCTAGATAGACTTTGATTTGAGAAATTCTCTTAACTTCAAAGACAGCTGAGGGAAATAACGTCCAGCAGGGCATGTGACCCACAGTGGGCAGTCGTAAATATTTGTTGAGTGAATACTGAATGAATGGGCACTGATTAATTTGAAAAGCAGGCCTTCGTGTTCAAATATAGCATTGGTTAAACAAACGATGGACAGAATCCTCGTGGGCAATGATATAAAATTATTGTTAAGATTTTCTCATTCTGTAAAAAATGATTACAGGAGTGTCTTTTCCCTGGTTGGAAGCTGTGGTCTGCTGTGTTTATCAAAACATCAATTTCTTTGCTGTGTCAGTGACTTTTAGGAGAGAACAAAATTGAAACTGATTCAGCAGACTGTAATGGTGTTGATGATAGGGATAAAAGAGATCCGGTGAAGCTGTTCTCCTTGACCTTTCCTGGCGCTTTTTTCAGTTAAGAGGCAGTCACTATGGGAAGCAATATTATCTAAGTCCACTGAAGGCTCATCGTTAGCGGGGTAGGGCCCATGTTGTTCCTAGATACATTGCGCCAACATGGAAGTTCACTTTTTTATTTAATTTGTTCTAGAAATAAAAAGAGGCAGTGGATGAAAAGAGCCAACTGCAAATTTTAAAAGTACAATTCAACTGGGTGACAATACAACGAATGCAGGATCTCACTGAATGCATAATTCAGAGGAGTTGTCACTAGATGCCACTCTTTTCACTGTGTAGTATAGCTCAGCAGTCTGCATGGTTTCAGGTAAATGAAATGTAATAAAATCAGAGTTATAATTCCATAAACCATAACGATGCTGTTATTTTTAAAACTATAATAAACAATAATAAACTCATGACACAGAGCTTAAGATCTCGAAGTTATATGAAACTTTTAATATGCCTTCTTCTATCTTTTAAGTAGTGCCACTTAACTTGCATCACATTTCATAATGGGTCTGGTCAAACAATATAATAATTATGGTTAAGTTGCCAAACTGTGTAACTGGTATCGTTTTTTACATTTTAACAAAAACTGAGTACTTTGAATGTAGTCCAGGGCGGCACCTGTGGCTCAGTGAGTAGGGCGCCAGCCTCACATACCGAGGGTGGCAGGTTTGAACCCAGCCCGAGCCAAATGGCAACAAAAAAATAGCTAGGCATTGTGACAGGCACCTGTAGTCCCAGCTACTCAGGAGGCTGAGGCAAGAGAATTGCCTAAGCCCAAGAGCTGGAGGTTGCTGTGAACTGTGATGTCACAGCACTCTACCGAGGGTGACAAACTGAAACTCTGTCTCTAAAAAAAAAAAAAAAATGTAGTCCATATAATAACTGCACTTGCTGTCATGCACACTTCTATGAATGTTCTTTGATGGAAGGGGAAGAGATAGAGGAAAAGAGATTGCACATATCCTGTGACTCTTTTACATCTTGAACAATTTGTAATCTGTGAATTCATTTAACTATTTCATTCATGCATATAAATATTTGGTATATGTGTTGTAATAGAACAAAAAATAAAGGTGGGGGGTGGCTAGGACAGCACCTGTGGCTCAAAGGAGTAGGGCACCAGCCCCATGAACTGGAAGTGGTGGGTTCAAACCTGGCCCCGGTTAAAAATTGCAAAAAAAAAAAAGTAATAAAGCGTTTCTTGATGTTTAACATAATCATTTTCTCTGTGCTGTTATATTAAGCCAAGAAGTGGACAGTGCCAAGTTCAATTTGGAACACGCTGGCAAGTCAGATAATGCTTACCAGCTTCTTTATCTCTGTGCTTCATTGCTCTTGAAATCACTTCCTTTTCTTTTGAGTATTGCTAGCTTCTTTTAGGATGAACCACTTTGTGAGCTTGGTCCAAATTGTCATAGCACCCATTATAACCACTAAGTAAAAACAAGTATTATGAGTTAATGTTATGCTTTTTGAAAAATTATTTGCTACACTTTTGATTCTGTGCTACTGCTTTAACTACCTTTTAAACGAGCTTAATGACCATATAATAGTAAATACTGTGATGTTCACTTTTCATTAAAGAATCAAAGACCCAGATTTGTCCAAGATCACAAAAATCTAACAGATTTGATATTGAAATTAATTTCTAGACAGTGTAGGCAAAATTCTTGACAAAATTGACCTGGGAAAAGATTTTATGAAGACCATCTTGGCAATTGCAACAACACCAAAAATAAATGAATGGGATATGATAAAGCTAAAATGCTTCTTCACAGCTAGGGTTGTCACAACTAAAGCAAACAGACAGCCTTCAGCATTGAAGAAGGTTTATTTGCATGCTATAACCCTGACAGAGGGCTGATGGCTAGAATCTATAGAAAATTCAATCTAATCAACAAGAAAAGAGCAAACAACCCCATTTATAAATGGACAAGACACGTGAACAGAAACTTCTTTGAAGATGACAGACAAATGGCCAACAATCACATGAAAAAATGCTCATCATCCCTAATCGTCAGAGAAATGAAAATCAGAACCACCCTGAGATATCACCTAACTCCAGTGAGAATAGTCCACATTACAAAATCCTGAATCTGCCGGTGCTGGTGTGAATGTGGAGAGAAGGGAACACTTTTGCACAGCTGGTGGGATTGCAAACTAATACAACCTCTATTGTATTAAGAAGTATGGATAATTCTCAAAGAACTAAAAGCAGATCTTCCATTTGATACTACAATCTCATCACAAAGTATCTGCCAGAATAAAACATCATTTTCAAGGATATTTGTACTAAAATGTTTATTGCAGCTCAATTCACAATTGCCAAGTCATGGAAGCAATCCAAGTGACCATAAACCCATGAATAGATTAACAAACTGTGCTATATGTGTACCATGAAGTAGTATTCAGCCACAAGAAAAAAATGGAGAGTTTACATATTTTGTGTTTACCCGATGGAGATGGAATACATTCTTCTTAATAAAGTATCACAAGAATGGGAAAAATTGTGTCTAATGTACTCAGGACTAATATGACTGATATATAGACAACTGTAAGCACATACACAAGAAAAACAAAAGTATAGTCTAACGATGGGGAGGGAAGAGGAAGGAGAGGGGAGGGAGGAGGAGGCAGGGTGATTGGTGAGATCTCATCTATTGTGCACAGTGTAAGGGTGTTCAGCATGCCCCCCCGGGGTGAAGGGCTCTACTACAACTTGAACTTTACCTCAGAAATGAAAACAATGTACCCTAAATATTTGTACCCCTATATTAAAACAAAATAAAAGAAAAAAAGAAATTAATTTCTAGGTAAACTAGAAATTTCTAGGCTAATTTCTAAGATTTTTCAACAACCACAAAATCAGATATAAAATGCCCTTTGAACTTGTCTCCTTGATTACTTCTTTGAAATTGTGAAAGGCTAAATGTTCAGCATGTTTTTTTTCATTAAGCATAAGTAAAAACAGGGAGAAAGTTGAGGACTAACTATGGTTTCCTATGTCCCTTCTTTTCTCATATACCAGTAAAATCTCCTGTGACTTCCTGACTAATCTACCAATTCCAAATCTGTTATTTATAAGGGAAGCTCTTTATCTTATTTTTTTCTGAAGTCTAGTAGAAAGCACCACCTTTTGATTGGCTTTAATTAACAACTATTAAAAATCTAAAAATAATTGTTAATTTTTTCTTTTACTTTTTATTGTTTGGGGTTCATTGATGGAACAAAGAATTAGGTTACACTGATTGAGGTTATTAGGTAAAGTCCTTCTTGTAATTATGTACCACCCCAAGAGTTATGCCATACACCATGACCCCCCAAATAACCTTCCTTCTTCCCCTGTCCCCAATCCCTCATTCCCCTACCCCTCTCCTTGTATTAGTTCATCTAGTGCGTTCATATTAAAATTGAGTACATTGGATTCTTGCTTCTCCCTTATTGTGGTGTTTTACGAAGAAGAATGTGTTCCACTCCCATCCAGGTTAATACAACAGAAATAAATTCTCCATCTTTTTTAATGGCTGAACAGTATTCCATGGTATACATATAGCACAGCTTGTTAATCCCTTCCTGGATTGGTGTGCATTTAGATCATTTCCACATTTTGGTGATTATAAATTGAAGTGCAATAAATAGTCTAGTGAAAATTTCCTTATGATAAAAGAATTTTTTTTTTCTGGGTAGATGCCTAGTTAATGGGATTGCAGGATCAAATAGGAGGTGTAATTTGAGTTTCCATACTTCCTTCCAAAAAGGTTGTATTAGTTTGCAGTCCCACCAGCAGTGTAAAAGTGTTCCCTTCTCTCCACATCCACATCAGCATCTGCAGCTTTGAGACTTCGTGATGTGGGTCGTTCTCACCGGGGTTAAGTGATATCTCAGGGTGGTTTTGATTGGCATTTTTCTGATGATGAGCATTTTCTCAAATGTTTGTTAGTCATTCGAATGTCTTCATCAGAGAAATTTCTGTTCATAGCTCTTGCCCAGAGGTACATGGGATTGTTTACTCTTTTTCTGTTGATTAATTTGAGTTCTCTGTAGATTTTAGGTATCAACCCTTTGTCAGATTGGTACCCTGCAAGTATCTAGCTAGTCCCATTCTGAAGGTTGTCTTTTTGCTTTGCTTGTTGTGTCCTGAACTGTGCAGAAGCTTTTCAGCTTTATTAAGTCCCATTTGTTAATTTTTGTTTTTGTTGGGATGGCTGCTAATGTCTTTGTCATAAAATCTTTACCCTTTCCAACATCATCAGGAGTTTTCTGGCTCGGTGCCTGTGAGTGGCTAAGTGGCGCCAGCCACATACAGCTAAGGTGGCGGGTTTGAATCCAACCCGGGCCCACCAAAACAACAATGATGGCTGCAACCAAAAAATAGCTAGGCATTGTGGCAAGCGCCTGTGTTCCCAGCTACTTGGGAGGCTGAGGCAAGAGACTCACCTGAGCCCAGGAGTTGAAGGTTGCTATGAGCTACAATGCCACAGCACACTACCCAGGGGGACAGCTTGAGGCTCTGTCTCAAAAAAAAAAAAAGAGTTTTCCCACACTTTCTTCTAAGATTTTTATCATTTCATGTCTTAGATTTAAATCTCTTATCCATCTGAGTCAATTTTTGTAAAGGGTGAAAGGTATGGGTTGAGTTTCAGTCTTTTCCATATGGTTATTCAGTTCTCCCAGCACTATTTGTTGAATTGGAATTCCTTTCCTCACTATTTGCTTTTGTCTGATTTATCAAGGATCAGATGGGAAGTAGAGAATGGTTTAATCTCTTGGTTTTCTATTATGTTCCATATAACTATGTCTCTATTTTTGTGCCAATACTATGCTGTATTGGTTACTGCAGACTTGTAATATAGCCTGAAGTCTGGTAGGATGATTCCTCTGACTTGGTTTTTATTACTAAGACTAGCCTTAGCTGTATGAGGTTTTCTCTGGTTGCATACAAATGAAGTACTATTTTTTTTCCAGTTCTTCAAAATACAATGTTGGTATTTTACTGGGGTTTGAATTGAATTTGTATATTGCTTTAGGTAGCATTGAAATTTTGACAATGTTTATTCTTCACAGGTCAGAGAAGGGCATGTTCTTCCATTTGTTAGTGCCTTCTTTAATTTCTTAGGGTGTGATAATTCTCTTTAAAAAGATCTTTCAACTCTTTTGTTAGGTATATTCCTAAGTATTTAATTTTGGGAGGAAGCTACTGTGAAGGGAATTGTGTCCTTGATTTTCTTTTCCACATGATTATTATTGGTGTATACAAAGGCTAGGGATTTGTGGACAGTGATTTTATACCTTGAGAAATTACTGTATTTCCTAATTACTCTCAGGAGTTTTGTGATTGAGTCTCTGGGGATTTCTTTATGAGATCATATCATCAGCAAAGAGGGAGAGTTTGAACTCCTCTGCCCCTGTTTAAATGTCTTTTATATCCTTCTCTTGCCTGATTTCATTGGCTAGAACTTCCAAAACTATGTTGAATAATAGTGGCAATAGTGGCAATAGTGGACACTTACAAGCATCTTTGTCTGCTTGTAATTCTAAGTGAAAAAGCTATCAGTTTTACACCATTCAGTCTGATGTTAGCTGTGGGTTTGTCATAGATGGCTTCAATGAGCTTCAGAAATGTGTCATCTATGCCTATTTTCTTAAGTGTTCTTATTAGAAAAGGATGCTGAATTTTGTCAAATGCTTTTTCTGCATCTATTGAAGGGATCACATGGTCATTCTTTTTGCTTCTATTGGTATGGTGTTTTACATTTATGGATTTGTGTATCAGAAACCAGACTTTCATCCCTTGGATGAATCCTACTTGATTGTGATGTATAATTTTTTTCAATGAGTAGCTGCAATCTATTAGCTAATATTTTGTTGAGTTTTTTGCATTAATATGTTACTGAAACTGGTCTGTAGTTCTCCTTTTTTAGTTAGGTCCTTTCCTGGTTTGGGAATGAAGGTGATATTTGCTTCCTCGAACATGTTGGGGAAGGTTCTTTTCTTCTCAATATTTTCAAATCAGTTTTGCAGTATAAGTACAGGCTCATCTTTGAAGGTGTGATAGAATTCAAATATGAAGGTGTCTGGTCCTGGGCTTTTTGCTGTTGTTGTTGTCGGAAGCTTTATTATTATTTCTGCAATATTGGTGCTTGACATTGGTCTGTTCAAGGGATCTATTTCTTCCTGGTTAAGTCTAGAAAGATAGTGTGATTCCAGGTATTGGTCCATTTCCTCCACATTGTCAAATTTCTGGGCATAGAGTTTTTAGTAGTAGTCAGAAATAATCTTTTGTATTTCTGAGGTATCAGTTATTTCCCCTTTTCATTTCTGATTGAGACTATTAAATACTTTACTTTTCTATTTCTGGTTAAGCTGGTCAATTGTTAATTGATTTTATGTATCTTTTCAAAGAACCAACTTTTTTTTTCATTAATTTTATGAATGATTCATTTGTTTATTTCTGATTTAATTTTGGTTATTTCCTTTCTTCTGCAAGGTTTGGGATTGGATTCTTCTTCCTTTTCCATTTCTTTAAGATAATTCATTAGGTTATTGATGTGCTTTCTTTCTGTTTTCTGGATATAGGCATCTAATGCAATAAATTTCCCTGATTTGCAGTGTCAAACAGGTTTTGGTGGCTTGAGTCTTCATGGTTTTTATGCTCAAGGAAGTTAATTATTTCCTTTTTTATCTCTTCCTTGACCCAACTCTCATTCAGCATAAGAGTATTTAATTTCCATGACTTTGTGTGGGGATGAAAAATTTTGTTGGAGTTAAGTTCCACCTTTATTGCCTTGTAGTCTGAGAAGATACAAGGTAAAATTTCAATTCTTTTGATCTTATTGAGATTTGATTTGTGTTTTAGAATATGTTCTATTTTGGAGAATGTTCCATGGGCTGATGAGAATGTATATTATTTAACTTTGGGATGGGGTGTTCTATATATGTCTATAAAGCACAATTGCTCTAGGGTCACATTTAAATCCCTTGTATCTTTGTTTAGTTTCTGTTTAAAGGATCTGTCCAGATCTGTAAGGGGAATGTTACAGTCCCCTGCTATTATGGTATTATGGATATCATATTACTCAGACTAAATAAGGTTTACTTCAAGTATATGGGGCATTTAATTTGGGTACATAAATATTTAGAATGGAAATGTCTTTTTGTTGTATTTTTCCCTTGACCAATATGAAGTGTCCATGTTTGTCTTTCTTGACTTTAATTGCTTTAAATCCACTTGTATCTGAAAATAAGATTGCAACCCCTCTTTTTTTTTTTTCTGATTTCTATTTACTCAAAATTTATCTTCCATCCTTTAATTCTGAGTTTTTCTTTGTCCTTCAAGGCTAAGTTTGTTTCTGGCAGACAGCAAATGGATGGCTTATGCTTTTTAATCCAATCAGCCAGCCTATGACTCTTCAAAGGGAATTAAAGCCATTAACATTTATTGAGATAATTGATAAGGGAGATGAAGTTCTATTCATCTTATTTTGTGAAAGTCCATTCCTTAGTTTTATCTTTTGGCTCATTGTGAAAGCTAGGTTTTGTCCTATAGTTTCTGCGTGTTTACTTTGCTGGTGGTCCATTGTGATGGTCAGTGTGGAGAATAGGTCTAAGTATTTCCTGTAGAGCTGGTCTTGTTGGGACAAACTTCCTCAATGTTTGCATGTCAGTAAATAATTTGATTTCTTCATTAATTTTGAAACTTAGCTTAGCAGGATATAGAATTCTGGGCTAAAACTTGTTTTGTTTAAGCAGGTTAAAGGTAGATAACCATTGTTTTCTGGCTGGAAAAGTTTAATTTGAGAAGTCCACAGTCACCTTGATGAATTTGACCCTGTTGGTTAATTGGCAGTTACTCCTGGGAGCTAGCAGAATCTTCTCTTTTGTCTTGACTTTGAACAGGTTCATGACAATGTGGCTTGATATGACCTGGGGTCCGATGTCTCTCTGAAAGGAGTTTATCAGAAACTACAGTGACATTTGGGAAATTCTCATTTATCGTATCCTCTAGCAGGACTTCCATTCCTCTGTAGCATTCTTCTTTCCCTTCTGGGATACTGATAACCAATATGTTTGAACACTTCATTAAGTGCCATAATTCTGTCCATGAACATTCTGCTCTCTCTCTCTCTCTCTTTTCTGTCTCTTTAACTCCCTGAGATAGCTCAAGAGCTTCTTTCTTAATTCTTCTGCATGGTCTAATTCATTATTGAATTTTTTTTTTTTTTTCAGTTTTGGCCAGGGCCAGGCTCGAACCCACCACCCCTGGTAGTGCCCTACTCCTTGAGCCACAAGTGTGATCTCATTATTGATACTGTTTACTGTATCTTTTAGTTCCTTGATTGTCTGCTTCAATTCCTTAAGCTTCACTATAGCCTTTCTATATTCTTGGTATCATTATCTCTTATTTGATCCTGTTTTTGGATTTGCTTTTGGTTATCTTTCACTTTCTCAGCAATTCCCTTCATTATCTTTACCATCCTAATTTTAAATTCCTCTTTTGTCACTTCTAACATTTATTTATAGGTGGAGTTCTTGGCAATAGCTACCTCATGATCCTTTGGGGGTTTGCTCTGTTCTGGTTTTTTATGTTGCCAGGACGTTTCTGTCGTTTCTTCCTCATGAGAGTTTAATTTTTTCTGTTTCCTTACCCTACTTTTCCTTTCACTTCCTCCTGCTATTTCAGTTACTACATCTCTGAACTAAGGTGTTGATGTACCCTTTTGTAAAGGACTAAAAAGATGAGAAAAGTGAAGAACAAAAAGGGGTAAAAGATAAAAAAAGTAGAAAAGAGAAAGGAAATGGGGGTAGGCAAAGGGGAAGATTAACAGAAAGGAGAGAGGAACAGAAAGAAAGAGACGGGAGTAATAGTAGTGTACAGTAGGGAACTTTGGCCCACATCCACAAATCCCAACTTCTGTGAGGGCTGGGTTGGGTGAGTCCATTGATGTCTGCAGCTCTTTGCTAGCCTGAGCTAATGCAGGACCCCACCTCCACCAGATAGAGGAAAAAAAAATACCATAAATCAAACCAAAACAAAAATTAATTATTTTACCTAATAATGTAGAATTACAATGAGAAAAAATAACATAGGTTCACATTATTCAAAAGATCTATGAGTAGAACTGAAATTATATATCTATTGACGCCTCATAAACATTAAATTGATCCTGCATTATACTTACTAAGGATATCATTTGTGGAAATCTAGGAAATTCTCACAGATAGATCAATATTAAACTGCTAAAAGTATTACATGAGATTTCCTTTATATTTCCTAAAGATATAGGTTTAGTAAAGGTTAACTTCTTTTTGGCAGGGAAGAGTAATAGTAGAGACAATTGATATGGTCATCAATATAAATGTAGGCAAATCCTGAACAAACTGTTGCTTCCTTACTTGAAAATGTCATGTGTTTAGAAATCTGAAGACCATTTCAAGGAAATGCAAAAATTAAATGCTTACATTGTAAGAACTTGTTTTACTGTATTTCCATAATAAATATTTCAATGAATTTTAAACATATGTCCAAATGTGAATTATCCAACTTTAATCTTAATGGTAGGCAATAAATTTGTTTTCCTATGGCCAAGTTCATTGCTTTAAGTTCTCTTATGAAAGAAGCTTTTTCTTTATATTTAATTTCCAATTTCTATTTTATTGTATGATATTTTTATCAAAAATAGAAATAAATTTAAATAAAACATATTACAAAGAAAAATTATTATAACATACAGACTAATTTCATTTAAGTTTTACCAAAAAAAAATGAAAATGTATTAGTTTTTATGCACAGATTCTCATTAACTAGGAATTAAAAAAACTATATTGGAAACCCATTTGATATTTGCCTTATCCATGTAAAAAATATTTTAGCAAACCACATATATTCATAACATTATATTCTTACAACTTTAAAACTTTCAAAAACTTAGACCATATCTTGAATCTTAAAACAAATCATAATTATTTTAGCAAAATAGAAATTAAAAAGTTATTTTCTCTGACCATAATGAAATTAAACTATAAAACAGTGACAGAAAAATAGGAAGGAAATAGGTAATAACTTGAAAATTGATCAAATATCCTTCCATATAACCCATAGGGTGAATGAGGACATCTCAAAGGCTATAAGAGGGTATTAGGAGCTAAAAAAGAATAAAGAAAATGCAGCATTTCCAGTTTTGTGGGATGCAACTAAGTCAATGCATAGAGGGAAATTTATAATAGTAAATACTTATACTAGAAAGGAAGATTCCAAACCAATAATCTAAACTTCTACCTTAGGTTAAAAGAAAAAAGGAAGAGAAGATAATTCAGATTTATTAGAAGAAAAAAAATAATAAAGAGAAGAAATCAATAAAATGTAAAGCATAAATAAAATGAGGGTAAAACAATGAGATCAAAATCTACTTCTTTGAAAAGATCAATATAATAAGTTTGAGTTCTCTGTGGATTATGGTTATCAGACCTTTGTTGGAAACATAACCTGCAAATATCCTCTCCCATTCTGAAGGCAGACTACTTGCTTTACTTACCGTGTTCTTGGCAGTGCAGAAGCTGTTTAGTTTGATCAGATCCCAGTAATATATTTTTGGTATTGCTTCAATTGACCTGGGGGTCCACCTCATAAAGTTTTCTCCCAGGCCAATTTCTTCAAGTGTTTCCCCTGCACTCTTTCCAATAATATTTATGGTTTCATGTCTTACGTTTAAGTCTTTTATCCAGTGAGAGTCAATTTTTGTTAGAGATGAAAGGTGTGGGTCAAGTTTTAGGCTTCTCCAAGTTGCCAGCCAATTTACCCAGCACCATTTTTTAAATAGGGAGTCTTTCCCGCATTTTAAGTTTTTGATAGGCTTATCGAAGTTCAAGTGATAATAAGTGTCTGGATTCATCTCTTGGTTCTCAATTCTGTTCCAGTTTTTCCAGATCTTTAAAGTATAATAGAGGTGCTTTAATGGGGATTGCATTAAATCTGTAGATTGCTTTGGGTAGTATGGACATTTTAACAATGTTGATTCTTCCCAGCCATGAGCATGGTATGTTTTTTCATTTGTTGACATCTTCAGCTATTTCTTTTCTCAGAGTTTCATACTTCTCTTTATAGAGATCTTTCATGTCCTTTGCTAGGTACACTGCCAGATATTTTATTTTCTTTGGCACTACTGTAAAGGGAAAAGAGTCCATGACTGTTTTTTTAGTTTGACTATTATTGGTATATATGAATGTTACTGATTTGTAATCCCATTTCACTATGGGCAAGAGACCTGAACAGAAACTTCTCCAAAGAAGACAGGTACATGGTCTATAGACACATAAAAAATGCTCATCATCTTTAATCATCAGAGAAATGCAAATCAAAACCACTTTGAGATACCATCTAACTCCAGTAAGAGTAGCCCACATAATAAAATCCCAAAACTACAGATGTTGGCTTGGATGTGCAGAAAAGGTAATGCTTCTCCACTGCTGGTGGAATCCAAACTAATACATTCCTTTTGGAAAGTTTGGAGAACATGCAGGGATCTAAAAATTGACCTGCAATTGGATCCTGCAATTCCTCTACTAGGAGTATATCCAAAAGACCAAAAATCACTTTGCAAAAAAGATATTTGTGCCAGACTATTCATTGCAGTTCAATTCCTAATAGCCAAGTCATGGAAGAAGCCCAAGTGGCCATCGACCCATGAATAGATTAATAAATCATGGTATATGTATACCATGGAATACTATGCATCCTTTAAAAAGATGGAATCTTTACCTCTTTTATGTTTACATGGAAGGACCTGAAACATATTCTCCTGAGTAAAGTATCTCAAGAATGGAGGGAAAAGTATCCAATGTACTCAGTACTTCTATGAAACCAACTTATATTTACTCACACTTTCCTATGAAAGATAGAGCACAACCATAACACAGGATGAAGGAGAGAAATGGAGTGGGAAGGGAGGGGAGGGGAGAGGTTTGATAGAGGGAGGGTAAAAGGTGGGACCACACGTATGGAGCATATTACAAGGGTACAAGTCAAATCTGTCAAGTGTAGACAACCATAAATGTCTTAACATAATAATCAAGTAAGTGAGGTGAAAGCTATTTTGATTGGTTTGATGTAAGCATGTCATATTGTATTAAAAAATCAACACATTGTACCACACATATGCATAAATGTATTCATGATCTATGTGTATACGACTTTATAAAAAAAAATAAAAAAAATAAATAAATAAAGGAAAAGATCTATATAATTGGTAAACATTTAGCAAGACTAAGAAAAAAAGAGACACAAATTACTGATGATTGAACAATAAAATAAGGGCCACCATAGTAATTTTAAAGATATTTAAAGAATAATAAGGAAATATGTACAATTCTAGGCACATACATTTTGCAATTTCAATGAATTCTACCTATTTCTTATGATGTACAATCAACTAAAACTCACCAGAATAAAAGAGAAATTCTATAATCATTATAAAAATTTAATTGTAAAATCTTAAAAAGAAAACACCAGCCTAAAATATTTTACTGACAAAAATCAACCAATCATATAAAGAAGACATAACAACATTTCAACACAACATCATTATTCATTAGGAAATGCAAATTAAAATCATCATGAGAGTACCTACCAATGATCATGGAATGGATAAAATAACAAATTCTGGTCACATCAAATTCAGGGGAAGGTGCTGGGAAAACAGATTTCTGATGCTGTGATGGTGAAATGCAAAATGGAACAGTCACTCTGGAAAACAGTTGGGCAGTTGCTTGAGCATATATTTACTACAGGACTCAGCAATAGTACTATGAGGTATTTACAGAAATAAAAACTCATATTTACCCAAAATACGGTCCATAAATGTCTATAGCAGCTCTATTCACAAAACTGGAAACCAGTCAGCCTCTCTCAAATGGTGATAAACAAAATAAACAAAATGTGGTACATCAGTACAAGGGAATACAACTCAGTCCTTAAAAGTAACAACAACAAACCCAAGGAACTATGGATACATGCAACGACTTGAAAGAATCTCAACTGCATTATGCTAATTGAAGAAATCAGTGTTCTATGTTTACAGAGTGTGTGATTTGATTTGATTCATATGAAATTTTAGAATATATAAAGTTACATTGGTGGAGAACATAACAATGGGTAAATTGGGAGGGGAAGATTGTCACCATAAATAGGTTATATCAGTTCTTGGGAAAGTTACAGAGATATTCATTATCCTGACTTTGGAGTATACCAAAAAGATTCAGTTTTGATGTATAATCTATGAAAGCATAAATTAAAATACAATCAGTGCCTATAATGTGTTACATATTGAAAACACCTTTTTGAAAAAAACATTTTGTCTTAAAGCTATTCTATATTTCTCAGGACATCAGGTACAAATAAAAGAAGTTAAATTTTTGTTGTTTCACATAGCAGACATATGCTACATAAGGTAGTGATCATTATAGAAATTATCAGATAAATCTCAAATTGACCTTGAAATATTAATACCAATATTTGGTCAAATCCTAGAGAAAGAGGATCCTGGAGTGTTGCCTTCTTTCCTTGTATCCTCCTACCTTACAGACTTGAGGTGATTTATGGATGCATTATTTGGCAATTTGATTCTACATATTTTGAACCCGGAGACTGTTCCTTACCAAGGCCAGAGAGTATACCAATATGATCTTTTACCTAAGGGTTCCATGCTAAATAAGAATAAGGGTCATTGGAAGAGCTGGTGAGACATATAAGAATTGCAAAACATGAACTTTGTTCCTGGGTTAGCGTTGATTATTTTGTATTATACTGATTACTCATTGTCTTTATTCTTCTTAATTTTAATAAACTTGAGAATAGGAATGGTGCATTACATTTCCATTTCCAACTACACAATTATAGGCCCTTAAACTTAGCAAAAGTAAATAAAGAAGAGGTGCTCTTTTTGGACAATCTGAGAGGAGTTTAGTGTCTTTCTTATGAGTTGGGAATTTCCTACATAGGAAAATGTGCAGTTTTTTCCTATTTTCATTGCTGTAAAACCTAAGAACATAATGATAAATATCAGTTGATTTTATCTCTTTTATAATTATTATAGCAAGGAATCATGAAGTGAATAAAAGTTCCAGGCTGGTTCATTGATATGGGGCCAACATCTGTCAATATTTCTAAAGAGTAAGAATATATAATTAATATGCCAGAGGGCTTAAATCAAAATGGCAGTCTCTTGTTAACAATTATCAAAGGACATGTCAGTCTCAGCAATGTGAAGGGGAAAGAAAACAGCGCAATTATTAACATAATGATTTCCTTTAAATAAAAGGAACAGCTCAAACTTTTAATATTTTTTCCTATAAAAAAAGTCTTCAAACTTGGTGAACCTCCGTTTCTAGAATTCTACTCAAAAGATTTCAAGCATGCCGAACAAAGAGTATGCGTATTAAAAAATAAGGTCCAATTTCAAACAAAATAAATTATAATATGTGTACTAGTTTTACTGCAGGTTGTCATGGATCAAATTTCTAACTTCTATACCTTCTTTTGAAGCCAAAAGTCCTCATCCCCAATGTTACTTTTTGCTCTTTCTTCTCACTTGTTTTAGTCAATGGAAGTTTCCCAAGAGGAGGTCCTAGGCGAGAAGAAACACCATTTGAGTGCTTATTCTCCTGCTGCCTGTCCACTGTTATGGTTTGGCAGTGGTTCTGTTTCTTCCCAATTGCATTCAGAGCTCCTATCATGAGGCCTCCTTCTTATGGCTACAGCTGTTGTTCAGTTCTTATCCCTATAAACCTGGAGGTTCTCTTGGTTCTTAGTTAATGTGTGCTTCATACTATCTTATTCTGGGCCACGTGTTGGTGACCAGTTCTTTCATTACATTTTCTTCAATTAACATGTTAAGTGGGCTATTTCCATCCCGAATCTGAACTGAAAGACTGGATGAGTGGGAGGTATTCTTCTCCAGTCTATCTAATAATTTCCTCCTTTGTACTTCAAAACTACATCATTTTAAGTGAAAAACATTTTAATTCATGCCTTTTGATTGTGAATATAACCCCTACCCTATTATTTGGTATTTCAAATCTATCTGATGGAAAATTATTACAGCAAATCTTGAAACGAAGATACTTCTAAGAAGCAAGAAGTGGCTTTATGTGAATGCCAGCATTTTCTTTCCACTGGGATGAAGCTGACCTTTCCTCAAACCTTTCTCTAATGGATGACATTATGAAGAAAGGCATCTTCCGCCTCAAAGGGCACTGTTTGGGCTGGTCTCATTCAAGGAATAGAGAGTCCAAGATGAAAGTAAACCTGGCACTTTTACCTGAGTCATTTGGGGGAAGATGCCATTTAATCTTCTGGATAATAATGGGAAGAAGTCCCAGAGTCATTTCCTAGAATTAATGAGAAAATAACATGAGGGTTCAGTAAGTTTCTCCCTTATTTATATTGCTTAATTGGCGTACATGTTTGTTTGGGGAACTTTAAAAAGGAACTTGGCAATAGATGTGTGACCACATCAAGGGATTGCAGTTTGGATTGCTTACTCTTCCATGAGAGTTAAAGCTGGCAAAAGCACCAAGTTTATTTTACTGTAATTAGTTGGAGGCCAACAAAGAAAATAAGCTTTCCTTTATATCTTTCCAGTTTGGTGTGTTCCCCTTCTAATAGGCCTCAAAGACTAGCACTGCCCTCAGGGTAATAACATGAATGTTTAATTTGTGTTATTAATTTAATGTTTAATTTAAATAACTTTTAAATTCTGCATGAAGCAGACAATGATATTTCCAAGAGAGTGATCTTAGTGGGATTTTTCAATGCATTTTCTTATCTAAGTGGCACTCATTGACTAAGGAAAACACATAACCTGCTATTGATGCTTAGTCCCCCAGTGGTAATCAGGTGTAGAGTTGCAGTGAAATGCCTGTACTATGGTATAGCAATATACATAAATATATATCCATTTTCTTGATATACATTCCTACAAATAATCAAGGCAGATTTGTTGAAAGTATCCTATTAGCAGCAAATTTAATTATTTAAATATGAGCATAGAATTTAAATAATTATCAATGAATTTTCTTTAATGGCCAATTTTCTTTCTCTGCTGTATATCTCACCAAGCTAATTAAACCCCTAAACGTGAGACTGGAATAGTTATACTACAGGTTGAGTTCTTTGCTGATGTGATTAAAAGGTTCTATCAGAGACTAACCTTCAGATATTAAGCCAGGGACAAACTTTCAAAGGAATGATAGTGATAAGGCTTCAGGAGAGAGAGACAACATTAGATTAAAAGTTCAGCATCCCCCAGTGGATTCTGACAGTACATGATGACTGGAGGCCTAAAAGCTAATAAAAGATAAACTTTCTACAGAAGCGCTGTCAAAAAGAAAAAGAAAAAGGAAAAAAAAAGGTGACTATGAAATAGATGGCCCCAAGAAAGAAAACTTAGGCAAGCTCTCTTTTTCCAGCAAAACAGAGAAGAGATTAAATGAAGATACATTAAACTACCATACATTTTTCTGCCTTTTAAAATGCATTTCCTAGAACTGACCTTTACAACATTTCTTTCTAGTTTCTGGCAAAGTGGAAGAATGAAAGATCACTGATAGCACGATCTCAAGCCTTCTGTCTTCCGTGATGAAGGACTAAGGAGGACAAACTTTCTATACCATATTTGGAAAACACATTCTTATGAATCCTTAGAAAAGAAGGCGAGTCAGCTGGGGGTTGGATTATTCTCTCTTTCAGCACCTCCTCTACAGGCTGGGTCTGGGAGTAGTGAAGTTATGGGATGCTGGCTCGCCTTCCCCTCCGCCCCGGGTACCCCTACAGGAAGAATCAAAGTCTAGCATGGTGTACAGGTGACTTGGATGGGACGGAGAATATTCCTGTGATCTCAACCCTTGGAAGTATCCAATTCTTCCAAGGGTAGAGAGTATATCTTGTGTTATTAGAACGGAGGAAGAAACAAGACCTCAGGAAAAGTCGTATTGAAGCTGAGTGAGTGAGGCTTGAGTCCTAAAGTGGAGGCAGCTAATATTGATGTGGGAGGGGAGTCAGGCCAGTTTCGTGCACTTGCTCCAAAGGGCCCAGCACTTACTTTAATGCTCCGCTCTCACTGACTTGAAATCCTTAATAACTTTTGAACAACTGTCCTCCCATTTTCATTTCGTACTTTGTTTCCTAAATTATGAGGCAAATCCTGGAAGGGTGGAAGGGCTATAAGCTTTTGTTAGCTTAGCCTGTATCCTAAGCGTCCTTAACTGCTTTAGAGATCTTTCCTTCCTCTGGTGAAATACAAGCTATTTTGATCCCAGAAGATTGGCCAAAAAACATCTGTCTAGGTCTCTTTCCCGCATACTTCACTCAGAGCTCCACCATTTATTTAGTGCTGCGATTGCCAGAGATAACCCTGGAAGATAAAATCTTTAGGCACTTAATACTAAGCCGTAGGGTAAGCCATTTGCCTTTCCTCTATCACATTGCAGTGGGTGTGTGATAAGAATCTGATAAATCACAACATCCTCAGTGGAAAGCAGCATTTGTTTCCAAGCTAAATGAGAGAAGATGCAGTCAATAAGAAATTATTGATCCCCATGGGCTGTTCAGTGGTGTAGTAAGTGTTATCTCTACCTGTTTATACTCCTTTTTACTATGGCCCCTTTCCCATGAATGTTTTATAGTTCCATAAAGATCCCGAGAGGCAATAAGGCAATATAGCATGTTTGTTAGGAGGATGAACTTAAATCTGGAGGACTTGAGTACAATTCCTTGAGCCAGCACTTTCTGTGTAACTTTCAGGAAATACTCTTTTCTTTGTGTTTCAATTTCCTTAGATATTAAAGAGGATAAATATTAGTACCTAGTTTATAAGTTTGGTATGAGAGTTGAAAGTATTAATATAGTAACCGCAATAAAAATGTCTGCTAAGTTTGACTTGTTTTTACAATTATCTTTGTCACTGATAGTCAACGTTTTGTGTGCTTTTGACCCTCAAGAACACATGAAAATATTTCTGTGCATAAAACATCAGCCTCTGGGGATGACATGGAGTTGCAAAACATCACAATTCTCAGCAGTATATTCAAAATAAAGACAACCATGTATTTTCAACGTTTTAGTAGCTTCAGACTCGGAAACTAAAGAGTTGTAGTTCAACTATAAAGTTAATTCATAGACCTCTGCAAGAGAAAAAAAAAAGTATCTTTTTCACCACTCCATGGCCTGTAATTGACTATAATTACCAGTTTGCCCAAGACTGTATTGGTAGGAGGGTCAAAGTTTGCAAAGAACTTTCCCACGGCTCAGTAGCTAATGGGGCACAGCTGCAAGGAAAATAAAACAGTATAATTAAACTTTAGTGTCTTTTGTTCCTTTCTTTAAGCAGCATAGTTACAATTTTCATGTCACTGAAGAACTAGAGGAAATTTTCATATCCTCTAAGGAGAAAGGGTCTTTTGTATAATAAAATCTTATTCATCTTGGATACTCTGACCTCACTCTACCATCCTCTTATTGATTAAAATCTGACCTTAGCCTAACTGTTCTTTCATTGGAGATGCTCTTTAGGTGCATTAATATTTAAAGGGACTGTGAATAAGATAAAACAGAAAGGAAAATCTTAGTATTCCAATAGATCGTCCCTTTCCCTCACTGTTCATTTTACAAATTATATCTCCCTACTGTGACAGAATAGTAGGTAGGCAATTTTTAAGTGTCGTTTTATTCTTATTTTCCTTAACTTGTATAGCTTCTCTCATGTCCCAGAAACAATGTCTTCATAAAATAATTTAAAATTTCCTCACATTCATTACTAAAAACACCTATATGCAAACAAGTAAATTATATAATGTCCTAGTGATCCTGCCAGCTATATCTTATCCTCATAAACACAAGATTACAAATCTAATCAATAAACTCTAAACTATGTGATTTCTTACAGAATTGGATACCTAAGAACAAATATTTTCTCCACGATCCATTACAGTTTTTATTTGAATATTTATTTTGAAACCTTTATTTCTGATTTTTTTTTTTGGCTAGGGCTGGGTTTGAACCCACCACCTCTAGCAGATGGGGCCGGTGCCCTACTCCTTTGAGCCACAGGTGCAGCCCCTTTATTTTTTATTTTAAGAGTAAAAATATATTCTTTGTGGTAACTCAATTTCTCTTCCTCTTTCCTTAAAAAAGAGAAAGATTAAAAAACATTTATAATTTTCCCATCCAGAGAGAACAATTTTTAATGTGGGCTGTATTTTTACACACATGTGAGTACATACACATATGCACTTATACACAGGGTTTATAGTGAGGGTATAAAATACATTTTAAAATGATTATGATTTTACTATGTAGCTTGCTTCCATAATTATCATTTATGCTATTTATGATGTATTACATGAAATGTGTAGAAAAGAAGTGTCTAATGTTTCTCTATGCATGTTATGTAAGCAGGAATAGAGGTTATATAATTTTTCATTCTTGAAATGGAACATCTTCTATTACTAAATCAGTCTCCATAAAGCCTCCATCAGCATTAATGTTTTCACTTCATAGGTCTACTAGAGGTGTCCAACCTGTAGCCAGTGGGCCACATACTGATTTTGTGAGGGTTTTTCTTTTTTTCTTTTTTGCTTACCTGTTGTGTCAGATATTGAGAAAAGTACGCATGGACGTTTTTTTGGTTCATCAGCTTTTGTTATTAGGTGTCACCTAAAACTCTCCTTGTACTCTGTCCCTAAATCTAGTGGCTCAGTTTACATGTGAAGACCACACAGCCAGCCTATCTCATTCTAAATCCGTGAGCCTTCACCCTAAGTGGGCTGTGAGTACTACCCAGCATTAGACTATATATCTCCCTAGTTAATTCACTTTCCCTCCTCATGCCTAAGTCTCAAATTTCTACTAGTGCATTCACATATAGAAATGTTTGCTTTTAAATTGAGAATGGGTGGCCCAAGTCAACTCTTCTTCCAATGTGCAGTGGAGATAAAACAAAAGGTTTGACACCCCTGGTAGACAGACGGTTTAGGGCAAGTTCATTCCTTGAAGAAGAGGACAAAATTTTGGTGAAAATAAAGTGGCTTCCTGACATCCTTTACCTAATATCTTAGCCTATTATTTTACTTTTTGCTTGATAAGTAACTTATCCCTATCCTCTGTTTTTAGAAACCCGTTATGTTATTCCATCTCTTGTTTCCCAAAGTCCCAATGAGCTGAGCTCATTTCTGGTTTCCCACTGACTTGCCTTTTCAGTAGTGTGTATATTTACCTCTAACCTTTCTACATCAAAATTTATATAATCCTTCTCATAGCCAGTTGTCCATTGATACATAATCACATCTGGTGTTTGGTCAAATGTCATAGGCTTCAGTTCTCTTCTGTATAAGCTTATTATCATTCATGGGAAATATGACATGTTATATATAATAAAAGAAGGTATGTGATCAGTGCAATAAAAGAGAGCCAATGTATTTATATAAGAATTGCATGGCAGAGATTAAATTTGGCATGGTGAATAATGGTGTGAAGAAGTTTCCATAAAAGATACACCATTTCAGTGACTGTTTGGAAAAGGCCAAATAAGGCTCTGCATCTCTATCTGGGGTTAAGGTTCTTTTTTTTTTTAATGAAATATTTTTTAGAGAAATGTTTGGCTCATACTAAAATTGAGCAGAAGGTTCAGAATTTCCTATATACAGCCCATGACCCCCCACACATAGTCTTTCTTAATTTCAGCATCCTCTACCACAATGACATATTTGTTATAATTGATGGGTTTCAGTTTCTTTTAAAAGATAAAGGGATCAGACTAACAGGAAATTTGCTTTCAATATCTAATAACTCTAATAACAAATTACTGCAAAGGATCAATGCTTATTCTATGATGAATATAAATACTATATTAACAAACCAAGATTCCCTCCAGCACTTCCTTCTCTGTGGGAACTCTACCGCTCATTTGCCTTCATATATCACCTTGATGAGGATTTCCGCCATCTCTTCAATATTCCTACATCTGCACTTTCTGTAATTCACTGTCAGTCATCCTCAAAATCTCTTATATGCACCACCTCATCTCCCCAAGATCCCGTCCCCTGATTTCTCTTCCAGGAAACCTGACTCTTCCCTGTGCACACTGCTGTCTCCGGGAGCCTCTCACAACCAGGCGGCTTTCTCTTTCTGTGCTGCCCCCTTTGTCCTGGAGGCAGGTGAATCCCCTTCCTGATTTTCATTATTGCTTCCTTCCTACCATTCTTCCCCTTTCCATAAACCCCCAGCGTTTAATCTCATGCCGTCAGACTTTGCTGGTTCTACTCTGACTTGTATTAAGATTCTGAGTCCTGAGTCACTCCCTCATTCCTGTGCTTCTGGTCATGGTCACTCTCTTCTGTCATCTTGCTGTGTAATTCTTAGTGATTATAAGAATATTAGTCACTTAATTAATTGTCATGTACTGGGTGACAATTCTAGTATGCCAGCCTCTCATTCCCTCAACCTTCGCTCCTCCAGTAAGAATCTTCTTCACTCAGCCACTTGCTCCTTGTTCACCCCGTAAATATAATTTCCAGTAATTGTAGGCTCCTCATGATTTTAATTTCTAGCTTTCACCTTTCTTCTATCACCTCCAAATGTTTTATCTCAGACTCTTTTGTAATCCCGCCACATCAATCCTTCTCCTTCACTAGGCCCGGCCTTGTTATCATCATCCTCACCTCTGGCTAGTCCTTTACATCCTTCTTCCCCTACAATCCCAGCTTAAATTTCATGGTTAATTATTATGATCACACCTTTTCAGACTCCTTGTTTCCTTGTACTTTCTCAGCAAAACCAAAATGCTATGACCTAAAATTCTCCTTGTACTCTGTCCCTAAATCTAGTGGCTGGGTTCAGATGGGAGGAGAACCCAGCCATTTCAACTACCTCACTTGAAATCCATGAGCCTTCACCCTAAGTAGGCCGTGAGTACTGCCCAGCACTAGACTATAATCTCCCTAGTTAATTCATTTTCCCTCCTCTCTTATTGCATATACCCCACTCATGCCTAAGTCTGAAATTCCTACTAGCACATGCATGTATAGAAAATGTTTACTTTTAAATTGAGAAAATAGAGAAGAGGACTTCCACATGCTATAAAAATGACCACATCTACCTTCCTACCCAAATCTTATTTTATAAACTCTACTGTCTTTTTCATTACTATGAATTAAATGCCCTTCACTTATTTACAACATTGCATTTCTTCTCCATTTTTCAAGATATTGTTCCTCTAATTCTTTCCTTTCTTTCCTGCTTCATTGATTTTTACCTCTATGACGAATAATCTTAACTTGGTATGTAAATGTATTCTTTTCTCCATTTTACAAAGAAATCAAAACACGTCTACTTTTCCTGTATTTCATGTTATCTACTTATATTTGTCTCCTCTTCACTCAGTCTTTTAATTGTTCTTTCAACCTACTAAAATCAACTTTATTAATAGTCTTTAGTAAGGTTTCTAATGACTTCTATGTGTTAAATTGAGCAGTAATTAATCATTTCTCATCTTATTAAAATTTCACCAGGCTTTGCTTTAGATATATACTATTTTTCATCTATGTACTCATTCTTTTGGTGATTTCCCCATCCAGTCTGTGACTTTTAATATCATTTTTATAGTCACATCTCAGAAATTCATAGCTGTGGCCTGGATTTCTATGCTCAATTTAGATTTAATTTTAATTTATTATTCTACACTTTAGTCTGGAGGTATCTCAAATGTAACAACATATTCAAAACTAAGTCCCAGATACCTCCCTTCATGCCTGTTGTACTCATTGTTTCTTATCCTAGTTAATGGAAACTCTGTCCTTATAGTTGTTTAGGCCAAATTTTAGTCTTTTGCTCCTTTTCTTTTTCACAAGTCATAGCCAGTATAACAGAAAACTTGTTGGAATTGGCTTTAAAATCTATGCAGAATCTGACGAGTCCTCACTCTGCTCTCTAAGTCACCATCATCTCTCACTTGGATTAGGTTACAGCAATAGCCTCCTAACTTCTCTGCCACCTGTTCATTCCCTTGTAGGTCGGTTACCAGGGCGCTGGCCAGAATGACCTTGTTATAACTTTAGTGAGATTACATTATTCTTCACTTTAAAATCCTCCAAGGTTTTCCATCCTATTTGGGAGCAACAGCAAATTCTTTCTTTATTTTATTTTATTTATTTTTTTGGCCAGAGCCAGGGTTGAACCCACCACCTCCAGCATATGGGGCCGGCACCCTACTCTTTTGAGCCATAGGTGCTGCCCCTTGACAGCAAATTCTTTACAGTGTCCTTCAAGTATCTGCATTATCTGGCCGGGTCAGCTGTCTAATCTTTTCACCTAATATTCTGCCCTGTTCTCACCCTATGTGTCTCAAACTGTAAACACAGAAGGCTGGTTCTTGCCTCAAAGCCTTTCCAATTTTCACTAATTCTGCCTAGAATGTTCTCCACAATAAACATATGGCTCCCTCTCTCGCAAGTCTCAAATTTGTATTCAAATGCCATTTACTCCAAGATTCCCTCTTACTGTTCTAGTTAAATTTGCCACCCTTCACTTTCTTTTTCTCTTTATGGCTTTAATTTCTGCAATAGCAATTAACACCACCTAACATGCTACAGTGAAAGTAAATGATTAGAGCAAACTTCTGTATACAAAAAAAAATGTACAAATTATAATTCCCATAACTATGACTTACTTAAGTCAAGAATAAATAAATATAGGGAGATGGTTAGATGTGAAAGGTGATGGGATATAAACCAGAAAAGAGGAGTTAATATAAATTAATTAAGGGAAGCTCAAATAATTTGATTTTATGTAGTAAGCCTAGGGCACAATTATATTTCGAGAGACAAGATAAAAGAAAGAAACTTTTACTAATATGCTGCTTTAAGAATATAAACACATGTAGACCAAAAATTGCAAATTGACATGTATGTCATGCTTCCAGAGGTGATTTACAGAAAATGTTGAAAAAATGGACTAAAGACCACTTTTGAGCTATTTCTTAAGCTATCTAGGGTGACAGTTTGAGAAAGTAGCTTTTAGTCTACCTTCAAGTCACACCTTAATAGTAGAAGAAAATGATAGAAAAATGTAAATCTGATGATGACAGGGTTGGGGAGCAGGGTCTTCACTGCTCAGTGTATTCCTGAACAACCACCTGAGGTCCATTTTCACAGTTAGACCCAAACATTTAGCCCCATTAACATTAACTGTGGCTCAGTTTGAGAGTGGAGCTGTGGAAACAATATGAATTTCACCTCCTTGTTGCCTGCCCAAACTCCTATGCCCCTCAGGTACATTTTCACAGTTAGACCCAAACATTAGTTGGCTAAACTCTACTCCCCAGAGGAGTAGAAAGTACATGAGAAGTTCTGTAAGTGGACTGCTGTGTTATGTACCCATGTACCCATCCTTAATGTGATTTTTTTCCACAGATGACAGCAGAACCAATTTTCACAGCTTATATCTCTTCATATTTATATGGAATAGCAACTTGCTCATTCTTGTCAACTTGATTATTGTTCTGCTGAATTGTAATCCTGACACTCCCAAAGGGCGATCACCACTGAGTAGTTGATACATATACATCTCCGTCTTGCTAACGTGAATCGGGATAATGGAATAGGTAGTAAGAGGATGGAGGCTCTTGTAGTTAGCATCCTGCCTTGGGACTCAGCCTTTATGTTGGTCACACAGTCAGGTGGCAGGTCTTAACAGAGATTATAATAGAAGATATTACAGAACATGGAAATTCAAGAGATTTTAGAAATTATCTTCTCCAGCATTTCATTTCAGGCCCTGAGATATAGAATATTATTCAGCCCACTGATGACTTGCATGCTTACAAGGCAGAAATGAAAAACAATGGATTATTTCCACTGATATCCCAATTTTTCTGAATATAGCAGATTTGCCTTTGAGGGCCGAAGCCTCTTCTGGAAAGACTTAACATCTAACATCTTTTTATAGTATCAGGATATGCAGTAGTATTTAGAAAAGGGAGATTGTTCAGAGTTAAGGGAATAGTTTGTCTATTAGTTTGCTATTGTGGTAACAAACCATCCCAAATATTCATGGCTTGGCACAATCAGTATTTAATTTTTATTATTTGTGTGTCTGCGGGTCAGGTATGCTGACTTGGTTCAGCGTAAGGGTCCAGCAGGGCTTGTTGAGAGATATTATGGTCTGTTTTATGTGTCTCTTCATACTTGGGGACCAGAAGCTACCTGGTACATGTTCTTCTAATAGCAAGTGGCAGGAGAGCAAGGGAGTAAATGGAAAAATGCCTCGCCCCTAAGGCCTTGGTTCAGAAATAGTGAAAGGTTTACTTGTACCCTCATTACACTGGTCAAAACAAGTGGCCAAAGGGAAGAGGCCTGCACAACTGCTTTACAAATATCAATCTGTTTGTTATTTTAAATTAACTATGCTTATTTATATAATAACGAGAGCATTTTCTTTTTTTCCATAGATTTAGCAATTTGTCACTGTTTACTGCAACTTCTTATTCTATTCATATTTTTCTCCAGTATATTCCCCTTCGCATGTTTAAGTTACTTTTATATCTAAAAATAAATGACTTGAAATAAAGTTTACAGTTGGAAAGTGAGATTAATATGCATCCATAATGGAATTTTAGAAAGTTTATACCTATTAAAAGAATAGGGATTAGGTATTTAAGAAAATTTACAAATGTTTTATATCCCATTGAAAGGACATTTTTATTTTCTATTAAATGTGCCCTTTGTTCAATATTTAACAAGAAAATTTTTTATTCCCTAGGCCACAATTTCTTCCATTTGATTCCTTTATTTTTCCTGAAGAAACATCCTCCTGGCTTTGCTTACCCTCATCTCTCATCCGGTTTTCTGAGACACTCAGTTAATAAATGGGCACCGCATAGAAATAAGGAGGCCAGAGTTGTAGTTAAACCTTCACATAGAAGAACTTCAAGGCCACAGCTTATGCACCAAGACCCAGTTCTTTGTGCTGATCACCACTGACACTTTTGCTTCTAAATCATGAATGGCTTAATTTTGATATAAACCCATCAAAAGTGCTCAAAAAGTACACATTCTGTTGAAAATAGATTAAAATGTCACTTATGGAACCGATCAACAGTGTATTCATTATTCCCATGATCATTGCTGGCAACAAGTAATGGAAATTTACCTCATTCTGATGCAGGAATATTTTTCCACATGACCCAGGAAGCATCATACAAAGGGTTCTGTGGTGAACACTGTCAGTGCTCTGCACACAGACCCTGTATCCTTCTATAACGCACAGTGCACAATGGTTCTTTCGCTATAAAAGCCGATGTCAATGTTTCTTTGACAGGCTGTTAGAAATCACTTTACTTTTGCCCACAGGTGAGTCAAATTTGTCTGGAAATTTACATATTCCTGGGGCTTTTAATCAATACCTGAGGGGCATGGGAGTTTGAGCAGGCAATGAGGAGGTGTAATTTATACTCTTCTCACAGCTCCTCTCTCAAACTGAGCCACAGTTAACTTGAATGGGACTTTGTTTGACAATACAACCATTTTTGCCCACTTTCCTATTTCCCTACTTCTTTACAAGTAAAACACTCTTAAGATACATTCCAAGCATTCTACCCTATTAATTAGGTCTTGTAGTACTTTCAATCAGTAGTTCCTTTATTTCTTTAGTGAGGCTATCTTTTTTTTGACAGTCTTGCTGAAACTTGACCTATTTATTGCATTAGTAGCCAAGAGGGACAGATTGCAGATCTTGAAAAAGGAAATTATCAGCTTGCAAGGCATCTGCCACAACTGAGCTTCCTATATGATTCTCAGCCTAGGAGCAATGCTAGCCTACAGCTGTTTATTCTAGGCAACTAAGAGGATGCAATATTTTTTAGTGAATTTACCCAGACTCATTCCATGTCAAGTGTCAGAATTCTAACTTCTTCTCTATGTGGGCTGTGACTTAGCATAGGAGACTTGCAAACACTATAGATTTAGCGTTTTTTGTAGTTCTGCTACTCTAACCACCAAGCCCATGATTGAGAGTATTGATGTGACCATATTTGCTATTAGACTCTCCAAAGCCTAGAAAAATAAGGCTTATATTAAGTGAAATACTGGTGCCAAAATGCCTTATCAAAGTGTTTTTAGAAATATAATGATGCCCTAATGTAGTATTCTAGAAGAATCAATTATAAAAGACCTAATAACCTCCATCTCCTCCCCAAGTTGTCTATTTTCTCTAACAGGACTCAGAAGACACTACCTTCACAAAGGTTATAAGGAACACTTTGATGGGGGGGCGCTAGCATTGTAAAGATCAGTGTGAGCTGTCTTACACATTAGGGTTAATGATGGAGGTTGCATTTATAAAACTGGGCTTCGTAGTGATAATGAGCATCTTAAGATTTCAGAAAAGCAGAGGCTAAGTGATAGCAATTAACCTTTAAAGCAAAGGGACCCCAGATTACTGTAATACAAACATAGGGCACTACTTCCTATACAATTCCAAGAAATAGAACCCATACATTAAAGGCGAGTATAAATGTATATGAGGAAGACCACTGTGCCAGGAGAGCCAATGTACATGGTAGTTACTCCTCCTATCTTACCCCAAAACATTCTTTGGACATTTACTCACATTGCAGTTTCATCACAGACAAATCAACATGACTTCTGGAACTTAGTCCGTGGGTCACTATGAGAGTTTTGAGACAGAACTCCATTGTTATTATCCATTATTTCACTTTCAAGAAACAGTTGACAGTGTCCTTTCTGATTTACCCAGGCAAGTTTCAACTTGCTCAGCTTATGGGGTTGCTGGGAGGGCTTCGTTTGTTTCCATCCATGTGGATTTTATGTTTCTTGCATTTTGTGTATCTCAACATTTTTGTAATGATGCACATATACACATTTATCTATAAATGTCTCCTCTTTTTCATTCCCATTAATAAAGAAAAGCAAAATTATTATGAATACACATTGAACAGACAACTGTACATGTTTATAGAGTTTGCTTGATATTATACTCTTATTTGGCCTATTTTTTTAAGTCCTAATTCCTTTCTTTCCTACTAATTTTTTCTTGAAAATACTTTCTAATATATAAATTTCATATGACTATGCTTCTCAGAATCAATTTCTAGGGAACTCAACTTGTGACATGTTCTACATCCTGTGGATCATTTTACAGGTTGGCCTAAATCAATTTTGGAAGAAATGTGGCAAAGATTTCAAAAGTGAAAAATAAAACAGAGAAAATATTTTCCCTTATATTATGGGGTATTTTTGCTTACACAAAATGAATTCGTGGTAGGTTTTTAAATTTTTTATTTAATCTATTTAGTTTCTTTGAGATAGGAGTCTCACTCTGTAGTCCAGGCTGAAATGCAGTGACACATTCATAGTTCACTGTGGCCTCAAATTTGTCTGGATGGATAACAACATAGTCTGAATGGCTGGTACTACAGGTGCACACCACGGCACCTGGCTAATTTTTAAAACATTTTTAGAAGCAAAATTTTGCTATGTTGCCCAAATTGGTCTCAGATGTTTGACTTCAAGTGATTCTCCAGTTCAGCTTCCTAGAGGTAATTTTTTTATTTTTAATTTTTGTTGAATACATAATTGTTGTATATACTTATGGGATATATGTGAAATTATGATAGGAGCATAAAAACTGAGTAGTAATGATCAACTCAGGGTAACTGGGATACCCATCACATCAAGCACTTATTTCTTTGTGTTAAGTATAATACCCAACATTCAATAGCACAATAGGCTGATCATAGTTAATAACTTATTTCATATTTCAAAATAACTAGAAGAGTTATTCTAGTTATCTTTGTAACAATCAGTGTAGGTTTTTTAATAGAGTAATCATGTGTTGGTTCTTCTACTGTCCAAATTTCTCCCAATATTGTCCCTGAGAACCAAGGAAATCCTTCTATACTTCTTAATGTACTATACCTATGAGCTAAAGGGAGCTGTTTACTTTTTTCTTCATGTATGCAAACAAACAAAGAAAAAGAAATACACAACAACTGAATGAAATCATCTGAAAGTTCTTTTAGGAAGCAACAAAATTTCTTAATGACTGACCTGATAGTGGCTCTGCGAATGAAGGCTTCGTCATACCTCATTTGTCATTGTAGGTGTGCATATTAGCTCCTTGAGGGTTAGTTCTAAGGTCAAAAGTAAAAGATAAAACACAGAAAGGAAAATTGACAATGGCATCCCTGTGGCCCACAACCATTATTAATCTAGCTGAGCCGGACCTTGAAACTCTGTGAGATGTCACCTGAGTATACCTAGAAAGAGCCTTAATGTGTCCAGCAGGACCCTGCACAGACTGCCCACTGGCCAGGGCCAAGAACCTGGTGGATATGCTCCTCTATTTTCCCCATCATCAGGGCCATCATCTGCCCTCACGGATACCTTATTTTCTTTCATTTAACGTAGCAAAAGAGATCCCAAAGAAAGATAAAAGACTATATAATAGACAGCATTGCTGATTTGTCTTTTTTTAAAATCAATTCTTGTTTTAAAAAAATTCAAATAATATACAGTTACAAACAATTAGGTTATACTGTTTGCATTTTTTAGGTATAGTCCAAGTTGTAGCTGAGCTCTTCCCCCAGCAGGTGAGCCATCAACTCCTGCATCATACCGATAGGTGAGAGCACCCCAATCCTCCTCCCTCACTACTTGAATTTAACTCTGTGTTTTTCCTTCTGTAGTTGTTCATCTACTAGCTTCATATTAGTACCGAGTACATCAGATGATTGCTTTTCCCTTCTCGTGATACTTTACATCAGCCATAAAGAAAGATGGAGACTTTATATCTTTTGTGTTTACTTGGATGGATTTGATTTGTTGTCTTATGTAGAGATTTTTTTAAAAAGGTAATTATACTACTATTAGTATAATTATCATAAAGTATTATTTAGGTCAGAATTTTCTCCCTAATTCTCCTCAAAATATCCTGCAAATTAGAACTAGAATTAACTGACATCATTTAAGTGGGTGGCTGATTAAAATCAAGTAGAAGTTTTATAGCCTTCTGGGAGTTTCAGGAAGAAAATGGGGGTAGTAGTCCCTTTTATAAACTCAAACAAGTGGTAATAGCCGTCATCACTTTGTGCCTGAATGTACTTTTGATGTTTTATGACATCTCTTGCTGGCATCCAAAAAATGTTTTTCCAAAGAGGAAGCATGCTCGTTTCTTTCTTTCCCTTTGCAGCTCGTGTATCTGCTGATCCGGAGTGCATAGATCTTTTGTCACTGTGCATAGCACTTGCAGAATACGTTTCTACTGAATCAAAGTTCAAGTTTTTATGAAAGCGTGTCCTTGCTTTTGTGACTTGATGATTTCCTTCCAGTTCAAATGAGAAATGTGAAGATTTACCAGGACAGCAATCTCCGTACTAAATCTACATTAAAGCTGTTACATTATTTTTCTCATAAAGGGTCATTTTCTCAGGGAAAAGAAAATCCTAGTCTATTTCCAGCTCTGATGAACAGATAAATATAGGTCATACTTCATATTTACTTGTGTTCAGAAATATGAAATACTGGTAATTGGGCCTGTGATTTTCTTTGACAGGAGTAATTCTAGCTTCCTGGGAACTATTTAATATTGTTTCATTTCACTGTAAACTTAGGAAGGAGAGGGTTTTATGCTTTTGTCTATTAGTTTTGAGGGTAATGATCACCAGAGGAAGAGTTAAAAAAAAAAAAAGAAAGAAAAGCCTTCATAACGTTGGAAATAAAGGGGAAAAAAGAAAAAAAAAAAAAACTATTGGTCACTGCTATACCCTTAGCTACTGCCTTTTACTAACTGTTCATTTTGTCAGAATACAAAAGAAAGCAACCTCTGATATCTAATCAAGAGGTAATGAGATAGATTTTGTATCACGCAATATTTACATTCAGACAGTTTAGATTTTGCTTTTGGTACAAACCCCTTTGCATTCATTACCTTATTCTTATAACTTTGTATGAAAAACAGTTACATCCATATATCAGGCAAGTTTGTAGAAGGCATGCTAATTAGCCACCAAATACAGATAAGCAAGAGGAAAGGCGTGTGATGTGCTCAGCAGCCTTCTCCCCAAAGCAATACCCTGCTTCTGTGTGGAGTGAGGCATCTGCCTCCACCACAGAATGAGTGAAAATACCCAAGCAAAAACTCAGCTTTGTTTTTCTTGCAGATTGCGCAATTTATCTCCAATAACACACACATTCATCATCACCAAAGCTCAGTGGAATAATTATGAGTATTTACTGAATAGACCATGCACAGCCATATGCTGTTGGTGGAAAGAATGGGGAAGAGATACTGAAAACTGGCACAAATAATAAGACTGCAAAGTCAGCCGCTTGTAGTTGAACGGTATTGAAAATCATACATGCAAGCAGAGTGGCCTCTGCCTGTGAATAGAGTCCTGGATTTCCATGAAGGAGGAGTTTGATGGCAGAGGATAGGGACTTCAATATTTCTGCCACAAAACACAGTTGTTTAAAAAAAATGAGTCATTAAAGAGTTAATATAACATATATATGCATATATATCAATCTATACATATCAATCTCACTTTATCTCCTATGATTTGCAATGTTAAAGAATTTAAAACAAAGCAGGAGTCTAAGGGATGTGATTGAGAAAAGCAAAATGGAACTAATGTTAAGAATAGCTTGCAAACCACTGTGGGGTGATACTGTAAAACATGATAATCCTTTGTATTTGCATTTAATGTTACAGTTTACAAAATGCTCTTCAATATAGGTTCTCATGTGATTCTTTCAGGAGCTGTTGTTAGGTATTACTATCCCCATTTTCTGGAAGATAAAATAGATTCACAGGGTTTAAAGAATTTGTTAGTTATAATTAAGAGGCAAAAAATTAGGAGGAAATGACACCTCCAGAAATTTCTGTAGATTTGACAAATGCACAGTAGATAAAATATAAAAGATAGAGTACTATCCAAATCACAGGCTTCAATGCAATGCAAATCAAAACTATTTGAGACACCAAACTCAAAGATGACTGAGGACAGGAAAACATCCAAAGGAGAAAGCAAATTTCCAAGATGATGTTAGGATTCCTGGCCCAAAGGAGCAGATACAGTGGAGGGGAACACCCACATCCTCAAGCCTGGCCATTGTCAAGAGGCTCTATTTCCATGTTAATTCAATAAATTTACAATTTTTAAGGGCCTTAGATCTTTGATGTTGGGCATTTTTTTCTATGCTTGTTGGCCATTTGTATGTCTTCTTTTGAAATATGTCTTGTCACATCCCACTCCTGACACCACTTGTCAGGGCCCAGGACTGGCCAGGTCTCGGCCTGGTTTAACTAGGTTCCAGTCATGGATCCCCAGACTATTACCTTGCTCAGGAACAATTTCACTTAGGTGCCTGAGGGCTATCTACTTTAGCAGAAGAGAGAGAGTCTTAGAGAGAGTAAAGCAGTCTTCTTAGAAAGATAGATCTTAGTCTTTAGCAGAGCTTAGTGATCTTCAGCAGAGAAGATCATGGCATTCTGCAGGCAGGAGAGGAGACAGAGTCAGAGTAAGCGGGTTGTGATAGAATGCGCATGCTCCTGATTGCCTTCTCCTCCAGCCTAATATAAGGCTGATCTCATGCCTCTCAATACTATAGGTGTAGAGACTGCCAATTCACCAATGCTCTCATCTTGGGAGCTTCCATGCTTGTTAGGAGAGCTAAATCCCACTCCATACCCTTTCTACCAAAGTGTTCCATTATTGAGCTGAACAGGTATTTCTTATAACTCTCCTCCTAGCCATAGGTTATATGGGCTGCTACAATGTCTGTTTATTTCTTCTGCTCACTTTTTAATAAGGTTATCTGGGTTTTTTTGTTGTTGTTTCTGAATTGTTTGAGTACCTTATCAATTATGGAAATTTAGTTCCTTGTTGAAATAATTTGCAAATATTTTCTCCTATTCTGTAGGTGATCTAGTCACTCTTTTGATTATTTCTTTTGCCGTGCAATAGTTTTTTTAAGCATCTATTTGTCTAGTTTTGATTCTGTTGCTTATGCGGTCTTAGTTACAATTTTTTTGCCTATACCAATGCCTAGAAGAGTTTTTTTTTCCTACCTTTTCCTCTAGTGTTTTGTAGTCTCAGTTCTCTCAGGGTTCATTTCATCTTGAACTATTTAAATGTTGTAAATAGTAACACAGGTCATGTTTCATTCTTCTGCATATGACTCTCCAATTTTCCTAGCACTATTTATTGAATAGAGTGTCCTTTCTCTAGTGTATGGTTTTGTTGACTTCATCAAAGAATAGTTGACCATAGGTCTATGATTTCATTTCTGGGTTCTCTGTTCTGTTATTCTAATCCTTGCCTCTAATTTTATGCTGGAACTATGCTGTTTTAGTTACTGCAGCATTGTAGTATAATTTGAAGTCAGGTAATTTAAAATCTATAGCTGTGTTCTTTTTGCTTCAGATTCCTCTGGATATTCAGGCTCTTTTTCTGGTTCCATATGAATGTTTAGATTATTTTTTCCAGTTGTGTAATAAATGTCAGATTATAGGAATTTCATTGAATTTGTGGATTGCTTTGGGCAGTGTGGTCATTTTAACAGTGTTCATTCTTCTAATCTATGCACATTGAATACTTTTCCATTGTTTGTGTCATCTATGATTTCATTCACTGGTATCTTATAGTTTTCCTTAAAAAGGTCTCTCACTGCCCTGGTTAAATATGTTCTTTTCTTTCTTTTTTCTTTCTTTCTTTCTTTCTTTTTTTTTTTTTTTTTGTTCATATTAAATGTTAAACGAAATTGACTTTGTGCGTTTTTTTCTCAGTTTGATTATTATAGGTCAATAGAAATACTACTGATCTTTGAACTTTGATTTTGTATTCTGAAACGTATACTGAATTCATTTTTAAAATCTAGGAGTCTTTTGGAGAAGTCTCTAGGTTTTCTAGGTATGGGATCATATCATTAGCAAACATGGACTTGCTCTTTTCAAATATGGATGCCTTTTATTTCTTTCTATTGCCTTATTGCTCTGGTAGAAGCAAATCAGTACTATGTAGAGTGAGACTGATGAGCATGGGAATCCTTGTCTTATTCCAGTTCTTAGGATGAATGCTTTCAACTTTTCTCTATTTAGTATAATGATAGATATGTTTGTTATATATGGCTTTTATAATTTTGAGATTTAGTCTTTCCATGCTATTTTGTTGAGAGTTATTATCATGAAGGGGTCATATGCTTTTTATCTGCATCTATTATGTTTATATGCTTAAACATATTTATTGATTTGAATATGTCGAACCATCCTTGTATTCCTGGGGTAATCCACTTGATCATCGTGTTTATCTTTTTGACATGCTGTTGGATTTTTCTTGCTGATATTTTATTGGGGACTTTTGCATGTAGACTCATGAGGGATACTGGTCTGTAGTTTTCTGTGTTGTGTGTGTCCTTGTCTAGTTACAGCATCAGGATGATACTGACTTCACAGAATGAGTTAGGAAATATTCCCTCCTGAATATCTTGAAAGAGTTTCAGTAGGTTTGGTATCAGTTCTTATCTGTACATCTGGAAGAATATAGCTGTGAACCCATCTATCTTGAGCTTTTGGTGTTAGAAATATTTTATTACTGAATCGATTTCATTACTCATTATTGATCCAGTCAGGATTTCTTATTATTCCTGGTTTAGTCTTGGGAAGTTGAATGAAATCTATCCATTTCCTCTAAGTTTCCTAGTTTGTGAGCATAGAGTTGTTCATAGTAATCTTGCATAATAATTTGTATTTCTGTGATGTCAGTTGTAATGTCTCCTTTTAAATTTCCCATCTTCTTTATTTGGACTTTTTCTTTTCTTGGGTAGTGTAGCTAGTGGCCCATCAATTTTGTTTGTCTTTTCAAAGAATCAGCTTTTCATTTTGTTGCTTCTGTCTGGGTTTTGTTTTATCTCAATATTTTTACTTTAGTTCTGATCTCTGTTATTTTCTTTTTTTCTGATATATTTGAGTTTGGTTTGTTCTTGCTTTCATGGTTCTTTGAGATGTAGTGATAGGTGGTTAAGTTGTTATTTTTCTATATCTTTGATATAGGCATTTAATTCTATACATTTCTGTCTTACCACCATTTTTTTCTGTATCCCAGAGCTTTTAGTATGCTGTGTTTCCATTTCCATTCATTCAAAATTTGTTTACAATTTCCTTAATTATTTCACCATTGATTCAAAACATTGATTAATTCAGGAGAATTTTCTTTAATTTCCATGTATTTGTATCATTTCAAGATTTTTTGTTAGAATTAATTCTACTTCTATTCCACGATGGTCTGAGGAGATATTTGAAATGACTTCAATTAAAATCTTCCTTAAGACTTGTTTTATGACCCAAAAAATGATCTGTCTTGAAGAGTATTACATGTACTCAGGAGAAGAATGTACAGTTTGTGGTTGTTAGGTAGAATATTCTGTACATGTCTGTTGGGACCATTTGGACTAATGTCTAATTTATGTGCAATATTTCTTCATTTATTTCTCATCTCAATCTGACAGTGGGCTGTCAGTTGAAGTTGTATTTCTCTGTTGTTAATTTTAGTAATATTTGTTCTATGAATTTGGATGTTCCAGTGTTGGTTGTATGTGTGCGTATGATTGTTATATCTTCTTCTTGTATTGATCTTTTTATCTTTGTCTTTTATTTTACTGTTTTTGATTTAATGTCTGTTTTATCTGATATAAATATAGCTACTCCTCACTTTGAGTTTCTGCTTATGTGCAAAATCTTTTTTCATGCCTTTACCTTCATTCTGTAAGGGTACATGTGAATAAGGTGAATTTCTTGTAAGAACTATGTTTTTTTTTAAATATATATACATTCTACTAAACTCTAGCCTTAAAGTGCAAGATTTATACAGTTCTCTTCAATGTTAATATAGATATGTAAGGCTTTGTTCAAGCCATAATATTATCTATTTGCTTTGTTGAGTATTTTCTCAGTTTCCTTTGCAGGCTTGATGGAGTTCTGACATCTTCTATTCGATTTCTTTCTCTTCCTCATTTGAGTAATGGCTTTATAAGATCTTTGAGTTTTATACTTTTGTGTGTTCTGTGGTGGCAAGTATTTCATATCTATGGTTAGAATTTCCTTGAGCATTTCTTATATGGCCAGACTAGTTGTGTTAGATTCCCTTAGTGTTTTTCTGGGAAAGACTTTATCGCACCTTTATTTATGAAGCTTAATCTAGCAGGACAAAAAAAAAAAAAATGCATAGCTGACAGTTCCTTTCCTTAAACACTTTGAAAACAGAATCCCAATATCTTCTGGCTTTTAAGATTTCTGCCAAGAATTTCACTATTCGTCTGATGAGCTTTCCAATATAGGTGATTAAGCACTTTCCTTTTATTGATTTTAGGATTTATTATTTTGCTTGATGACTATGTGTCATAATGAGGTCCTTCACTGAATATATTTCTCTAGAGTTCTTTGAGACTCTTGTATCTAGAGGTATAAATCTTTTGCTGGACGAGGGAAGTTTACCACAATTATTTTCTCAAACACATTTCCCAAACTTTTGCTTTTTCTTCTCCCTCAGGAATTCCCATGATTCATAGTTTTTAATGCTTTACATAGACCCATACTCTCTGTAGGGGAAACTGAGCCCTGATCTTTAGCATAAGACTCTCTTCATGCTTGAGAGACCTTGAGAATTACAAGAATGACCTGTGAATTGTGCATGTGAGGAGATCAGAAAACAGGCCTCCAGGAGAAAATGTATGTGTGAGGGGTGACAATAGTAATTATGATAAAGAGTCTCTAGATTCCAGAGGTCTCTGGATTCTGGAGGCAGAAGTTGTGCTCAAGGTCTGCAGTTTTGCAAAAAAAAAGATGGAGACATCCTATTTGATCATTTCCATTTCCTCCCTAATCTGTGCTAATATCGGACAAGCAGCTTTTGTTTACTTCTTCTTGTTTTATGATAATAAATATGGATGCAAGGTTTACTCAGGAGGGCTCCTCTCAGAGTTCCTCAGTTCTCCAGCACAGACTCTGTCTTAAGCCTCTTCATTCCTCACGCTAAGCCCCAACTCTTCTGGTGACCCCAAACCCTTCACTTCTCAAATACATTGTCCATTTTTAAAAATTCTTTCTGTTCTAATTTGTATCTGACTGAATTGATTAGAAAAGCTTCTCTTCCAGTTCCGAGATTTTTTTCTTCTGCTTAATGTAGTCTATTGTTGAAAATGTCAACTATTTTCTGTAATCTGTTCAATGAATTTTTTCCAGAAGTTCTATAAATTTCTTTCTTTTTCTTTAAATATCTATTTGAAAAATTTCTCATCCATATCCTGAATTGATTTCTTTGTATTGGCTTTCAGATTTCTCTTAAGATCACATTAAGAGTATCATTTAGCTCTTTTAAAATCAGTATTTAAAATTCTTTATCGGGTGTTTCTTATATTTCATTTGTTTAGGATCTATTGTTATGGAAATTGGTGTGATCCCTTAGGGTGTCATAATACCCTGTTCCGTTTTTCATACCTTCAGAATAGTTATGTAGATTCTTTCTTATCTGGAGAAAAGGGCTTCTTATTTTTGAATTTATTTTCATTTTGATGTGATTATATTTTCTGCTTGAGGATGTGACTGTAGTATATGTTGAAGTGGGTCATTTAGCTTTCTTTCTGGGTGCTTTCAGTCAACAAAACTGTATGAATTCCTTGGTCATAGATAGCCTTAGTTGGGTGTTTTCTTACATGCAGTTGTGGTGGTGGTATACTGAGCATGTGGGCAGGCTCCTGGTCCCTTACAGAGGCAAGGTGATGAGTTCTCCAGAAACTTATCTTGTTTTCAAGTTCTGTGGTCTTATACCAGGTTTTTTATTGGTTATGTAGTTCTACGTTCAGGTGAATAGATGGTGATCACAAGTAAGAGCTGGCTACGGTGGTATCAATCGGGATTATGCCTTATCTTTGTACAGGAGCTCAGTGGGTTCTCAGTTCAAGGGCAGGTCTATGGAACGCACAGAGGGAAATGGGCATTTATTACCCATCTGTTGAATTTATTAATAAGTGAATATTCTGTGCAATGTGATTTCCCCTCCTGTCTTTCAGTAGTCCCTTCTGTTCCCCCAGCTCCTTTTCTGTGGAGGTTCTATAAGACTTAATCACTTGGTCTTTTCTCTCAGGCTATGCCTCCTTTTTTTTTTTTGGTTTGGCAAAGCTAATGCATCTTACTTGCTATATGTTTTTTTCATCACTTACTCTTAATCAAAGCATATGCTCCATAACAGCAAATTCCTTATTTCTTTTCCTTCCTTTAATTTTTCTGATTGTTAGATGCAGCCTGAAATCTATTTCCATGCTATTATTCCTAGCATGCCATTTTAATCAACTCCACTGTTCAGGAATGGCTTCTGGCTCCTGAATCTTATCAGATGGACTATGATTGGGAGATGAGAATATGCCAAATATTCTCTATACTTCTTCCAACACACACACATTTTAAAAACACTGGTATACTTTCTTGATTGATCAATATAAAGATATATCATTTTATCAGAAGCAGAGAGGTAGAGTGGCTAGGAACAAATTCACCATAAATAGATCCCATTTTTGTCCACCCTCAAGGCTCTAACTGAAATATATACAGCTTTGGGTGACATTATTCATACAATAATGATGTGTGAATGATGTATACAGAACTAATAATTTCAATTATTCTTTGACAATATGAAGTTCACAACATTATATAAGGGCTCTTAAATTCATGAATAAAAGTAAGGGCCAGCAAGGCCAAATCCATGCAATGTTCCTGATCTACTGAATCATATATCTGCTTTCACTTTCCTGTTTTGTGGAAATTACATTTTCCTGCACTTCAGTCTCATGCAGATATGATTTTACTACTTTCTAATTAAGAATAACCTAAAATTTAACTTGTCTGGATTTTATTGGATTACATTGTCCAAGGGTATAAACAAAACTGGTGAGGTATTAAAAAATAAAGAAAGAAAACAAAAAAAGGAGAGAAAAAGAGAAAGAAATAAAATCTCCAAAGAAAACATTTATAAAGGGAAATATAAAACAATCATGTTTGCATAGGCTCTGTAATCAAAGAACTATCTCAACTGCCAATTTTGTATGATTTCAAAAAGAAAGTGAATTTTTTTTCTAACAAATCAAAGCTGTATCTTTGATTTAAAGATTTATCCAGATGTTTAAGAGGAATATTTTCATTAAAATTTGTAAATATATTATTGGACACTGAAAACTTCTTATACATTTTTTAATTGGGTGCAAATTTGCTCACTATGACTAGTCAAGTAATTGCTCAACAATTCGTGCATTTCACATACTTATTTGTTTTATAGTAATCTACTTGTAAAATACTGAGGATTCCACTATAATTAATGTATTTAACAACAATAATCATTTTTTGAAGTCTTGAATTTACTGTGTCCCATGAACTCTCTCTCCACTTCTGTTACTTTCCTGTGAACTTCACTCTATTCTAGCAATAAGTAATATTCACCTATGAGTACATGAATTAAATTTTAAAAGCTCTGTTCATCTCATTAAGAAATACATTTCCAGTAAAATTTTATTTTTCATGTTTTAATCAATTGTGTACTATTAATAATTGTATAGTAATTCAATACTAGGGAACTTTATTAACATTTAGAGCTTTGCAGGAATTGAAAAATCAATTTCAATTTATAAATATAATTTAGTTGAATAGAAGTATGTTAGGGTGAGCCACAAAAAATGCTCATGCATTTTGTGTAATACAGTAAATGTGTGTATAGGTAAACAATGCAAATAAGAGTTGGGGAAGGAAGATATAGCCTTGACTGAAAATGATCCTGGGAGATTGGTTTGATTATGTGCTAAGTGAGATTTTTTTTCTTCTTCTTTTCTCAGAAGGAGAGGCTATACCAAAAATGAGTTTCCAATGAGATTAGTGGATTTTCCATGAAAACATTTCTCTTTTCCCTTGGGATCTTGAATTTCCCACTAGTTTTAAGACTTGGAGATGATAGCACTTGGTATGTCAGATATTATGAATAAAATGCTGCCATTCGCAACCAGTTTTGCAGATATACAAGTTGTCCATGAGACTCTCCACTCATCAGGTTGCTCTCAATTTTCCTTATAAGAAAGGAGAAAAGTGAGAGAGGTTGTCCATCCACTGATGTATAGTACAGCACCCTGCTGCATGCACAGCTGAGTTCCCTTCCCCCTGTGGGTCAATAGGAAGCTGTCCAGAGGTTTGCCCTTTGTTGATCTCGGCCTTGTTAGTTTACCGGAAACAGAATCTATTGTTAACTCAGACCATAGGTGGTAGAATCATTGCATAACAGATGGGGCTATACATGGAGTTTTACTGTTCAGCATAGAAATAATGTGAGATTTATGAATATTAAAATCCAATGCTACAATATAGCTTTATATGAATAATGGGGGCATTCACTTAGTTTCCACTAAACATATTTAACATAGTGAAGTAAAAGTTTTATTCTGAAATTTCAATATTAAAACAAACAGAAGATTATGTATTTTGCCACCATTAAATGTTAAAAATAATTTGTTTGTGCCTTATTTTGATTTATAAAATCATTGAAAATGACATTTTTTTCCTCTTGGTATTTGAAATAAAATTTCTTAGGTCATATTTTCTTTATATCATTAAGCAGAAAGTATTGCTATAGCAAGACCTAAGCTAATTTACCCATTTTCTTCCTATGTATCAGATTTACTTCTTCTGTGACATGACCCTTTATTTGCACTGTAAATGCACTTTCCTTTTAAGTGTGGCAGTGTTACAATAGGTCTTATGTAAAAAATTTAGAAATCCATTGCCAGCTTCCCTTCATCAATTTAGACTACCCTGCTATTCTGAAAGTGGAACTGGTTTTAAATGCTTGTTATTTCCTGTTCTTCCTAAATCAGCTATGTCAACATCACCTGGGAACTTGTTAGACATGTAGGCTATCAGCCCAATCTCAGGCTTACTGAATCAAAATCTACACTGCCACAGGATCCCCAGTTGATTCTTATGCACATTAAAGTTTGAGAAGAATTATTCTAAATGCAATCTCATTTGATCCCTTCATTACCTTAAGGAAATCCAGATGTCAGCCAAGGGCAAACCTTATAAGGTCTTTCTAAGGATAGAAATTACAGGCCTGCTTTGTTAACTCTATAATGCACTAAGCCCAAACCAACGAATTTGAAAAATCTGTGATTTAATTAGTGAATTTTACCCAGGAGGACTTGCATTTGTTAATGGTTTCTACTTTAAGGCAAATTTATTGCTTGATAAAATTTTGGCTTCAAGCATGGTAAATGTTACTGTCTTAATTTACCATATTCAACATTTTACTATTTAAACCAATGGAGAAGTACAGTGGTAAAAGGAAATTAACAGTGTCAGATATTCATTTATCTTTTGATGTTATTTTTTGAACTTACAGTGGGATTTTTTAGTATTAGTTCTAGAATTTACAGTTTTGAAACAAACTCATAAATCTCCATGGGGTTGTAACTGAGACAAATTTTGATAGGTACTGTAGGGGTGAAGACAAACTTCCTCTTTCCCCCAAAGTTTGCTGAAAGATCAACTCACAATAAGGAAGATTAGTAACAGAAAGAATTTATTTACCATGCACTGGAAGAAATCACAGAGTTATAACACAGATTTCTAGAGTTCAGATATCTTAATACAGGCCTTTTAGAGTGTAGGGGAGAAATGGAGGAATATAGGCTATGAATGGTTGCTAGGGAGGTCGCTAGGGAGGCTGAATAGATGGGGGCAGGAAAGTAGATTAACTTGTAGATTAACCTGAGAGGCAGGTGGTTATGAGGCAAATGATTTGGGCAAGATCCAACACTCCTTACTGAAATATTTTGAAATAACAGGAAGGGGGAAGGGGAGTCAATAGTCTCCACCAGTCTCTGATCAGGTCAGTCCAGTTTGTGTAGATAGAGGGAGGGCGTCCCCAATGTTTCTTAATATTGAAAGGCCTTTAATTCAAAATATTCTTTATAGCAGGGGACTCATATTTTGAGGTGAAATTTCCTTATTCCTACTCTGTCTTCCCAAGCTTTTCTCTCATCTATATTGGAGAATAAATACTTTTGAAATATGAGGTAATTTATGTTGATCTATGAGAGTGTATTTATGCTGTTTGAAGGTGGTTTTTAAATTTTTTTCTTCTGTGAGAGAGTGGCTAGAAAATTTTTTATTTATGGGATTCATCAAATTTCAGACTTTGTTGGAAAATTGCCAACAGGTAGCAAGTGTGAATACCCAATCGGAATATTTTTATTAATAGAATTAGAAATAAAAATTCTGCTCAAAAATATGAATTTCACCATAAATAAATTATGGCTTGAAATTCCAAATGTATCCTGCCATTATTTCTACTCTTACAAAAGGTCAAATTTATAGAGATAAATTTTTAGAATATGCAAAATAATTTAGTGAGAAGGAAAAACCTTAATATATATTCTTTCCAACATGTAAGTAAAATTTAGCTCATAGATAAAATTTTAAATGGTGTGAATTTATCTTATTTGGAAATTTCTTCCATTAATTAAAACTGTTTAAATAGTAAGTAAGTCATGTGGTTTAAATATGCAAGAGATTAAACATGACAGTGAGGAATTGCTTACTTTTTACCTTACATCAGTGGAGAACACCATAAAAATTTTGAGATAAAGATATTCTTGAATATATATTAATTTGTGTTGTGGATTAAGAGACATTTTAGTACATACAATTTCCAATTGGTGATAAACATGACAAATTATATGGAATACATTTTGATCATTATAAATCCTTCAAGCAGAAGATTACAAAGTATCAAATCTCTGCATTTTATGAAAAACTATAAAATTATTATAGTAAATTTATAAATATATGAACATTTTTATCAGGATGAAACTCATTGGTAAAGAATATTGATCATTAATAAGGTATGTATTTAAGTTCAGTTTTTAAATATAATTAAGAATAAAATTAAACCCCCATACATGTGTCTAGTCTAAAAGCACCAAAGGTAATGGGTATACACAAGATAAAATGTTGAGTTCAATGGAGTATTGATTTTGCGAAGGGGTTTTGTGAATCTGAATGAGAGATTATGGACCCAAAGATGAAAGATTATTGCAAGGTGCGAGATGAAAGGAAACGTGGTCACTGTGGCTTTTATTCCACCTGGATGCAGGTGGGGTGAAATCCGGAAAGGAATTCCACACGTGGGTTATGGTAGATGGGAATTTAAAGTGCCAGGGAGGGCAGAAATGGTCATCATTCCTGTTTCCTAGGAGGGATGTGAGTCTGACTCTTCCTGGGTGAGTCATGAACCTGACCCTGCCTGAGTGGGTTAGTCCCACCCAATGGGGGCAGGTCTATTTGGGCAGGAATATCTGATTCTAACACTGAATTTAGCAGAACACCTTTTAAGTGTTCATTTTTCCACAATAAGTTTCCAAGTTCAGTTTAAACTAATCTAACTATTTCTAATTTTCTATATTGTTCTCTTCTCAAATCTTATTAACCACACCAATTAGAAATTTTTTCCATTTTGTTTCTCCAAGATACATTCATATTTAAAGCCTTAGAATTCTTAAATATCTTCACATTGGTTTCTCGGCTCACATACTTACAACTTTCACTTTCAATGTGAAAAGTGGTCATGTATAAATAGTCTGTATTTCACAAAACTTCTTGGTGGAGAGAAACATAATTTCTCTTTTTAAAGTGGTGGTAGATAACAGAAAGGGTGGTATTTATGAGTCAATTAATAATTATCACTGAAGAAGGCAAAAGACTGAAATGTTAAAATAAATGAATAATATATAGGTTAGAAGTAAGTGTGCAAACAATGTCTGCAAGTGGTATTAGAATTGAATCAAATAAGATTTCTTTAGCTAGGTGTTAAGCATGTGAATAGAATTAGGTGGATTTTGGGATAGACTCATGGCAAACAAGTTCTGTTGTGTGCTGTTTAGGCATTTGTTAAGGTGTTTTATTTTTTGAGAAACTTTTGTATTTTGAAAGCATAGCAATATATGTAACCTTTCAAATCAGGTCCTGTTTGTTAATTGACAGTAGGTCAACTTCCAAGATTTTTTTTTCTGTCATTAATTACTTTGGGGATGGCTGATGACCATTAAAATAGTCACATTTTAAATCCTGAGTAAGTTTCCCAATTACCCTGCTCTCTCAATTGTTGCACTTTTGAAACATATTGTAGTCACTTCACTTGTACAGTATTCTCATAAAACAATGTGTCTACGTGTGAAATGAAGTAATGAGGGGTAGATTTCTTAGGTTTCAGTTGAGCTAGGGCTTTTCTTTTAAAATTACTTGAACCTATCATGTGTTTTCTAAATTGCTTTATACACAATTCCAGCAGATGTCATGCCAGGGTACTATCTTGCATTTTTTTTCTTTTTTTTTATTGAATAGTAACTGTGTACATTAATGTACTTCTGGGGTACAGTGTGGTGTTTTCACAAACAATCCGAAACACTTCCATCAAACTGGTGAACATAGCCTTCACGTAATTTTCTTAGTTATTGTGTTAAAACGTACTATCTTGAATTTTTAAGTTAAAATAATGCAAATGGTAAGTTGAGGGTTAAATGAGAAACTTCAAGAGGCCATGTGAGCATTTTGGACTTCCACTATAATTTACAGTTACACAATTGAGCCGTTTGAATCAGATCGTCTGAATTAATCTAAGACTATCTTTTTATATAGTTCCAAACAATATGACAGGCTATCATTTGTCTCAATAAATTGTTGGCAATTACAACTGACAAGCAGATTAGAATAAAGCCAGAAACAGAAATATCTAATAAACAAACACTACTGCTAATGAATGTAATTGTGTAGTTTTCAGGGCACCAGTGACCCAGGGACTACAAGAAGAGACTCTGAAGCTTGGTGAGTACAAAGTTTATCATAAAAGCTGTCATTTTGTTATTGCATCTGGAGGCACAAGCCAATTTTTTCAATGACAATATCTCTGTGTAATATGAAATGTGATGTAATAAAAATAATAAATTGCTCTGTTGTCTTTGTATCACTGAGTCACTTAGCAAGAAATAAAACCAGAGAAGCCTAAGTAAAGAATAGAAACCATATTGTTCCAGAGGTCAGCATAGTCTCCTTCATTCTTCTTAAAAATTGCTCATATAAAAATAAAGTTGATTTGTATTACAGTCATAAACTTCCTTAAAGAAAGGATTAAATCGATATGGGAGCTGCTTGTTTGAGCATATTCAACACCTTGCTTAATATACAGATATTTTGTTTCTTGATTACATTCCAATTTTCCTCATTACCCACGGGATTTTCTTCCTCTGAAGATGACTAGGAAAGATCCATAAACTAAAAAATCACTGCAGCATTTTCATTAGTACTTCTTTAAATACATTATGTAGTGCTATTATCCATTTACAGAAATAATTTTGAAATCTGATATCATGCATTTCAGATTTCCCAAAAAAGTATTAAATCATATCAATATGTGTCACGCACACATCATGTACGTAACTTAGAAAAGAGAGAAATTCTTTTCCTACAATTATTGGTAATACAAAGAGCATAATAAATAATAAATATAATGTCCTCATAGCACTTATAATAATTCTAAAATAATTTAATTTGTTTAATGCCTACCTTCCCCATTCGATTATCAGTTCATAAGTGCAAAAAAGTATGCCCTTGGTCCTGATATACTCATCATATGACATTGTATGTCAACTTGTTACGAATAAACAATTTCTATTTGTTGATGCCTCATTATAACTAAGCTGAACACTGAGTTCCACTTCTTGCTTTTCAGATCATGCACTTATTCTGTGGACATGGTATTCTAATGGTTGTTGATTTGGAAAGTGCAGAAATTATATGGGGTTGGGTAATTACTTAGAATCCTCAAGAGACCTGCAAATAGGCTTTAATAATGGAGGAAGCATGAGAAAGGAAGTAATGACAATCAGTCAAAAACCTTCCCGGCACAGCAACCTGGGTCCTTGACACAGAACCTATTTCATCTTTGGATCTTGTACCACCAGGATAAATGGAAGTAACTTTGCTTTTGGGAGAACTGAGGCATTATTTTACTGAGGAGTTTTGTAGCCCCTGTTCTGTATAACATAGTAAACCACGTATAAAACTCCATTCAGTAAATTTTCAGTCAAGAATGTAAAAAAAAAAAAAAAACTAGCACAGGGTATAAATAATGTACTGCTATATTTTTTCCTTGTTGGGGCGAATGGTCAGTACCACAGCTTTCAGTAGTCTCTAAGGAAGCCCAGATCTACCACAGACCAGCTTCCTTATGCCAAGTAGTCCTGCATCTGGAGGATAGCTTCCCATGCTTGTGTGGTGTCCTCTCCAAGCTGACACTTCACAGGCACCTTCAAAGTTCTGTTCCATTACACTGTCTGCCCACTTCTGGGTTGCATGGTTTTACTGGAATACAATTTGGTTCCCTGGTCATAGACACTCTTCGCACCTCATATCCTGTAAAATGAACGTTCACTCCTTTGGTCTAAGATGGTTTTGTGCGGTACCTGACTTCATTTAAACAAATACTCTAAATTTTCAAGGAGGGCACCTATTTAACATCCTTAAAATTATTATCAGGTAAATTACACTTGAGGTTTTGTTTCAAGTTTACAATTGTAGATAACCTTTTAGTAATCTTTCTTAACCCCCCTTTTTCTTTTAATAGAGAGTAGAGATGGGTCTTGCTAGATTGTCCAGGCTAGACTCAAACTCCTGAGCTTAAGTGATCCTTCTGCTTCTGGTCATTAAACTTATTCATAATTATCAGGTCCCTTCGTGGTCACCACTTGTCGGGTCCCATCTGGGGTGCCACTTGTCAGGACCCGGGACTGATCAGGTCTCCATCCATGGCTTATCTGGCTCTACTCCAGACATGAACCACTGTGCTATCTAGTTCTAGAACAATTACCCTTAGGCACCTGAGGGCTATTTGCTTTAGCAGAAGGGAGAGAGAGAGAAAGACAGTATTTGAGGGAGTGAAGCAGTTTTAGTAAGAGAATGAATCTTAACAGTCTTTACTAGAGAGACCCCATGCAGGCGTCCCATGGACAGGAGAAGCGACAGAGTCAGAGTGAGAGGATCTATGAAAGTCTGCGCACACCGGGACTGCTTTCTCCTGCAGCTTCTTATAGACCAATCCCGTGGCTCTTACCACCACAGGTGTAGAGACTGCCAATCACCCATGTTCTTGTCTCTCCAGCTCTCCTGTTAGGAGTGCTGAATCCCTCCCCATGCCCTTATCGCCAAGGTGTTATATTACTGAAATGTTACAGTTGTTTCTTATGATTACTAAATGTTCTGAACTTAACTCTCGCTTCTATTTGCCATAAGCTGTATGGTGGTCTGCTACACATAATAAATGGATCTTATCCATTTAACTTCAATAGAAAAACTTAATAAGATTTCTAAGAAAGCAATACAATGTTCTTTATTGAGAAACGTTTTTAGATTCATTTCACTTATGAATCAAAATGATCTAAATGAATCCTTTAAAGTCATTTCCCCACTCTTCCTTAGGGGTTGCAAAAGACATGCTTATTCCTCTAGCCACAAACTGCAACCCCACATATGAAGTGTTCCTGTCCGAGAAGCTGGTCTGAGTCTCAGAGTTCAAAAATTATACTGAAGGCTTCTCCTGTGGTGTGCCGATCTTAATTTTTTTGCAGTTTTTGGCCGGGGCCAGATTTGAACCTACCACCTCCGGTATATGGGGGTCGTTGCCCTACTTCTTTGAGTCACAGGTGCTGCCCTTGATCTTAATTTTGAAAGACACAATCCTGAACAGCATAGTCTTGAGTGTTGAAATCCCAAAAGATCAGAATCCCTAAAACATAGAATCCCTAATGTCTAAAATCCCCAATATAAAAATCCTGAAAGATTAAAATCTCGAATGTTGAAATTCTGAAAGTTGAATTCTGGGGAAGGAATTAATGCATTTTTGGTGACACACAGAATAAATGCATCATTTTAGCTGCATCATGCTACGCAGAACTATTACCTTGTTATTGTCTTTATTTGGCCGAAAATGCAGATAAGTAGATTGGCTATGGAATGCAGCAACAGCAAAAACCTCAGTTTAAAATGCCTTATCAATCTGCATTGAGGTTCCTGGATGGAATTCCAGGAGCCTTTAGTGAATTAAAAATACGTTTGCCTAAGGAGGCTAGAAAAGGTGCTGACTGGTTAGAAGATAATTCTGTGTACAACGGGGTAAGAAGACTCTTAATGCTACCGAGTTGCTGTTCCCTTACCAGTATTATTTCTGTCACATTGGCATCTCTATTTAAGTGCTGGAGGAAGGGATTTCTGTACATGTGAAATGGCACAGAAGCAGGGCAAGGTCGGAAAAATGTAATAGGAAATGCTCATGTCAGTGTACATTGAAACACATAGGAATTTTGAATAGAACAGTGCCATATAAAATAAATGTGAATGGATTCCCCAAGGACAGACGTGCCTCAGAAATAAAAAGCCATTAATTGTCTATAATCTATCCTTGAAATACACATTTTTCCTATGCTGAATTTTCTTGTTTTTTTTTTTCAGTTTTTCTTTTTTGCTATTTTTTTATAGTTTGCTATGTGATGTATTTCATCTTCACATTACTTCCAATCCTGGAAGTATAAATTCTATAAAGACCTTTAGAGAGTTCTAATTTATTTCATCCATTTTTTGAAGATTCAATTCATGAAAATGCATTATCGCAAATTGATTTTGTGTGTAAGCATTGCTCGTGTTTGCAAAAATATAAAAACTTCCTCAATAAAGGAAGAGATGTTCTTTTTTCACATCTGCATTTGTGAGAGATATAATTTCTTGAGATCTCAGCACATTGGACAAGAGCATATGCAATAGTGACCCATCACAGTTTTTTATCTATCTTGTCAAAAAACAGGTCTTTCAGATGACCGGGGTGCACACAATTACCTAGCACAGTGCTATGTGTTTATACATTTTTCCTTTTGACCTCTTTCTTTTCTAAATATGATTCCTCTGATAACATTTATACCTAGGCAACTGTTGTTCATATAGCTGAGTGGTTATGTTTGCAAATATTTGTGTTACTACTGCCTACTTTATTGTGTCAAGTGCCTTATGAAGTCTTCTGTCATAATTTTATATACAGAGGGTGCCAAAAATATATATACATATTAAAAGATCTTTATGTATTATTTTTTGAAGTTGTATTGAAGGTACCCTTACTCTTCAGGTGTACCTAGACATTCATACGTTTTTGGGGAATGATCTATTTTACTTTCAGAAAGATTTCTTAAAATGTGTATACAATTTTTGCCACCCTTGGCATTTCTCAAATAAATCCACTTGTAAGAAAACAAATGGATGTTGAATAATTTTTAATTATTTTTCTCCAGAATTATATTTTTGAGATTTTTTTCTATTTAAAAATTTTTTTTATTTTTACTTTTCTTGTAATTTCAGGTCAATGGGAGCATACCAATAAATCATAATATTTGAATTTGTTAGGTAGAGTCTCTCCTGTAGCTAGGGTCTGTACCTAAATGGGGTGCAATATAGTCCTACATTGTATCCATTAAGTGGGAGCACCTCGATACTCCCTTCTCCCCAAACTTAAGTTGAAATGAATTTTTCTCCTATATGGGCATGAATTAGATCATCCACTACCATTTCATAGTAGTATTGAATACATTGGATATTTGCTTTTCCATTCTTGTGACACTTTACTGAGAAGACTGACTGTGTTTCATCTCCATCCAGGTTAATGCAAAAGATGGGAAGTCACCATCTTTGCATGGCTGAATAGTATTCCATGGTATGCATATACCATAGTTTGTTAATCTATTTCTGAATTGATGCATATTTGGGTTATTTCCACATCTTGGTGATTACAAATGGAGCTAAAATAAACAATTTAATGCATACATGTCTTTATGATAAAATGAATTTTTGCTCCTGGATATGGGCCTAGTAGTGGGATTGCAGAGTCAAATGAGATCTCTAATTGGAGTTCCCTCACCCTGAGTCATCTCAACACAAACACAGCATCTCCAAGACATGTCATATTTTTGAGATTTTGATTTTTAGGGATTGTGATTTTCAGAATTTGAGACTTCAGGAATTTTGGCCTTTGGGGATTTTGACATTTGGAATTATAGTGTTCAGAATTGGGTCTTTTAGAGATTATGGACCTAATCTCTCACATAGGTTCATGCTGCCTTTATGAAAGCCGTGATTACTGAAAGCCCAGACCCAGAAGGAAAGCAGGTGTCCACCCTATGTCACGCTGTTTCCACAAACTAGCTAGACAAGTGAGTGGAGTACGCTTCAGTGTCACAGACACAAAAAACAACTTTATCAGTTAGTAACAGGAGATATTCCAAAGACCAAATTTCCAGGGCCCGCTCCACAAGCAAGCCTTCCTAAAGGCAGAAGAGGTGTGTCACCTCGGGTCAGTTGCATCAACTCTTTCCTGAAGCCCTTCTCACCATAGGGCCTATTTTATGCATATACATATTAGTTTGTGGGGTTTTCTCTGCCTTTCCCACTGGACTGTAAACTTTATGAGGACAGGGACTTTGTTTCTGTTGTTTGCTGCCATAGCTCTCATTTTTGTTGCAGTGACTTGTATAAGGGAGTCATTTTCCAGCATTTGTTAAAAGCAAAAAGGACTGACCACTCACTGACATGTGCTTGGTAGGGCTAGAGGATGTAATAACGGAAGAAAAGGGACAGGGGCTGCAGAAGAAGATTCTGTTGGAAGTGATGTTTCATCCCAGATATTGAGAATGAGATACAAGTCCTTATTCCTCTTCTTGTTCCAAAAAAAAAAAAAAAAAATAGAATAAAAATGTAGTGTCAGAAATTAACTTAGAGTGGATGACAATAATGAAATGCTAGGAAATGTAAGGTGATTATGAAAAGAAAGGGAACAGCTGTTCACCATAGTTTTTGAAATGAGAAAATAGGGTTTAATTGTGAGCTAAATTCACAGACGAGTATGACATAAGAAAGACAGTCATGTCAGGCAGCTCAAGTATTTACTGCGAAAGGCTTTGAAATCTTTACCGAAACCATCGCAAAAAGAAAAGATCACTTTTTTCCTGGGTTCTTTTGCTCTGATTTTACCACTTTACGGAGCAGACAAACAGAGTCTTTTCAAGGCCACGTTAGATCACAGGGCTGCGGGTTAAACATTTCTATCCCATCCTCTAAGAGGAGCTGTATATATGGTAAACATCTTTCAAGAATAGATGAGGCATTAGAAAGCATAAAATGCATTTTATTCTGATAATTTGAGATAAACAGGATATTTGCATGAATATTTCTTTCCTGTTCCAAACTCCCATGTTAACTTTACTTTTTTTTTTTTTTTTTTTTTGGCAGTTTTTGGCCCAGGCTGGATTTGAACCTGCCACCTCCAGCATATGGGACTGGCACCCTACTCCCTTGAGCCACAGGCTGCCTCAATTTTACTTTTTTGAAACTCCATTATTATGTCTTTGCTAGATTTTGAGGGTAAGGACGTGAGCTGTGAGTGAAGGAAGGAACGGAATGATGTAAAATGAAGATGGGATAAATAAGAAATCCGTATGTCTTTAAAAATCACATAATTAAAAAAAATCAAAAATACAAATTGCTAGTGATAAAAGAAAACTCACCACATTTATAATTATTATAGCTGAAAAACATGATACAAAATATCCTGTGGACAATTTGCATGTGCTCAGGGAACGTCAATCAATATCACTATGTGTGCTTAGCCTGCAGACAAGATCTCAACAACATTTTACCAACAACCATTTGAAATGACCATGCTTAAGTAAAATAATAATGAAGAGCGGATTTTAAAACATCTTGAGGGTATGGAGACTTTGTTGTCTACCTGTGTGGATTCTTCCAAAAGTTATTAAAAACAAAACAAAAACTCTATAAACCTTTGATAAAAGCATGCATTAGAGGTGATAGAAAGCACGAGTCCTTGAGCTGTTTCGGAGACATCAGTAATCTCTAACCACAATGAAGTAGGAAAAAAAAATGAACTTTCAGCCTTTCCTTGAGAAGAATAAATGATTGTGATGAACAATAATTCACATAAAATCCCATAGTAAGAGAGTAAATAACGCCTGTCTCCGACAGCCCTCAAATACTCTGCACTCTTGATTCATTCTACCCCCTGTTTTCCTCCCTTTGGTCACAAACACAATTTAAATATTTTCCTTTAAAAATAGTCTAGAGTCTAGGAATACAGAAAGAGAATAAATAAAGGTTTCTCAAATTAGCAAAATAAAAACTTCATTTGATCCTGTCCAACATTGTATATCGTATAAAGACAGCAGGGACTAGAGTCAGTGGTGTGTATTTTATTGGTGCAGGCTGCCTTTTAAATGTTAATCTGATTGAAAGTGCTGTTTTAAAAATACACAAGAAGGCATAATGCATGTTTTATGCTGCTACGCTCATGAAAGAAAGCTTGTGTGCCCCCTGGACCAGGGCTGGTCAGTTTGGGAATAAAATGTAGTCAAGAAAAATAACTAGACTTATTAGACAAAATCATTGCGTGCTATGTCCCTGGAACATGGATGTGGTTTCAGGAAAGAAGTTGTTTTACAGATGACATAGAAAACCCAAAAAGGCTTGATTGTGATCATTAAAAACCTTATCAGGTTTCTAAAGAGAATAACAGTTTGCCTGTTGGCCTGATTCTAATGAGGATAATTAAATTCTGCATACCTAAAAACCTTCTCTGATTTCAACTTGGGGAAGTTATTTATTTTCTATTATATTATGTACTGAAACCCTAGCTGTCCTTCAACCTAGAGATAATTGCATTTCCTTGGTGGGTGAAGTGTTATGCTTCACATGTTACCTAGTAAAATACTCTCCTGTGAGAATTTATCCTAAATTTGCATCATTAATATGGATAGTTAATCCTATTTTCTGGAATGATGTAATTGTAAATATTATGTATTTACTGCATCTTGGAGAAATACAAATTGGCTGAAGTTGTAACATGGTGGATATTTTATAACTGTTGTAGGCATTCAATAGGACCGAAAGAAGTCACATGAAGAATGACATCAAGTATAAATAATTTACCTAGGAATTTAGTATTGTAACATTTTTATGACATTGTTTTTTCCTATGTGAGTGTTAAATCTCAGATTCTCACCTGCCGAACGGCACTGGTACAGCATCCAGTTGTCAACGGCCTGTAGCCATGTTGTCTTCTTCGTTCAAACTAATGTTGATTTTAAGAGAGACCCACAGCTTTCTCTTTCTAAACATCCTTTCTCTCATTTCTATTTAAACCATAAATTACCATTGCAAAATGATCAGGGAAATAGTCTGCAAAGGCTGTTCCTTTGTACTTGCACAAAACAGTAACTGTTATTTTAGTCACTTGTCTGCCATTCAGCCTACTATTGTTATGTACCACTATCTAGTTATGCTTTCCTGGCTGAAATCCTCAGTATTATTGGGAATACAGTTTATGTCTTTAAACATTTTAGTGTTGCTCGATTAATTGGCCAGGTGCTTCTCATTAGGATGACTGACGGGGGCATGATGAAGCTGTGATAAGGACAGTGGGGGCTGGGAAAGACAGCAAACTAAATGCCAGAACAAGAGCTCCTATCCTCTCCATCTTCATCTTACCACTCAGCAGGTGCAGTGGGTGGGCCACTGACCTGCCAGCCTCCCCCCAAGTATCCAGGTGTAGACTATCAAACATGGTGTACAGTTTGGTTATTTATATAAATGTAATTAGACAGAAGCTTTGTGATTATACCTGCTCTTCCCCCAAGAGCATTGCCCCCCGTGCTATGGAGAGTCTGATAAAGTCGCCGCAGCGTGAAATTACAGCACGTTCTTAGTTCTGCCAATCTATGTGTTGTCTAGTTTCAATTCCATTTTGCTTTGAATTTCAGTTTCATCTAAATCATAGGTTAAAGGGAACATTCAAAAGCAGTTTTATTACATTTCTAAGTTTCCAACAAGGTTAATGAAGTTCAACGCTTCAGTGGAATCTAAAAATGAAGGAAAAAGGATGATTATTGTAGTTTACATTCTGAAACCACTGCCTAGAACCAAGCACAAATCATTATAATATTGATGTCCTATGAATACACACATGGTAATTATTTGAAATTCCATCTTTAAAAAAAATGGTATACTTTTATTTAGTACCTGCTACCATGGGCAAAGCGGTCTTGAATATAAAATGCCTTGCAGAATAAGATGTATGTTCTCAAAAATTTACTCAAAGGAGCAAATAATTTTCCTGTGCTACTTTTATTCAAATCAATTTCTAATGGAGTCTCTGAGGAAATCTGCTTTTCCTATATCTATGGTAAAAATAAATTTGTACTGAATATAACAATGATTTTTTTAAAGAATTAGAAAATTCACATACATATAGCTAGTGTTTCACAATATGAGTTGGAAATAAGAGTTGCTTAAGCTGAAGTTTGCCCAGCTCATCACGAACAACTTTATAAACAGTAGGATTCAAAAGGATATTCATCAAAACTATCAATCACATTCAAAATGTTTATGTTGGATTTATAGTGCAAATCTCAGAAAAAAGAAATTGCAATGGGGATTAACCCTTTTATATGCTCAGTTACCACCTGATTGAGCCCCTAATTATCATGATCATTTTGCCAGTAAGACACAAGTCGATGCTTCTTTTCTCTTGTGAGTTCTGTTGTTGCTCATTTAAAGGTGACCAGGACCTTCCAACTATAAAAATGAGCCAGATTTTAAAATCACAATTATAAATTATAAAGTTTTTTCACAAGTTCTACCCCAGATGATGCCAGAGTAAACCCACACCCTAATTCATTCTCACTAGTGTGAGATATTTAGAATGATGCAGTTATCCAAGAGGCCGCCATATACTTGGTACTTTTTAAAAGATGTACTTAGTTTTTTAGTGATTTTGAATCAACTCTGAGTTTTTAACTTAGGTGATTTATCAGATAAAACATTGGTGAATCAGTTATATTCATATGGGCCAGTAGAAACATTCCTCTTTTTGCTGAAACATATTGACCTTTTGTTTTCCTAAAAATAATACGTTTCGGAACATTTATAAAGAATATGATATAATGTTTGGGATTAGTTTCCAATAGAGCTAGCAATAGACTGGTGTTTCTTGGCTGAGAGGAAGCTCTTCATACTATTCTCTTCACTTTTAAACACAGTATGTTTGAAATTTTCCATAATGGACATTATTAAAAATAATCTTCTTCCTTTGTGATTGCATACAGGTGGTCTGCAAGCTAGATACAGTCAGCAACAATGGCCAGACAGTGCTTGAAAAGTGAGTTCACATAATAATCTGAAATTTCAGATTTTCTTGAAAAATCATAAGAAGTGGTGACATGAGACAGTGTCCCCTTATAATAAACACTTGGACAGTGCAGAGTGGCAGCTGCTTCTGTAAGACAGGATGCACACTTGCTACAGCCCGTAAGCAGCCAGATGTGTTATGCCCTGCTAACTCACCAATTTGCTTCACCTCCCTGGCTCTTATGACCATCTGAAGAGTTTAAGTTACAGAAAGGTTTTCACTTTCTTATTGAAAGATGCTGATACTAAGAACCATCCAGTTATTCATTATGAGTAGTATGAACTCAATATTGCCAACCTCTGATTTTTTTTAAGAAAATCTAAAAACTCAGATTCTGTATTTCCAAGTTTAAAAATACTGTTTAGATCAAATATCGGTAACAAAATTAACTAATAAATCAGAATTTTTTTTTTTTTTTTTTGAGACAGAGCCTCGAACTGTCGCCCTGGGTAGAGTGCTGCGGCATCACAGCTCACAGCAACTTCCAACTCCTCCTCCTTAAGCGATTCTCTTGCCTCAGCCTCCCCAGTAGCTGGGACTACAGGCACCTGCCACAACACCCAGCTATTTTTTTGTCGTTGTTATAGTTGTCATTGTTATTTGTCAGGCCTGGGCTGGATTTGAACCTGCCAGCTCTGGTGTATGTGGCTGGCACCTTAGCCACTGAGCTATAGGTGCCGAGCCCAGAATATTTTCTAATTTTGTTATACGTGTTTCTAAACTAATCTAGTTATTTCATCTCATGAAAGGTCTAAAAAAAAGAGAGAATATCAAAAAGGTATTCTGAAATACAAGAGAAAAAGCTTCCCCCATACTATCCAAGATTTATAGTTAGCATGTGAGCTTTTATATTTATACAGATAGTCTATATTTACTTATATTAGTTATTTATATTAAGGATTTCTACTAGTTATTTCAATTCAGGATTTGTGCTAATTGAAGAGTTTTATTCCTGAGCTCATGTGTTATTCTTACTATGGTCCAGTCAAAATCTAATTAGCCTCTCCAATCACAGTGATACAATCACATACATATACACACAACACATACACACACACACACCCCTTACTGCATATTAAGGTATATTCTCCATTTCAGGAAAATGTAAATCAAGCATATAAAAATGAAAGGAGAAGAAAGAAATATACCCACAGTGTAGTAAACAGAAGTAAGAAGAAAAATGAGTTATGAGTGTCATTATATATCATTCAGGTTTAAAAGAACTTTTTGTAACATGAATATTCAATTTACAAAGCCTTGTTATAAATCAACCATCATCAATGAGAGATTTGTCTTGCTTGCCTGTGTGCTATCATAATTCACTGCTTTATAGGGAGTAAACCACAGCATAAATTGCTAAATTCACTAAAAATTTATATATTACTGTCTAGGAAAAAAAATCAATTGATTGAAAACTGGTAAACTAACGTTTGATTCTGCTACATATAAATACTTTAATGAGCCTTTTTATAATAGACATTCAAATGCAGTTATAAGAGATAAAATAATGTCATGTCAGGTTAACAATTCATTATAGTTCAGAATAAAAGTTTTTTTGTGATGGGGAGAAGGCAACATAAAAATAATGTTTTCTAAAATTTGATGGTCGAAGATTTTTTCCCATCCAGGTGCGGAACTTTTATCACCGGGAGGGTATATACTATAAAGAGAATTTTAGCACCGACACTAATTGCCATGCATATGAGTCTCACATTTAGATTGGGTCTAATAATAGCACATATTAAGTCTCTTCTGGCCTTTTGAGTTCTGGGAAAGCGATTAATAATATCTTGATTGGGAGGAGAATTAAAGACCTACAGGGCAGGTTTCTTTGTATTCATTTAAAGAAATGAATAAAATATGCCAACCATGAAAACTTCCCTTCCCAGTGTACATAGCACAGAGTGCATTTATATGGGGATATGTAACCCTTTGTGAATGTCAGCTATTATCCTGGAACAGATTTTTAAAAATTCTATTAATTTCATAATAGCTAGTCTCCTTTTCTAGACCATTAAAGAAAATGTTAAAGATGAACTGAGACTGAAATGTAAGCAAGTGGCGTATGTTTACTTAGAATTAGATTGCTAATATATACGTGCTGGGACTATCCTTGCATCTGCTGAAATATAATAGTTAGGAAAAGACAACTGGAAATGTGTTTTCCAGGGTTAATGAAATATGAACTATGGCTTTGTAATGTACCAAAGATTATAAACAGGTCATTTGCTCTTTGGGGTAATAAGGTCTACATTTCTTTAGCAAGAGATATACAGATCTGTTAGGAACATCTTGTCAGATTAATTGGGAAGCCATTCAGCATACGGAGTCACCCCCCACTTTAGAACAATTAAAACAACAAATGAAACAAAGAATAAATAGAAGCTGAACTTATAAATTATGTTATCTTTTTAAGAGATTATAACAGTAAGAGTCAAATTTTTCTTTCTCGTATACTTTGTTGTGGAAATAGGCAGAGAAGAGGGTCACGTAACAATCTTTATCACCTGGGAGAATAGACAGCTCGGAGAACCAAAGAGGAGAAAGATTACCTGAGGAGTGGAGGGGAGAATGAAACACCGTGTCCTGTTAGCTTTGATCACAAAGATCAAATGTTGAGTGTAAAGAAATGGGTTGGGCAAGTTAGAGGTTCAAACTGGATTTTGTTCTCCAGATTCCATCTTCATCTCTACCCACACCAACCCTCACATTTTGCAGGTAGTATTTTTATCATTACAAATCATTAAGTAATAAGCTGTTCTTGAATCTTCTTAACATTCTTTTATGAGTTTCATAATTAGAGAGAGGGATGTTGTGTTTCCCTTCCTGAACCAATGGCGAGTACCTGAATCGTCTTTGGTGGGTATCAGAAGTATGAGATACATTCACAGTTGCCAGGTTAACTAGAAACATAGCAAATTCAAATGTCCTGATCTCCTCCATCCACAGAACAGAGGTGCAGACAACTACAGTGGGCCAAAGAGAAGGATCATGTTATGCCATTTATGGTCCTTATACATTTCTGTTACTTCATCCTATTTTGCAATTTTGCCCTAAATAATGGTTATATAATTGTTTGGCCCCATCATTCATGGAAGATATTGTTTGGAAAGGATGTTATTTTTCTAGATGGAGGGCCACCATTGACAGTCACTTTGCTGGGCACCCCCAAGCACTGGACTTTAGCAGCACTTTCATAGTTAAAATGGGCCAGGGAGTTTACTGTGTCACTGAGTACCTAAAGGCAGGGTGGGTTTGGCTGAGGGAATTTGAATCACACCACATTCCTTCAGTCCTAAAAATATTCCCTCTACTCTTATAGATCTTTAATCAGAATATTCTTTCATGACCTTGAAAACATTTTTGTCCACCTTTGGCCCCTAAACTTCCCTCTCTACTGGCCTATGAGTTGGCTTTTCACAACTTTCTAACCTCTGTGACTGAGAACTTGAAAGATTCATTTCTTATAAGAAATTCTTCCCTACTATCACTCTCCATGTAATGACATTTCTTCAAATTAGTAAGTTCCTTCAAATTAAAGTGTGGGACCTTAACTGCCATGTAATTTTATATTCTTAGAATCATGCCCTTATCTTCCAGGACCTGACAAAACTGAGAATTCAGAGAATTTCTTAAAAAATCATGAAATCTAAAAATGCCAATTTATTTCTTGGTAGGAGAATGTTGGAACAGATATTATAGGGAATGCCTAGAAATGCAACAAGTATACAGATAAGGTGAAAACCTCTTTACCTAACCATTTTTAACCTCACTTCCATTTCCCAGACGTTTCTGTCTGAGTATCAAACAGAACAGAGTGAGGTCAGTATTCTTAAGACAGACTGACTGTTACTTCGTGCAAGATTAGTTACTTAAAAGCAAGATCAGCGACTTCCTCGTGTTTGTTTCCTCACCACAGAACACAACGCTGAGCACATGTCAAGCACTGAGTGTGACTAGACGACGGCTTCAGTAATCAATGAGTGAATGAATTATAAAGACAACATTGCCTGTTTTTAAGACCGAAACTCCAAAATTTGAGACACTTGTCAAAACATAGATAAACAACGATTCTCTAAATATTTGTATTTCAGTGATTTGCTTTAAGACAAATAACATTTTATGTTTCATATCAAGGATATCTTATCTTTCTAATGAACTCATTTTCATTTCCAGGCACTTTGATATACTCCTTAGAAAAAGGAGGAAGGGGAGCGGGAGGTCTGAAAGCTGCCCCATGGTTTTGGCACATAGTCACCTTTTCTTCTGAGTATCTCATGGCAAACACTAAGAATCTCTGCCAAGCTGGAGGGGGGGCTCTTAAAATGAAAAATTCATACACCCCTAAATTAAATGACAGAATAGTGACTCAGAGAGGCAGCTGACAGCAGGAGAGAGGAGGAAAGAAAAAAGAGAAACAAGTACCCAAGTATAGTTAATAAAAATATTCCTGAGTCTCACATTTAAATATCACAAGCTAAAAACCTTGCATTCCGTCCTCTGTGGCCGATCGGAACAGTTGGCGATGCCATTATAGAGAATATAAAATGCTCCAGTGGATGAGCCACATTCTACTTTCTTATTTTCAGGGTAAATTTCAAGGCAGTTGCTCATTTAACTTTAGAATTCTATTGCTCCTGCTCTTTCTTTAGCTTTGTTAACTTTTCCTCATGATGAGATGAATTGTGTTCCTTCACAAAAAGATAAGCTGAAATCCTACCCTCAGTACCCAGGAAATTTGAAGAATTTGGAAGCAGTGTCTTTACAGAAGTCATCAGTCAATTTAAGGCCATTAGAGTGGGCCCCAATCCAATATGACTAGCATACTTATAAAAAGGTGATATTTGGGCACAAACACAGGCAGACCACTCACAGAAGGAAGATGATGTGTTTATACGGAGAAGAGGACTATGTAGTTGAAATGCTAAATTTACAAGCCAGGCAGTAGATTGCTAGCAAACCTCCGAAGATAAGAGGTAAGGAAGTGTTCTCTCAGACAGAACGTGGCCCTTCCAATACCTTCATGTTGGAATTCTAGCTCCCAGGACCATGAGACAACAAATTTCTATTATTTTAAGCCATCTAGCTTTTGATATCTCATCATGGAAACCCTGGGAAACTAATATACTTTTTTCAGTCTTATTTTAAATGCTGCTTTCTCTTATAAATCTTTCCTAACAATATTCCCCCTAATAGTAGGTATATGCTGTCCTCTGGGGTCACATTTTTGTATGTGGTGTATGTCAGGCACTCAATAAATATGAAGTGACTGATGATTTGATTCAGAGATGTCAATTATTAAAAATGAATAATTGGTTAATTCACAGAGAGTCTGGAAATCCTGATGTGAAATACTTGTAGGTTAGGGCTTGTCCCTAATCAATCATTTACAAGAAGTTAAGTACTATATAGTACATGGAACAAAATACGCACTTCTGTTAAACTATGATCTCAGTAGTTACGTCTTATCATCTGTAATTTAACTAAATGGAGAAATATTTGTATCGCTATCACTTAGCATTTATGTCTAATATGAGGTGGAAGCAATTTTTTTGGCAGGAAGGGAGAGGGTGTAAGATTCACCTCAAAATATTTCATGGTAATAAATCAGAAAATGCGGCAAAGATGTTGCCTGAAAGCCCAAAATGAAGACAGTATTGATGTTTTATCAGAGTATACCAAGGGGAATTTTTGGAAATCTTTGAGTATGCTACTATGAAGAGTCAGGTTTCTAAATCATAATCGAATCCTACTATGACTGTTACTATGGAAAAATAAAAAATAGTCACATCCTATGAAACTAAGAATATATCAGTACTTGCATTGACTGAAGATAGCATCTATTTCTTTCAAGGGATTGAAGGACAGAGAGCTTCAAAGGGGACATTCAGTGCAGATTTCAGAGCTGGGACATGAGTCCTATGAATAAAAAGACTTATGCTTTTATTTCATGTTATTTCCTTTTCAAGAGTACAATGTCCTATATGCACATTAGTAAGCAAAAATCATATAGCTCAATCCTCTGCTACGTGAAGCAGACGAATTATTCACTTAAAAGAAAGGAGAGAGGAAGCTGCCACAAATTCCCAGTATGTCTTGTCTGTGTCTGCTTCTCCTCATCTGACTGCTGCCGGAACCTGACATACCATTGTTTCTCTTGTGATTCCCTGCACTAAACTTCCACCTGATGGGCCTGCTCCCATTGCCCACAACATTTACCTTCCAGTCAATCCCACTGAGTTTTCACATGGTAGCCAGTGCTGTTTTTCTAAGAATCCAGTTTGATTATGTAAATGTCTTTAAATCTTCTCATTATTTCTGCAATAATAATGGAAAACCTCAATCTGATTTTCAAAGTCTGAGTTACATCTCTTCCCACATACACATTCTAAACCTACTTGTGCCAATCTCTTACTGACTCAGGCACAGGGCACTCTGACTTTTCAGAGGTATTTGTAGTCTTGCTGCCTCAGAGTCTAGATGAAGTCTTCCTACCTGAAACGCTTTTTGTCACCTATCTGCCTCCTGTACCTTCTTCCCCTAGGTAGCTTCCATTTAATCTTGTCTTATCCCGTCATAAATGTCATGTCTCATAAAAGCTTTTCTTTGCTCCTTGAAAACCTAAGTCAATCCCTTTATATTTTCTTTTATAGCACTTATAACTTCCTCTTATTTATGTGTTTATTAATGTGATCATCTATAATCTGTTACCCCCATGAGACTGTCGTCTCCCTTAGGGTAACCTGAGAAATGCAAATTAGGTAACCTAATCATTTACACCCTCATATTAATCTGAAATAAAAATAAATTTATAAAAAAGAAATCCCCTCACTGCCCTACTCCCCTCCCAAAAAAGTGTTCAGGCTGTTTTGATTCACTGATTCATCCCTAGCACCTTACAAGTGGATAAGTATATATTGAATCAGCTAATGGAAAGGAAGAATGCATGAATTAATTGGTATTTTTTATATTAGCATTATTCCAAGCCATTGTTTCTGAAGGCCTACCAACCTCATGATTGTTCCATCAGTATTACCAGATAGATATCTGTGTTACAATATAGGTTACCAGTCTTGTCCCATGGTTAACCTACTGACTTAGGCTCTCTGGGCACAGGGCCCTGAATCAAAAAGGTAATTCTGCTGTGCTTCATAGTGTGTGCAATCACTCAGCTAAGCAATATTTCCAGCAGTCTAAACATGTATAACTGCAGAAATGCCAAATTCAATCTCTTTGCAGAAGAGTAATTAAGTATAAAATTATCCAAATGTCCTCTGTAAATGTCTGAGATTCATCACAAGGCCAGGTTTACATAACATTAAATTAATAAAGTTGGACTGCTATCCTGGGAGGAGATCACAAACCAGTAAATTAAATAGACTTCTTATAATCAGAGAAATTATGAAACATGGAAATACATTTTTCTGCACAGAGATAGGACCTTTAGTCCTGACTAGAAAGGATAGAGTAAAATCTATGAGGTACTAGGACCTCAACTTGAATTGAATCTTAATAGATGAGTAAGGACAGAGAAGGAGATTTCCAGGAAGATAAAGTAGTTTCAGGAAAAGGGAAGACTACTTGAGAAATAAGGGGTAGTTTGTAAAAGGCATTGTAAGCAAAACCAAAAAATTTGTAGATTAAAATCTTCACTAATGTAGTAACATTTAGAATGACAAAGATATTACATTTAGAACTTAGTAATGAACAAATAGATGTCTTAACTGACTGCTGAAGCTTAGTTATTTTTTTCTGCCAACTCTGAAACAACATATTAATTTGAAAATTATTATGTTCATTAACTAGAATATTTTTATTCCTATTTATGGGAAACAGAAACCTCAGTCTTTTAAATTCTTAATGTGAAATGTCATATTAGAGTTTAAATTCATGTTTAAAGACATCTATACAAAATCATACTCTGGAGTCTTCAAAATCATGTTTTATATTAGTTATTATCCAACTATAGAAGGTCCATATTTGAGAATCATTGACATAAAAAAAATCAAAATTGTTAACTGGAAAAGATTCTGTAAACAATAGAATAGGATTCCTCTAATTTAATAGTTTTTTATCATAATTACTCTTTAAAACACTTGGAAAGCTTTTGAATTAATTGATAGGTGTTCAATATATATTTCTTCTGTTGATTTAGAGTTTTCTTATTAGTTAGTTAGTTTAAGGGACTAACAATAAACAACAAAATCTAACTATCTGTAGTAAAATGCTAACATCAGGAAGAGATAGATATATCATAAAGGAGATTTATGTTAATATTTTCTTAAAACTGAGGTTTCTCTACAAACACACTCTGCTTGTAAATTCTCAGCCTCTTCTTGCAGACTAAAGATCTTACGTGATGTCCTCTATGATAAAATATAAATTTACAGTTATTATTTGGGCAGAAACATTTGTGATTATCTCATAGATTGCAAAGATATTTATTATGTGCAACACATTTTGCAATGCCTCGGGCCTTATTAATTTCGATGAATAGTTGGATTAACTTTTAAGATTTTTCCTTTTCTACATATTTTTATACACAAATATCAGCATTTCGTACCATAAAAAAAAAATAGAGAGAGGCATTAACTTCATGAATTTATTTCTGTGAAAACCACTGTGAAGGCCAAGCTTGCCACATTGGTGTGTTAGCGGCTCTGCTGCCTTAATGTGATACATGAGCTGATTACTGTGTGTTGGATTAATGTCCCCCCTGAAGAACAGAGTGGAGAGAAGCTTTCCCACTCAACTGACCTGCCTTCTACAAGTGATATTTAATCTGTTGAGCTCTATCCCCCACCACAATTGCAATCAGATTTCCTACCTCTGATGGGGCTTGGGCATTTAAATTAGAGTATATAAAAAACACAGTTCTAATAGCAGAAACATATTTCTTGGTGTAGAAAGCCTGGGTAGAGTCAGAAAATTTCACTGCCAAGTCTAAATAAATAGTTGTATGTCTCTACACATTTTGGCTCTTGATTTTCCTCTACTGCCTAACAGGAATAATTTATACCTCTGTTTAGTTAACAGAGTGACTGTGAAATACAGGACTTTATACATGTGCAGTGATATTAAATAATATGATGCCTTCAGCCCCTGTTCACTTGGCATCCACTCATTTAGTAAATATTTTTTGAGGATGTACCTTGTGGATGCACTTTGGTGATTACAATCATGGCTTTGAAGTCAATCCTTACTACTTTTTCCCACTTGTAAGACCTTTTGAAATTAAATGTATTACTTTATTCCCAGTTTTTTTATCAGAAAAGTAGAAGGGATTAGGAGCCTGTACCTTAACGAATTGTTGGGAAATTTTAATGGGACCATATGTATTAAATGCTAAGCTTGCTATCAAATAGTGGGCGGGAATTCAGTAATGTTAGCATACAAGCATGTGGAGGAAAGATTAACAGAGCAAGCCTGATCGGTAGAAGGGCTGGTCCTTGACTGGCTCCTGAAAACTTGGCATTGGAATGTTGGGTACACTGAAGAAGTTGCTGTACCACATTGCCTAGACTATACAGACAATGTAACTTCTGGTGAACACCTGCTTTCCTTCTGGGAATCTCAAATTTTGATACCTGTGTTTATGTGACCAACTCCCAATAAAACTTTGGATTCTGAGTCTCAAATGGACTTTCCTGGGTAGAAATAGCGTGTATTTCACTGGTGGAAGAAGGAGAGCATTGTGTGAGGCCCCTTTAGGAGTAAATACAAAGCCTCGATAGAATTTCACCATACTTTCTGCCATCTGCATTTTACCCCTGGTTTACTCTTTGGTACTATGTGTATTCTTTCTCTGTACTATTCTACAGTCATGAGTACAGCTGTCTCTGAGCCTTCTGAGTTCATCTAGCAAATCACCAAATATGTGAGTGGTCTTAGGACCTTTCCTAACCTAAGTAGTGGCAATGGTTGAATTTGCTAGAACAACCTCCACTCACTGAAACACGACAGGAATGTTCTTTGGGAGAAATGAAAAGGAAGAGACAGGGATGCTGAAGCCCTGATCCTTAGATATCTATGGAATAACCTGTATATAAAATAGCAACTGGGTTATGATCTGTTATGAGAGGTAAATGTCATCAATGCAGTCTTAAATGATAAATCTAATCAGGAAGAGCTGGCTCAACAGCTCCCTTAGTTTCTTCAGAGTGAGCTAGCTAAGGTGGATAAAATTAATGTAAGAAATAGGAAAGAATAGAAGGGACTCAGAAATTTCTAAGATTGTACTCCTAAAGATAGGAATAAGAAACGTACATTTTGTGCCTAAAATGCACTGTATTTTTAAGAATTAATTTAGTATTAAAGTGAAATAAAATTTAATTGAATAAATGCTTAGTTTAAGCCCTATTGCAGGCAATAAGAAAATAACTTCTTAAAAGTGGAAAAAATTTAAAAAATGAAATATTATGTTAGATGTCTGCTTAATCATATCCTCATACAAACAGCTACCCTCTGGGAGATATGTCTAAACATAATTGGTGCTATAAACTTTGGAATTATAACAACATAAAGCTGAATTAGATCAATAAAGACAATTTATTTTAATTAATTTATTTTTCCTTATCATTTTTTAAATTTTTTTTAATTGTTTGGGATTTGTTGAGAGTACAAAGAATTAAGACACACTGATTGCATTTGTTAGATGAAGTCACTCTTATAATTGTGTCCTACCCTCAAGAGGTGTGTCATACACCATGACCTCTCTTCTTCCCTCTCCCCACTTGCTCATTCCCTTACTCCTCCTTGTATTAGCTCATCTATTGCCTTCATATTAGAATAGAATACACTGGATTCTTGCTTCTCCATTCTTGTGATGCTTTACTAAGAAGAATGTATTCCACTTCCATCCAGGTTAATAAAAAAGATGAAAAGTCTCCATCTTTTTCAGTGGCTGAATAGTATTCCATGGTATACATATGCCACAACTTGTTAATCCATTCCTGGGTTGGTGGGCATTTAGGATGTTTCTCCATTTTGGCAATTGTAAATTGAGCTGCAATAAAGAGTTTAGTGCAAATGTCCTTATGATGAAAGAATTTTTTTTCTTCTGGTTAGATGCCTAGTAATGAGATTGCAGGATCAAATAGAAGGTCTAATTGGAGTTCTTGGAGGATTCTCCACACTTTCTTCCAAAAGATTGTATTAGTTTGCAGTCCCACCAGCAGTGTAAAAGTGTTTTCTTCTCTCCACATTTATGCCAGCATCTGCAGCTTTGAGAATTTGTGATATTGGCCATTCTCACTGGGGTTAGATGATATCTCAGGGTAGTTTTGATTTGCATTTGTCTGATGGTTAGGAATGATGAGCATTTTTTTGTGTGTGTTTGTTAGCCATTCCTCTGTCTTCTGTAGACAAGGTTCTATTTATGTCTCTTGCCCAGTGATATATGGGGTTGTTTGGTCTTTATTTGTTGTTGATTAATTTGACTTCTCTATAGATCCCAGTTATCAAGTTTTTCTCCAATTCATAATATGCAAATAGTTTTTCCCATTTTGTAGGTTGTCTATTTGCTTTGGTTGTTGTTTCCATAGTGGTACAGAAGCTTTTCAGTTTAATTAAGTCCCATTTGTTTATTTTTGTTGTTGCTGCACTTCCCAAGGAAGTCTTCTTTACAAATTCATTCCCTAGGCCAGTATATTCCAGTGTTTTCCCCACACTTTCTTTGAGAATTTTTATAGTTTCAAGCCTTAGATTTAAATCTTATCCATCCTGAATCAATTTTTGTAAATGGTGAGAGGTGCAGGTCTAGCTTCAGTCTTTTACATGTGGTTATCAGTTCTCCTAGCACCATTAATTGAATAGGGATTTTTTTTCCCCAGTGTATGAGATCAGATGAATGTAAGATGTTAGTTTCATTTCATGGTTCTAAATGTCAATGTCTCTGTTTTTGTGCCAATACCATGCTGTTTTGATCACTATGGCCTTGTAGAAAGTCTGGTAGAGTGATACCACCTGCTTTGTTTATATTACTAAGAATTGTATTGGCTATATGGGATTTCTTCTGGTTTCATACAAAGTGAAAAATTAATTTTTCCAAATCTTGAAAGTATGATGAGGGTATTTTAATGGGCATTGCATTGAACCTGTAAATTTCTTTGGATAGTATAGACATTTTGACAATGTTTATTCTTCCCAGCCATGAGCATAGTATTTTCTTCCATTTGTTAATATCTTCTGCTATTTCTTTTCTTTGGGTTTCATAATTTTCTTTGTAGAGGTCCTTTACCTTTTTTTGTTACACATATTTTTTTTTTTTTTTGAAGCTACTGTGAAGGGAATTGTGTCCTTGATTAGCTTCTCATCTTGGCTATTAATGGCATATACAAAGACTATTAATTTATGAACATTGGCTTTATATCCTGAGACATTGATGTATTTTTTGATTACTTCCAGGAATCTTTTGGTTGTATCTTTGGGGTTCTCTAAGTATGAGATCATATCATCAGCAAAGAGCAAGAGTTTGACCCTCTGTGCACCCATTTTGGATGCCTTTTATTACTTTTTCTTGCCTGGTTGCTTTGGCTAGAACTTCCACCACTGTGTTGAATGGTAGTGGGGATAAAGGACATCCTTGTCTGTTTCAGTTCTATGTGGAAAATCTAACAGTTTTACTCCATTCAGTATAATATTAGCTATGGTTTTGTCATAGATGGCTTTGATCAGACTAAGAAATGTGCCACCTGTGCCTAAATTCTTAAGTTTTCTAATTAGAAAAGGATGCTGAATTTTATCATGTGCCTTTTCTGCATTTATTGAGAGGATCATGTGGTCTTTGTTTCTGCTTCTGCTTACATGGTGAATTACATTTATGGACTTGCATATGTTAAACCAGGCTTGCATCCTGAGATTAAACCTACTTGATTGTGATGAATGATTTTTTTAATGTGTAACTGTAATCTATTGGCTAGGATTTTATTGAGAATTTTTTATCTATATTCATTAGTGAAATTGGTCTGAAATTCTCCTTTTTAGTTGGGGCTTTTCCTGGATTTGGTATCAGGGTGATGTTTCCTTCATAGAATGAGTTGGGGAACATTCCTTCCTTCTCTATTTTTTTTTTGGAATAATTTCTGCAGTATGGGTATAAGCTTTTCTTTGAAGGTTTGATAGATTTAGTGTGAAACCATCTGAATGAGGACTTTGTTGCAAGGCTTTTTATTGTTTTCTCGATCTCAGTTTTTGAAATTGCTCTGTTCAAGAGATCTGTTTCTTCTTGATTAAGTCTAGGGTGAGGGTGTGATTACAGATATTGATCCATTTCCTCCGCATTGTCAAATTTCTGGGCATAGAGTTTCTTGTAGCACTCAGTGATGATCTCTTGTATCTCTGTGGCATCTGTTGTTTTTTCCCCTTTTCATTTCTGATCAAGGTTACTGGAGATTTTACTTTTCTGTTTCTAGTTAATCGAGCCAAAGGTTTATTGATTTTATTTATTTTTTTCAAAAAATAAATGTTTTGTTTCATTCATTTTCTGAATGATTCTTTTGTTTTCAATTTCATTAATTTCTGATTGAATGTTGGTTATTTCTTTTCTTCTGCTAGGTTTGGGATTAGATTGTTCTTTTTTCAATTCAATAACATGGTTCCTGAGTTTGTTGATGCATTCTCTTTCTGTTTTTCAAATGTAGGCATCTAATGCAATAAATTTTCCTCTTAAAACTGCTTTTGCTGTATCCCACAGGTTTTGGTAACTTGTCTCTTCATTGTTGCTATGTTTTAGAAATTTAACAGTTTCCTCTTTTATCTCTCCCTGAACCAAACTATCATTCAGCATAAGGTTGTTTAATTTCCAAGTCTTTGTGTGGGGATGAACGTTTTTTGTTGGAGTTGAGTTCTGAATTTATTGCCTTGTGGTTTGAGAAGAAATGAGGTATAATTTCTATTGTTCTAATTGAGTTTTGATTTGTATTTTAGGATGTAGTTGATTTTGGAATACATACTATGGCTGACATAAAAAAATGTATATCCCTTAGCTTTGGAGGTGTGTTCTATATGTGTCTATTAATCCTATTTGTTCTAGAGTCCCATTTAAGTCCTTTGTATCTTTGTTTAGTTTCTGTTTAAAGGATATGTCCAGTTCTGTTAGAGGACTGTTAAAGTTCCCAACTATTATGCTGTTATGAAATATCTTATTGCTTAGACCCTTAAAGGTCTATTTCATAAATGTGGGAGCATTTAAGTTGGATGCACAAAGATATAAAACTGAAATGTCTTCTTATATTTTTCCTTTGATCAGTATAAAGTGTCCATCTTTGTCTTTCTTACCTCTAGTTGCTTTAAATTTGTGTCTGGAAATAAGATTGCAATCCCTCCTTTCTTCTGATTTCCATTTGTTTGAAATTCTGCTTTCCATCGCTTAATCCTAAGTCTTCATTTGCCAAGGGTATGTGTGTCTCCCGAGACAGGATATGGATGGCTTATGCTTTTTTACCTAATCAGCCAGCCTATGCATCTTCAGTTGCAAATTCAGTCCATTGACTTTTATTGAGAGAATTGATAAGTGTGGTGGAGTTCTATTCATCTGAGTTTGTGAAAGCCCATTGTGTAGTTTTATCCTTTACCCCATTGTGGAAGCTAAGTTTTAACCTTTAGCTTCTGGGTATTTACTTTGCTGGTGGTCCATTGTGATGGTCAGTGTTGAGAATAGAGAGCTGTAGAGCTGACTTGTGGCAAATTTCCTCAGTGGTTGTTTATCTGCAAAAGATTTGATTTCTCCATCAATTTTGAAGCTTAGTTTAGCAGGATACAGAATTCTGGGTTGAAAATTGTTTTGTTTAAGAATGTTGAAGTTGGATGACCATGTTCTTGTGGCTTGGAAGGTTTCCTTTGAAAAGTCTGTTGTCATCCTAATGACCCTGCTTCTGTAGGTCATTTGAAGCTTATTCCTGGATGCTTGCAGAATTTTTTCTTACATCTTGACTTTGGGCAGGTTCAATACAATGTGTGCTGGAGAGACTCTGTTTAAGCTATGACTCTGGGTAAGGTCACTGAATCAGATATGGCTGGGTTTGCTCTTTTTCCCCAGTCATTCTAGCAGAGCTCAGCTGAAAAATCCTTCTGGTCTACCATTTTGCTGTTGAAATCCAACACTAAGAAAGACAATTTAAATTGAAATTTTATCTATAATAATATAGATAATAGAAAACAAATAATCCGCAGTTTTCACAAATTCATATAATTCTCAGATATAAATATATATCTATCCATAGCTTATACATGAATTAAAGTTCTTGAAATTTTTGTTTAAAAATAATATTGTAATTTTAGAGTAGAAAGAGAAATTTTCAAGTCAATTTGCCCATAAAAGCTGTCAGAGGATATCAAAGCATTAATAAACATCAATTTGTTGTATCCCTGCTTTTTCCAGAAAAATACATACCTCTCTGGGAATGGTGGGGAACCTGTAGGTAGGCTCCAGGCCACATGTGGCCCTCAGGAATCCCAAGTGTAGCCCTCTGACCAAATCCAAATTTCAAAGATCAAATCTTTTTAATAAAAGAATATGTTCTATGAAATTTGAATTCAGTTAAAAGATCTCACTTCCCAAGGCCTCAGTTTCTTCAGGCTCTTTGTCACATGGTTAATGATGTGCAAACACCTAAATATCTTTATTTCTTTTTTTAAAAAGTGCTTTTTCAAATTATATTGGCAAAATTTTCACATTGAAAATAATGAAACCTTAGTATTATTTAAATAAAGTTCATATTTTGTGAATTAAATCAAAATAACCTATCTACATTTAGCACGAAGCAAATTGTAAACACTGGCTACAATTCTTTAGCAAAATTTTAATCTAAAAAGATTAAAGATTACCTCCACCAATTTATAGAACTTTTCACCTTTAACACTTTTTAAGAACATTAATTAAAATTTAAATTGCCCTTTTGATCTAAACCTGCATAAGCATTCATAACTTGAACTTCATGAGGCATGATACTTTGGAGTTGGTGTGAGAGGAGCAGTTTGTGTGAAGATATACTCTTCCTCGACTCATAATGAAACACCATTCAGAATGTGACAATTTATTTCCTTACAAATCACACAGTTTTCAGTGTTATCCTTCAGGTAGATGACCCTGCTCAGTTGGGTTATCATTCATGCAGCATCCTGCCAAAAATAGATTGGTTCTTTAAGATTTGTAAAGTTCAAGAGACTGAACAAAATATAAAGGAGGCACAGAGAAAAAGGGAAAAGTTGTCAGGTATTTGTGAAGCCCTTTTGAGTTTGCTTGGATGCAGTCAGGGTGAGAAGGATGCCTTTCCCATTGACTCAAGGTGACAGACATTACTGGTGATCAATAGAAAATGTTCTATTGGGTAGAGTGAAGTGCTTCTCAGCCACATTATGGTTACTCTTTAGCTTTTCCAGTCATGACTTTCAGCTTTTAACATTAAAAAGAGATTGTTGAAATGCATTTAATATTTCCATGAAATAGGTTAAATAAGAGAATACATGTTTGAAATCCTTAGAAACTTCTAAGACTTCAAAATACCACATAGAAACATAATTGCTGGGTGACTGTCATCATTACATTTATTACTACACTGGCAATTAAATACTGAAACTTTAGTATATTAGCAAACTTGCGTTGATGTTTTTATTTTTAAAAGAGAAGTAGGAATTAACAAAATTTAAATGTTAGTGAAGACCTTAGAGGCCATCTACTCTTAAGTCTTTGTTTTTATTTCAGAGAAAGAGAATTGAGAGGTTAAATTAATTTTTCAAGATGACACAAGAAACACTACAAAGCTCTGTTCCCTATATAATGGCAAATTCTCAGAGCAATAACTGACATTCCCATACATTTCTTTGCCAGTACAATGACAAAACAGGACAAATATCCCTACTGTACCAAGATTTTGTAAATCTAGTTTAGTTAAGAATGGGGAAAGAAAGTGGAAATAAAGTTAAAATTTGTATTCAGAGTATAAGCAAATAAACATAGTCAATACATTGGTAATATTAACAATTTTACTATTGTTTAATGCTATTTTGAGATGGACAATGTAGGTGAGGTTGACAGCATTTACAACAATACATGCTCAGAGTGTTATTGTTGTTATTATCACTGATAATACTACTAGTAGGACTACCAGAGTAGCTGTTTCCAATTTTATGTCTATAACTGAAGGGTTGAAAACCGTTCAATACTGAAATGTTCATAGTAGATTTAGTGTGTCTCTATGTATTGCTTCCTTTCTTCATTCTTTCTTCCATCTGTCCTCTTTTCCTCTCTTTCTTTCTTCTGCTTTTTGAAGTATATCTGAGAAATAAAAATTATATGTATTAAAGGTGTGTATTTGATGTTTTGATATATGTATACACTGCAAAATGATTATTTGAAATTAAGGTAATTAATGTACCAACCCCTAACATAGTTACCCAAATGAGTGTATGTAGTGAGAACACTTGAGATCTACTCTTAAGTACGCACTGTGTTATGTAGCTATAGGCATCATACTGCACTTAAGTCTCCACAACATCTGCATCTTATAACTGCATCTTTGTATGTTTTGACCAACATCTACCCATTTCCTATACCCTTAATTCCTGGTAATTAACCTTCCCCTCTGTTTCTATGAGTTTGACTTTTTACGATTCCACATAATTGTAAAAATATGCAGTATTCTTTAATGTCTGGCTTATTTCACTTACTGTGATGTCCTCCAGGTTCATATATATGGTGATGTTTTCCTCTTTCTGAAAGTTGAATAATACATCATTGTGTATGTACATATATATCTCATTTTCTTCTTTACCCATTCATACATTGACAATTTTGTTATGAAAATATGTTGAATTCTGTCAAATGTATTTTCTGCATTTATTTTTTATTTTTTTTCCTTTTTTTTATTGAATAGTAACTGTGTACATTAATGCACTTCTGGGGTACAGTGTGGGGTTTTCACAAACAATCTGAAACACTTCCATCAAACTGGTTAACATAGCTTTCATGT
>NW_003852397.1:15922767-15991780 GCF_000181295.1 Otolemur garnettii | reverse complement strand
TGTTCCACTGTGTTACGGAGGGATTCCACCGTATCTTTCAGATCCTTGAGGGGTGCAACCTCTTGTTTCAGTGTTTCAAAATCTTTGATCATTTTATCTTTGAAATTGTTGAGTTCTTGATACATCTTTTGAATGATTTCTTGAGATATCTTTTGGGTAATTTCTTGAGAAATGTTTTGAATAATTTCTTGAGAAATCTTTTGAATAATTTCTTGAACTTCTACTTCCTTCTTTTCTTCCATTCTGTTAATCTCATTTGCTATCCACATTCTGAACTTGATTTCTGACATTTTAGCCATTTGCTTGTGGATGGGGTCTTCAATTACATCTGCCCCACTTTTCCTTGGGGGAGTTGATCTATTCTGATTATTCAAGTTGCCAGAGTTTTTCCGCTGATTCCTCCCCATTCTGAGTTTACCTTGTTTGGAAGCCTTATCAGAACTATTCAGTTAGTGGCTTCTTCTGGTTGCCCGGAGAGACAGGCACAGCGTGTCTATTGTCTACTCCCAGTTCTCTGGTGCTGGGGCAACTGGGGTGCAGTGGAATGGCAGCAGCTGCACAGGAGTGTGCATGGCTGGGTTAGACCTCGTTCAGCCTACTGGGGCAACCAGGGGGCAGGAGATCAGTAGTAGCTGAATCAGTCCTAGTTCAGTACCCTGGAGCACCCAGGGGGTGGGGGAATGGCAGTGGTAGTGTAGGGTACACGAGCATCAGATCAGTCTTAGTTCAGCCCCACCAGAGTATCTGGGGGGAGTGGAGAACTCCTTCACCGTGGCCTGTTGGATGCGTGCTGCACTAGCAAGCCAATCTATTCCCTCCCAGCGTGGGAGCCCGGAGTGGGGAACTCCTATTTTCTGCATTTATTAAGATGAACATATGATTTTTGTCCTTCATTCTGTCATCATGGTGTTTCACAATTATTGACTTGCATATGTATATATTTAAAATTTCACAATGTTATTGGGTACAAATATTTTATTCATATTAATTTTTTGTATAGTTTGAGTCAAAATTACATATGTGTACCCATTTCCCAGGTAGTATGCACTGTACCCATTATTTGTGAATTTACCTATCTCCTTCTGGTCCCTCCCACTTGCTTACTTTCTGTTGAATTTCAGTACCAAATGTGCATCTGGGTGTTGTTCAGTTAGTTCTAATTTATTAGTGAGTATGTTGGTGTTTGTGTTTCCATTCTTGCAAAACTTCACTTAGAAGTTTCCAGTTCCATCTGGGTTGCTTGCTACAAAAGATACTAGATTATCATGTGTTTTATATCTGAGTTACTGTATATAGCACATTTTTGTTAATCCATTTAGGTATTAATGGGCACCGATTGGTTTGACATCATGAATTAATTTTTGTGAGTTGTAAGAAATACAAATTTTGTTTCAATTTTCTATATATGGCTATCCAAGTTTTCTAGCACAATTTATTGAATAGGGATTTTTTCCCCCAGTGTATGTTACAGTATACCTTGTCAAAGATCAGATGGCAATATCAGGATGGTTTTATAGCTGGATTTTCTGTTCTGTTTGATTGGTCAATAACTCTGTTCTACCTGTACTGTGCTGTTTTGATTACTATAGCCTTTTAATATAGCTTGAATTTTGTATCTTTATTTTGCTTTTGTATATTATCTTTGATGAAGCATGTAAGGTATTTTTCCATTTTCAATCAGTTTTCTCTGCATCCATTGAGATGATCATATGGTCTTTGTTTTTGCTATTACTAATGTGGTTAATCACATTCATAAGGTTGCATATACTGAACCTTTCTTGCCTTTCTGGGATGAAGACCCCTTGGTTGCGGTGGGTTATTTTTTTGTGTGTGGTATTGAATTTGGTATGCTCGAACTTGACTGAGAAATTTTTTCACCTATATTCATTAGGGATATTGGTCTGTAGTTTCCTTTTTTTGTCATGTCCTTTTCTAGCTTTGGTATCAAGGTGTTGCTGGCTTCATCGAGCAAGTAGGGATACTGTTGTAGGTCTTCAGCTTTGAAATCATCTGATGTGGGAATTATTTTCATTGGAAGATTTTTTTTAAATTGTTGCTTCAAGTGCATTACTGGATATTAGTCCATTTAGTTCTTTTTCTTCCTGATTCTACGTAAGGAAGAATCCTGTTTCTAAGAATTTGTCTATTCCTTCAACATTTTCCAGTTTATGTACATAGAGTTTTTTATAGTATTTAAAGATGATGTTTTCTATTTCTGTGATATCAATCATAATATCTCCTTTCTCATTTCTGATTGACCTTAGAAGGGTCATTTCTTATGTCTTTACTTAATGTAGCAAGCGGTCTGTTGATTTAATTTTTTTTAAAGAACCAACTTTTATTTCATTGATCTTCTGTATAATTCTTTTGTTGTTGATTTCATTTAGTTCTGGTTAGAGCTTAGTTTTATAATTTCTTCTGGTGTAATTTGGAATTGTTTGCTCTTCCTTTTCTAATTCCTTCAGGTGATTCATTTGATTTCAATTTTAGATTTTTTTTGCTTTTTTAATGTATGATTTTAAGGCTGTGATTTTTCTTTTTAGCACTGCTTCTGCTAAATCCCACAGATTTTGATAACGTGTGTCCCCTTTGTCATTTAGTTCATAGAATCTGATGATTCCTGTCTTAGTTTTCTCCTTAAAGTCCACAGTAATTCAGCAGTATGTTGTTGATTTCCATGACTGTGTAGAATTGAGTATTTCTGTTGGAACTGATTTCTAATTTCATTCCACTGTAATCTGAGAGAATATGTGGTATAATTTCTATTTTTTTGAATTTGTTGAGATATGTTTTGTGGCCTAAGGTATGTTTTGTGGAGAATGTTCTCTCTACTGATAAGAATAATGTATATTCAGTAGTTTGGGGGTAGAATGTTCTGTAAATAAGTATCTGTTAGGATCATCTGGGTTAGTCTTATAGAAGTCTTTATTTTCTTCTGGGGGATTCATCTAGTTCTGTCAGTGTGGTTTTGAAGTTCTCAGCTATTAAGATGTTGCTGTTATCACCATGTTTAGGTCTAGTGTGGTATGTTATATAAATCTGGGTATATCTGTGTTAGATTTATATTTAGAATTGTTATGTCTACTTGCTGAATTGTTCCCTTCACCATTATAGTATAATGATAATCCTTGTTGTTTTTTGCTTTTGTGGTTTTGGCATCTATGTTTTCTGACTTAAAAATGGCTACACTAGCTTTATTTTGGTTTGCATTTGCATGAAATATTATTTTCCATCTTTTCACCTTGAGACTGAATGTGTCCTTGAGGATTAGATTAATTTCCTGGAGATAACAGATACTTGCCATTTTTTAAAATCCATTCAGCCAGCCTACGTCTCTTAAGAGGGAGTTTAATCCATTCCCATTTATCAAAAGAATTGATAAGTGGGGTAGATTTCTTGAGTAGACTTAACTTCATTGTCTTACTTCTTGAGCCACTGTAATATCTGGGCTTTTCAGCATTTGGATGATTTTATACCAGTGGGTGTTTTTTTGTGTTGATCAGTGTATAATGCATATCTGAGTACTACCTTCAAGGCAGGTCTGATCTTGCAAATTTCCTCAGTGTTTGCTTATCTAAGAAAAATCTTTATTTTTTCTTTATATAGAAAACTAGTTTTGCAGAATATAGCATAAAATTCTAGACTGGCTGCTATTCTATTAGATAAGACTTAGACTGGGGTCCCAGTGCATTTTAACTTAGAAAGTCTCAGTTGAGGAGTGTGCAGTTGGTCTGATGAGTTTTCCTTTGCATGTTAAATGATGCTTTCATCTTATAGTTCATAGGTGTTCCTTTTTTGTGTTAACTTTGGTCAGTCTGATGACTATCTGTCTTGGTGATTGCCTCTTGGTGATGAATCTCCCAAGAATCCATTGAGCTTTTATTACATAGATGTCTAGATTTCTAGCAAGACTCAGGACATTTTCCTTGAGTATTCCCTCAAATAAGTTTTCAGCTCTTGTGCATTGTCTTCCTTATCCTCAGGAATGCCTATTATTTTTATGTTAAGCCTCTTTATATACTCCCACATTTCACGTAAGCTTTGTTCATTCCTTTTATTTCTCTGTTCCTTCTCTCTAACTTATTTAATTCAAAGGTGTTATATTCTAACTTTGAGATTCTTTCTTCTGCCTCATCTAGCCTATTGTTAAAGCTTTGTGTTGTGTGTAAAGGACCCCAAGAGCCTGACGGCCTCTGAGTGAGATGATTTGCAGCTTGGGGGTGGATCCCTGGGCAATTCATCTGCAGGTATTAAAGCTTAATCATCCTCTGGAGTTATGAAGGGAGAGCCCCAGTCTCTGGCAATCCTTAAGCATGCAGTCATGATCTAATACTCCCCTCACCTGTCATGGACTGTCTCAATAAATAGCTACTGTGGAGGTTGCTCAGGGAAATCCTGCACTTAAGGTTAGCCTACCTCTTGTAAGCTTGTACTTGAATCTATGTCATGGAGGTTTCCTTCCTGTAGGCGTTAGGGGATGTGACAAATGGTGCCATGGGCAGGATTCTGAATGCAGACCAAAGAAGAGAGTACACTTGAGAGTAAGTGAAACCTTTGGCAAACAGTAAGAAATAATGGGTAATTTTGTGACTGTAGAGTTGTAAAAATTGGAAACTCATGAGGAAGGTAAAGAGATGGTACAGAGGTTTAATTAGAGGATGAGAAAGACAGGAAAGAGAAAGACAAGATATGAAAGAGAGATGCAATATGTTGCCCTCTCTCAAGAACAACTACTTCTACTTTTACCTCTTGGGGTCAAATTAGAAAACTATTCTTGGAGGCTAAGGATTTGGTAAAATGTCAAGGGAAACCTCTAATGGCAGACTTTTTGTTCTTGGCAATGATTGCATTAGTGTCAACAAAGGAGAGTACTCAGCCTATTGGTATAAAACAGGATAATGAACAAAACTTATGAGAGTTCTTTTAATTCTTCCTCAGAAGAGAAGTATGTTATATAGATACTAAAAAAGAAGGAAAGACCTCAATAGCTGCTATGGTGTCTCAGGTCAAACAGTTGGAAGACCAATTGAATAGCATCACAGTTAAAACTATTAATGCAGCTCCTCCAACATTGGCCTCAGCATTGCCCTAGGGAGATAATTCTCCCACAACCTCTGTTATGAAAACCCTGATGAAGGGTCATAAAACAGGTGATTTTACTTTTGAAGATACCCTAGGGCAGGTTCTCAACCTGTGAGTCGCAACCCACAGGAATTGTATTAAAGGACAGCAGCATTAGGAAGGTTGAGAACCACTGCTTTAGTGCTTTTCCCTGTTACAGTTACTGATATACCTCCTGACCCACAGTACCTTCAAGGGGGTCAAAGTTTTGATCACCATATGATTACTTTTAAGATCTTGAAAGATTTGAAACAGGCTGTAACACAGTATGGCATGCAGCCCCCATTTTCTAGAGTCATATTGCAGGGACTTACACAAGAGCAGTGACTTATTCCCTATAATTAGAACATGATAGCCAGAACTATTCTTGAATCTGGGCAGTATTTACAATTTAAAACTTAGTGGTGGGAGGAGGTCAAACTGATGAGTCATCAAAACCAGCAGAGAGGTGTTCCTATAACGTCGGAACAACTCACTGGATATGGCCAATGGACAGGGATTCTGAGACAACTTTGATATGATGATGTCCATAGTACAAACAAGGTTGTGCTGTTTTCAAGCCTGGGAAAAAGTTCAGGCTCCGGGAGATATCTCTAAATCTTTCATTAAGGTGATGCAATCTGGCAATGAACCTTACACTGACTTTTTGGCTCAATTAAAAACCTCAGTAGATAAAGCTGTTGCCCAGCCAGAACTAAGAGATAGGCTTTCCAAACATTAGCATTTGAGAATGCTAATTTTGAGTGTCAGAAAGTCTTGTGTTCTCTAAAGGCACAAAATGCCTCTTTGGAGCAATACATACAAGCATGCTTTGATGTAAGAACTGAGCTGTATAAAGCTAATCTTTTTGCTGCTGCCCTAAAAGATGGGTTCAGATCAAATTTCATTAAATGCTATAACTGTGGTAAGCCGGGCCATATAAGTAGAGAGAGTTGGAGTAAGAATGGCAAATAGAATGCCCATAGGAGAAGAAATCTCTCATTTAATAATCAAAGAAGGTATATGCCCCAAGTATAAAAGGGAACTCTACTGGGAAAAGGAGTGCCATTCCCAATTTGATAAAAGTGGAACACCTTTACAGCAGGGAGACTATCAGTGGGGTCCAGTCTGGAGCCCACAGTCAAAGAATATGGGTCTAAAGTTCTACCCACTCACCAGCGACTTAAGCCTGTCCAATCCCTTCTACACGCAACCCCAGGTACTGCCATTTTAGACTTACCAGTATATGATAATGTTCTTTTACTTCCCAATATGGGAACAAAAAAATTGAAAACAGGAATATGTAGTATCTCTTTCCCCAGGTACTGTTGGCATATTATTAGGAAACAGTAGTTTAGCATCTTATGGGGTGTTTGACCACACAAGTGTTGTTAATGGTGACTTTTTAGGAGAAATACTGATCATGATCTTGGTAAACCAACCAACTCAAATTTTAGCCAGGCAAGAGATGGCTCAATTGCTACTCCTGTCTCACATTAAATTATGAAGTACTGGTAAAAATGTACTGATGATCTTAGCAATATAAACAGTATTTTTTGGCAAACCTCTATTAATAAGAATAGGCCTCAATTAATACTTACCTTAAAAAATAGATCCTTCACTGGCCTCTTAGATACTGGTGCTGATGTCTCTGTCATAGTTTAAATCAACGGCCCAAGGAGTGGCCGAAACAGATAGTTGATGTTACTTTTAGAGAAATAGGAACTTTAATTTCAGTGTTTCAAAGTCTATTGCCTTTAACTTGTATAGGATCAGATGGTCAAAATGCTCACGTTCAACCATATATAGTTGATATTTCTATTAATTTGTGGGGTTGACATTTACTTCAACAGTGGAGAACTATGATACCTATTCTTTCATCTCAGTAAAACATTAAAGTCCCCATCTGTGTAATCCTCTGTTGGAAATTGTAAGGAGAGTAGAAAATGGATATTGCAGGGTTTATAGAGTAAAAAGTTATAGTAAACCAAGTTTAATTTATTGTGGAGAAAATTTAATGTAGATTTCTAGTTACTGTGAATCCTGGACCAACCTCCTCTGGGGAACCTCTAATTGCCTCCTAACATCATTATCCAGTTTCAGCAGGAAGTAGCTTGGAGCCGTCAGAGTCCCTTTTTCCTAATGGCAGTTGGAATTTCTATTCAGAGAGGACAGATGGATATAGGGTTCAACCACTTAGGGATGGATAGAGAGCTGCCCATTCTCTAGGCCTAGGTGAGCTTATATTTCTAAGGATGTTGCTGGCCTTCCTTCTTTTTCTTTTGTGAAAACCCTCACTGACTTCACTAATGGTCACTCTATGTTTTTCCCCATGACCTAACAAGAAGGAAAGCTCCTTGGCGAGGACAGCTGAACTAATCAACAACAAATTTTCTCCCCTGCCTATCCAGAAATATTTTTGAATACACAAGAGGTGGGGATAATGTAGAGGACACTGAGAGCCTGACAGCCTCTGAGTGAGATGGTTTGCACCTTGAGGTGGACTCTCAGGCAACTCATTCACAGGTGTTAAAGCTTAATCATCCTCTGGGTGGCGCCTGTGGCTCAAAGGAATAAGGCGCCGGCCCCATATGCTGGAGGTGGTGGGTACAAACCCACCCTCGGCCAAAAACTGCAAAAAGAAAAAAAAAAAAAAAAAGCTTAATCAGTCTCTGGAGTCAATGGTGAGAGAGCCCTAGCCTGTGGCAATCCTTAAGCTCACAGTCATTGTCCAATACTCCCCTCACCTGTCATGACAGTCTCTGTAAATATCTCCTGGGAGGTTGCTCAGGGTGACCCGCACTTAAGGTTAGCCCACCTCTTGCAAGCCCATACCTCAATCTGTGTCACCGCAGTTTCCTTCCTGTGGTGATGAGGACAGGGCGTTAGGGGACGTGATAGCAGTGGTATGTATTTTCTTAAATAAATTAATCATTTCCAGAAGCTCTGGTTGATTTTTCTAAATAATTAAATTTCTTCAGTGAAGTTTTCTTTAATTTTATGCATTATTTTTATGGTTTTTTTGTGTGTTGGGTTTCTACTGTCTTTCTTTTATTCTTTTTATTTTTTACTTTTGTGAGAATGAGTCTCACTCCGTTGATGCAGATTACGGTGCTACAGTGACATGGCATCAGCCTAGTTTACAGGAACTTGGAATTCCTGTATTCAAGTGATCCTCCTGCCTCAGCTTCCCAGAGTACAAAGATTACAAGTGTGAGCCATTGTGTGTGGCCTACTTTCTTTCGTGTGTCATTGAGCTTCCTTACAATCCACATTTAAAATTATTTATCAGTCATTTAAATATTCTCATTTTGTGTGGTTTCTATTGGTATGAAGTTATTATTTTCCTTTGTAGGTGATATCTTTTCACTCTCCATATCCATGAAACATTTTTCATGTTTCTGGACTTCTCTCACTGATTCTTTTTCAGGAGAAGCAGCTATTGCTTCGTAGTTTTTGATTATTTTGTTTGTTTACACAAGGGCATGCCCAATTTAATCTCTGTAGCAATAGGTGGTGCTAATGGAAGAGACCCAACCACACCTTCTATGATTGAGTTAGTAAACCTTATCAAGGGCTGTGCAAATTGACCTCTGTAGGTGGCACTTGTAGGAAGGAACAAGCCGTGATGTTGTTCTGGGGCCTGTGACTAGCTCTACTCCCTCAGGAAAAGCACTTGGTTGCCCCAAGTAGTCCTAAATACTCAGGAGGCTGAGCCAGGAGGATTGTTTTAGCCCAGGAGTTCAAGGTTATAATGAATTATGATTGTGCCACTGCATTCTGAGCAACAAAGAACCCATCTCTAATAAATAAATGAATAGGTATCAATAAATAAATTTTAAATTACCCCAAATATGTTCTCTGACTAAAATTAAGCTAAATTAGAAATCAATAACAAAAAAGAAATTTGGGAAATCTCAAGATATGTAGAAAGTTAAAACAAAAACACTTCTTAATAATATGGATGTCAAATTAAAAAACCCACAAAATACATTTCACATATATTTTTAAACTGGGTATAAAATATCAAATCAAAATTTGAGGGATGCAGATAAGGCTATGCATATAGAGAAATAACTAGCTTTTAAATAATTGTATTAGAAAAAATTTGGTATTAAAATTTTCCTTTAAGGATTAAGAAAAAAATGAGAAAAATCAACTCACAGGAGGAATGAAATATAAAAGAATAATGTTGAAATAAACCAAAAAAGAAGGTAAAATCAATGGAACAAATACTTGGTTCACTGAATGATAAAAAGAATTTACAAATCTGTATATTGCCAAGAGAGATGACACATATTATCAAAATCATAAACAAACAAACAAAAAAAGAAAACAATTCCCATAACTTTTAAGAGCTTTGTATTTCAAAAGGCAATCTCAGAGAACTCCATAAGGGGTTGTGGGACCTAGAGAAATTAGACTGAAGTAAAATAAGAATTATGTAGGTAACCAGGCATTTATGAGCACTTTGGTTCTCTCATTGGAGAAAGTGAAGTGCTTGATGCCAAGACATGATACTCTCTCAAAGGCAGCATCCTAGGAAATTTAGTACATGCCACTAATTTAGTTTGGATGATGTTCTAAAAAGTTTAGGCTTGTTTTTTGTATATATTTGTTTTCCACAACAAACCAATGAAAAAAAAATAGATGCTTAAAAAATGGTTTAGTTAGCCAGACAATTTAATCGATATAATGTTGACATCCCTATTGATTTTGGCATTAGAGTGGTGTGCTTTAATCCTTTTACTTTCCACAGAATGAAGCTCAACTCAAAGCTGACACCTTGTAAAGAATATTAAGTCATGATCTCTCCACATTCTCCAGAAAGAGTTTCCTGGAGAATATACTCTGTGATTAGTGATTTAAAGCAACTTATACCATCAGGAAGGAAAAAAAAAAAAAACACTTAAAAAGTGTAAATACGAAGCATTGAGGAACTTCAAGGCAAAAATCTTGCTTATTTTGGAAAACTCCTGTTTAACTTTTTATTACCCCCTTTCAAAGGAGTTAAGAAAGAAATTTATTAATCAACAGAAAATAATTAGTCTCTAGGCTTAGATCTCTGTGCTCAAGAAGGGTCAAGGACAGATCCACCCCAGAATCAATGTGGTAGTCAAATGATAGAAAAGAGATAAAGGTTGAAGACTTTGCTTTTTAAGAGTTTCTCTACACATTTGTACTTAAGTGTATTTGTTTCACTATGTGACATGTTGTGTGATGCAGTAGGGGGAGTGCCCTATGTTAGGTAAATGGAAGGGCATTTCTGAGAAAAGAAGAGGTGAAGCCACAGCTGAACTATGTGAATTTGATGTCCAGGGTCCTAATTGGCTCAAAGTCCAAAGTCCTTAGCAGTCACAGAGAATTCATTTTTAAAATTTAAAGACATTCATTAAAAGATTTCACTAATTGAAAGTACACTGGCTACTAAAGAGAAGGTATATTCTCCTTATCAACCAGGTAAATGCAAGAGATAATTAATTATTATTGCTAATCAGTGTTCTCCTGTTGCTAATTTGGGAATTACATGAAAGATACAGCCAGGAGACGACTCCCCACCTTTGCAACAAAACATGAAGTTCTCACTTCTTGCTTATTGAAGTTCCTGCCAGAAACTATGGAGGCAGCCTTACTACTGGGTCTGAGCCTACCCTTCCCTGACTGTCTTTATCTCTGCTTGCCTTCTTAGGTTCTTCAGGCTGCATTTACCTACGTAAATACAATAGATCCTACACATGGTCACAGTGGAAATTCTTTTCCTCAAATGTTCATGTGAATCTGTAGAGCAACATAAATTTAAGGGAAAGGAGACAGTTCATCTAATTCTACACTCCAGGTGTATTTGAATCACAGATCTTACCCATCTGTGAATTTTAAGATTATGGAATTTATAATAAATTTTCTAAAATTATAGAAATTTTCAGACAATTTCTCAGTGTTTTACATGTTAATATGTTACCATATTTATTATTCAAGATAACACTTTATGAAGGGCATAAATATATTTACATGAGAAAACCAGAGAACCAGAGAACTTAGGATTTAATTTAATGCTAATTAGAAGGCAGAGCCAGAATTCAAATTCAAAACTCCAGTTCTTAAATTGCCTCTTTTAGTCATCACACTATACTACCATACAATATATGTATATATATAAAACGTTACTACACACACACAAAAGAAGAGCAATGTAGAGCCATTTTAATGCTCAAAAATAATCATTTTCCAGGAAAGATGGTGAATTTTTATTTTATTTCTTATGTGATAAATGTTCCATGTAGTTCTGGTAAATAAGTTATGTGTATCACTTTCAGGCCTAATATTTAGTTGCCTGTGTGTGACTTCTGGACCCAGAAAGGGGTATATTCAGGTGGTGGATACTCCATCTATGTAGGTTCCTTACTAACTACAATGAATAGAAGTGCCTATGAGGAAAATATCCTTGAATAAAAATCAAAATTGTATCACTTTAACTTGTATAAATTTGGCAGCTGCTTACTTACAACAGTGAAATCTAAATATGTCACATGATTCTGATAAACAAAAAACGTGTCAACAAGACATGTAAGCGATACATGTTAATCATTCCAGAAAATGTCATCAGAAGGTAACATTAATGTTAATCATTCTAGATACTGTCATCAGAATTAAAAGACAACATAAATATTTTTATCACATATAATTTATATTTATTTCATCATTTTATCTTTGTTAATACCCTGCTATCAAATCATTTTTTGCTTCCATCATTGTTATTAACTAAACATTAAAAAATGTATAATGACAGGCAGCGCCTATGGCTCAAAGGAGTAGGGTGCTGGCCCCATATGCCAGAGGTGGTGAGTTCAAACCCAGCCCCGGCCAAAAACTGCAAAAAAAAAAAAAAAAAAGGATAATGACAAAATATAACAAAATAGAATAGGTAAATAGTTTATTACCTGAGGACCAGCTCACTTCAAACACAATTTATTTTTGTCCTGGAATGGACTTAAAATATAAGTTAATCAACCAACAAGCCTGAATTGGCCACCTACTGTACATAAACTATCAGTCTAGGAACTAGAACAGATTAAAAAAAAATGTTTTTTAAATGTGCCAGATACTCTTAGGATTTTTCAAATTATATTTTATATATTAGCTATGATGCCTCTATGATTGGAATAAAAGTTTTTAGAGCAAATAATTCTACCACTAAAAAATTAATATGTTTGTATCTTCTGAAATATTCTATTAACTACTAGTTCTAAGTAATTTTAAAATTAAGTATGTGTTTGATGAATTTTAAACTATTCACTTTATATACATTGTAAAGCATGTATTTTTCTATAATGAAGTAAAAAGAGATGATTTTCTTCCTCAAGGAGGACAAGTACTTCACAAATGTCTATGCTTTACCCCTAAGGATGAATAATTAGAAACATGTCAAAATTCCTTTAGATACTTAAACATTTATATTATGGAGAAATGTTCACATAGAATTTTTAAAAATATTGTTGAAAACTAATACATTTCTTCATAGCAGTTTATATGAAGTTACACTTCTCACTTTCTGAGTTTGTTAGGTGATAGTTGTAGATGTAGATAATCCAAGACTTGTCATTGTTAAAATTCTGGACACTATGTTCACCTAAATAAGATATTAACATTAGTTTCCTGAAAGAAAACTTCTGCCAAATAAATAATATATTTATCAAGCTTTTCAATCCCATAGGGAAAACCAATAATGTGTTTACCATGCAAATAAGAACACTTAAGTTTTTGACAGCTGTGTTGCTATTTGGAAGCAAGAGCTTTATGTATTGCTACCAAAAATATTTCCTCACATTCTTTTACAACATTTACTCTTAAAGACAATGAAATATATTCTGTTTTTTACTTTTATAGGGAGAAACATATGATAATAAGAGTAAATTTGATGAACTTGGTCACATGCTCCACTTACTAGGGAAATTTCCCTCTAGTTAGTAGAATTAAAGGGAAGAGAAGATTGACTAGAGCTAAGTTTCAGAAATACAAATATTGAGCTTCTCTTACTAATAGAAAATTAGAGTTAACTACATGTATTTGTTATTAGATAATCATATAATAAAAAGGAAAAATATATACAAACAATTTTAAAATGAGATTTGAAAAAGAGGAAGTGTCTTTCCCAGCCCTTTTTCAAAAGACCTTAATTTTATTCTTTTTGTCAACAGTAAATGGAAAACATCACTTCCCTTTTTGTGTTTGTCTTCCTCTGACTTAATTTCTCCTTTGTTTATAGCCAGTGTATGGAAGAACGAAGAACAGGGAGAAAATTGATACTTGAATTGTGAATGGAGGTTGTTTAGGGACAAAAACATGAAGAAAAAAAATCATTTTGCTATTTGTCCTCTCCCTTAGTCATGAAGAAATGTTGCTTTGAAAATGTTTGTGATTATAATTAATGGGTTCATCCACTCTGTTTGGATTTTCACAGAATGATTTCTAAATATATAATGTGGGAATACTTTATATATGAAATATTATAAAATAAAAATGCCATAGCCAAAGCAGGTCTGCCTCCTAGCTATGGTAGCCTGAATGGGGGACAAAGAGAAGGATTGTGCTCTAGAAGCCAGTAGCATAGTTCCAGTTCTAGTTTCTGCCTTAGAAGAGCTTTAGTAGATTTAAAGAGATTAAAACATTTAAAATATCCAAAACTTTCAAAATGTTATCTAAAAACTAATATGGGCTTCTTGTTGAATAAAAAGTAGCCAAAAGTATATTCTGTGTTTCCAAGGCTTATTACCTGGGCATCATGCCTGTTTAAATCCAATCTTCAAAATGTATAGTATATATATCGCATATTGATATTAAAAATTTGGCTTTAAAATCATCCAGATCTGATTTTATATATCCTCTCTCAATTTTAGCTTCCTTATCATCAAAATAGAGATACTGAGTGTAGATAATACTGATTGGATTTTTGAAGGGACAAATATGACAATATTTGTAAAAAAGTTTAGCTCAGAGGCTCATACATAGTAAATATTCAAATATTAACTTCTTTCATAATTAACATAGGATGACTCTGTTTTATTTACTGTCAGACTTGATTTCATTCCGGATAGGCCTACACTGTGTGTATGAAGGGGAAATAGACAAATGTGTATTGGATCTCTACAAATTCCAGAATGGTTTAGACATCTATGCTTAGGTCAACAATGGCCTCTAAAGGAACAATTAATTATTCATTTTTAGTTTTCCTGTCCCTGAGATATGCTATCAATTATCTGATGGTGGCCAGCTCATTAGATATACAGTGAATGGATAAAAATTCTCCAGATAAATGGAAACAAATGTGTGTGTGTATTATAAGGAATTGGCCATGTGATTATGGAAGCTGGGGGCATTGAGACCTAGGAGAGCCAATAGCATAGCTCCAGTCCTCTTCTAAGTCCAACATCCCAGCTGAAGCTGAAAGAGACTTCTTTCTTACTCAGCCTTTTATTTTATTCAGGTTTTCAAAGATGAAAAAAGAACCGTTCACCTTGGAGATGGTAATCTATTTTACTCAGTGAACTTTCTGGTAACTCTGTGGCTTAGGTTGGCACACAAATTTAACCACCTAGCAACAGTTCTCAACCTGTGGGTCACAACCCACAGGAACTGTATTAAAGGGTTGCGGCATTAGGAAGGTTGAGAACCACTAACTAGAACTGGAAACCCCATATTATTTGCTTCCCTTTTCCATGACTTCCTCAGGAAGAGCTTATTTCTAATAAATAAATAAATCCAAATGATGTAACATATTGTATGTACCCTTATATTAATCTGCAAAATTTAAAAAAAACGATTCAGCTTGAGATATTCATATTTGCTATCAGGGACCATCCTGGACACATGGTGGGTTTACTTCCTAGGGGCCTGGTGGTATGAGGAGACTAGAAAATTATTAGTAGGAGTTATAGAACATTAATGTGGAGAAATAATAGACACAGACAAACAGATAGTTTTAAGAGCAGAGGCGCTGAGGAGGTGGCACACACTTCCTCGTGTGGTTTCCAGTATGGTGCACAGAGTTTCAGGCTGGCTCTGTATTTATTTCATACGTAAGAGTTACAGTCATAAATCTCATGAAAGCAAGGCAAACAATTCCATCAAGGTTCTTGCTGTGCTTGCATTCCTCTAACTAGACTAACACTATAGCTGTTTACGTTAATTGCATGGATGTATTTATTACTTTTTACTGTTTCAAAGTATTATGGTCTTAATGTAAGCAAAGTCTTGATAAGGAAGCCAATCAGAGGCTGACTCAAGAACCAAATCCTAACAGACTCACAGTCACACACCACAGATGTGATGTTTTAATACTCTGACAGCCTTGTGTCCAAGCAGATAGACTCCTCTGGCCCAATTAAGGTGACAGGAGAAAAGAGATCTTTCTTCACCTTATCTGGTCTGGAGAAAATCTTCCTGAGTTGGACAAAGTTTAAAGAATTCACATTCTTAACTCCCCATTACCACCCCCTCAGAGCACACAGCCTTGCCCTGGCAAAAAGCAGCTTCAAGGCCTCCAGCCAGCTGCAATGCCACAGCTGCAAGGGGCGGGGGATATACAACACACCAGGCTTCAGAAATATTAAAGTGACAGGCTCTTGCACCTCATCATCAAAGCCAGGAAAATGGGTCTAAATTGACTACCTATAACTGTCTTCTTTTGTTTAGACTTTGTTCCCTATTCCTAATAATATTTCTAATCTACTAACAATTAATAATTGAATATTAGTTTCAAGCTTACAAAATAATTATTAATAGTAATGCAAACACGTCAAGATATGACTCCTCCTGTAAGTATTCCCACACGCACTCTTCAATTTGCAATGGTTTAGATGTGGTCCTTGCCCAAAGTCAGGTTGAAATTTAATTGCCAGGCTCGGCGCCTATAGCTCAACCGGCTAAGGCGCCAGCCACGTACACCTAAGGTGGCGGGTTCAAATCCCCAGCCCGGACCCGCCAAACAACGATGATGGCTGCAACCAAAAAATAGCCGGGCGTTGTGGCGGGCGCCTGTGGTCCCAGCTACTTGGGAGGCGGAGGCAGGAGACTCGCTTGAGCCCAGGAGTTGGAGGTTGCTGTGAGCGTGATGCCATGGCACTCTGCCCAGGGGGACAGCTTGAGGCTCTGTCTCAAAAAAAAAAAAAAAAAAAAAAAAAAAAAAGAAATTTAATTGCCAATATAAACATGTTGAGACATGGGGCCTAGTGAGAGGTTATTTGGATCATGGGTATGAATCTGTCATGAACAGAGTAATATCATCTCATATGAGTGAGTGAGTCCTTAAATTTGCAGGAATAGATCAGTGACCTAGAGGGTATGCTGTTATAAGGCAAGATTCTTCCTCAAGTTTGGACCCTCTCTTTGCACACATCCTTTACCCTTTCTGCTTCTTTCTCATGTCTTGAAGGAGCACATGACCTACATCAGAAGCCAAGCAGATACTGGTATCATGCTCTTAGACTTCCCAGCCATTAGAATCATGAGCTATAAATCTGTATTGATTATAAATTACCCAGGCCCAGGTATTTAATAACACTGGGATTAGACACATAGTCATATTTATTGCCCTTAGCGTATGCTCAAATTTAGATTTTTCACGTGTCTTACTTAGTATTTGTATCAAATTTCACAGGAAAATGCTAGTTCTTAGTACTTCAAATAACCACCAGCCAGTTATTTTATGAGACAACATTTAATTGAATGTTTATTTGTGCTAGGCTTTCTTTGTATCAGTGAAACAGTATATCAGAACTAAAAATGTGTTAATACATTAGAATGAAAAAAAAATCTGGAGATCTTGGTTATTCAGACTTATCTGGAAAGTATTCATCTGTATAATTTTTGGAAAAAAAATTTACATACTAAATAGTTGGCTTTCCAAGTTATTAGACATGAAAATAAAAATAAGAATGGGCATTAGAAATGAGCCTTTAATGAATATTTACAGGAGTAAAGATGTACCAAAGTTAATGAAGTAAAATCAAATATTTACTTACTTGTGAAATGGTAGCAGTAGTTTCTTTCTATTAAAAGTCTATGTATCTTTTACATATTAACATAATTACAAATTTATGGAATTTTAGAGCTAGAATAGAGGGTGGGCTTCAATGGCAATGTAATTTAATCTCTTCATTTTTCAATAAAATGGGTCAACTTTAGAGTACTCAAGGTCACAAAATGAGTTTGAGGCAAAGCATAAAATGTCATCTAGACCACCTGATTCCCCGATTTGGGGTTCTTCCCCTTATGTAATACTGAGAATGAGAGGACAGAGATAGATGTTCCAAATGTTTCAGAAAAGATAATGATTTCAACATACTTTCATGGTTCTCAGTCATCAATCTCATTTACTGCCAAGTTTCTTAGGCAGTTGCTATTGTAAAAGTGGCATTTTACTAAAACATGCCAACTATCACAATTGTTTTTCAGAAGGAATGAAAATAGAGAACACTCTCTATGTCATAAAGGAATGATCTAAGGTTATTTAAGAGCATTTCAATGTTATCCAAACATTTTCTGGATCATCACAGAAGCCTAAAATTCTAAATTTTCTTCTAATCATATTCTTCATCTTTTCCTCTTTTTTCTCCATATATATGCCATATGTATATCAGTATTACACAGCCATGATCTAATTAGTATGTGACGGCTGAACTAATCTGAGGCCAAAATAATATTCTTCAATTTATTATGTTTGAGTTGAAATTTGTACACATTCTACATCCATTATCTTAGAAAGTAAAAATTCAGTTATTTTCTTTCATTTTAATAAATTTTTTTATTGTTTTACTCATTCTGAAAAGCTCTTTGGGGTTTATATGTGGCTATATAAAGAATATATATTGACAATTCTCATTTTAAGTTCATTTAAGTTGGTAGTTACAATACAATTTTTATCAATCAAGTAATGTGTTCTTCTAAACCACATGAACAACACAATAGACTAGTAATTTAAATACATTTATCAATATATAATTAAGTTAAAAACAAGACTTTGTCCTATAGTGTTTATAGAACTTTCTGATACCTAGAATATTTATTTCCCAATATTCTATACTTCAGTCAGCCTTTAAAAACAAAATCTACACGTAAATACATCCATCCATCAACTCACCATTCATACATGAACTTATTTTCTTACATGATTGTTATTCTATTACTTCCTTGAAATTTAAAAGTATATATATTCTCTAATATTTTACTTTCTGAAGACCAGAAAGACAATACAAGGACTAAATGAAAGATAATTCACAAGGAAGCAGTTAAACTTAATCTGAAAAAAGTAATAAGGAAACCAGAAATGGACCCAACTGAACACAATTATCAGAAGATATAGGGACCACAACATGGAAATAAAATCACCAAGTATGGTGATCATATATATAAAACAGATAATTGAATGATTGTTTTTAACTTGCCTACCATAAAGAAAACTTCATTAATCAGTCCTTATTTATATTTAGCTCACTAAGTACAAGAATTTTTCTAGGAAATACTTTTTATTTATTATATATAAACAAATTTTGCTGTAACTCATGAGATCCAGCTATGATTTGTATCAAAGTATTAAACATGTTAAGTCTTCCAATTAAACCATTTTTTATATAAGGGTCTAATTTGATTAGTTGAAAATAATTAGAGAACTTAATGTGAGTTCATTCAAAATGTTTACTGAGGGGCTACTAAGCATACACTAGTGTGAATATAAATGTTTTGTTTCTCTGTGTAGTAAGATAAAAATATAAAAATGTTTAAAACATCCATAGAGGAAAAGCTAGAGGTGATTATAGAAGGAAAAAAGAATCCTTGCTGTGGGAAAGGAATCTTCAAGACCCTGATAAGAGTACTGCCATCTTGGGAGATAGCTAGTGCTAGAAAGCAAATCATAACCCAAATGGCACAGCAACCCCCTCCCCACACTACTGGAAAGTTTCACGGCCAGTGTTCCTGGGAAACAGAAAACAAGCAATCTCCTGCCCTGGTCCTTGGCTGACACTAGAGGTAAAGCCCTGGTCAAGATTAACACTTTTGTGGAAGGGAGTAATTCTGTGCTCAGTCGCTGACACAGCATCCTTCACTCTGCAGAAGAAAGATGACTTCCATCACCTCTCAGAACTTCCACCCACATTCCAACTACATTAATCAAAATCTCTTGAAACTGCGAGCTGGGAGCTGACTCCTGGTCAAATTTCACCCTGCATTTTTCTAATAAACTCTTTCCAGAATCCCTGGGCTGGCCTATTCTCCTTCCTAAAGACCCTCACCCTGTCTTTACCCCAACTTCTCACTTGCTGAGAGGACCAGGTAAGAATTTTAAATATAATGCAATGTTAGAAAGGGTTTCCAAAAGTAGAAATAAAGGTCCCATGTATATTAGGAGAAAACACACAAAAACACACACATACAATTCTACATATAGACAAGAAATGTAAAATATTTTTGTTTTAAGTTATGTTTACTCTTGATATTTTCAATTTCAATATTTAAATTTTCTTCAATTGTTGAAAAATTTTAAACACTATCTCTGAATATTTGCATTCTCTGGTTATCTATAGTTGTTTTTCCTGAAATTCTTTGTAGATAAAAGAGAAGCTTCTCGGTTTGTTCTTCATATCTTTCAGTACTTGTCATCTTTTATTTCTTTTTATCTTCAGTGATACATTTCGTTTATAAATGCTAGTAATTAATTTTCATTTCAGGATTGTCTATTAGTCTACTATTTATTTAATATTATAATTTTTATTCAGATATTTTGTTTTCATTTCCAAGTTCTCCAAGGAAAGACACCTGGGTGCATTTTGTTTCTACTGCCTTGACTGGCAGCTCCCATGAGGAATTGCTACTGATCCCACTTGGTCATCTTAAATCCTATTAAAGTTACCTGTCTTGTCAAGGTCACCATAGCCATTGGCCTGTTCTCGGATTTGATATCAGACATTGTCCACATTAGTTCCCTTTGTGCACTGACAAACGATGCTTTTTTTCTTTCAGTTTGTAAGAAAAATAACATGTAAGAGGTTGATTATATTAAGTTATTCATCATGTCCCTATCATGTTGAGGCTGACATTTTAATAAATAGCATGTCCATATGTTTTTATTAGCTTCATGTAGAAAATTAAATCAGAAATTTTAAAAAATCCAGACACTGTAACAGACATATTTGATTTTCTAAAAATATTAAATAATTACATGATAGACACTGAACTCACAAGCAGAGTTTAAAGAAAATGGCATTCTATAAAATGTGCTTCAGTACAATCATATTCAGTGACTCATCCTGTTGTGCCATATAACCTCTGCTCTTAAAAACAAGCCCTGAGAAGGTCACTGCAACCTTAAATGATGTTGATTTCCTTCAGATTAAGCTGTAACTTGACAGGAGCCATAAGCAGGCCACATTGTAAATGATATATCTTGGTTACTAATGTCCTTTTCTCTGCCGGTACTCAGACAGCTCTTGTCAAAGCTCTGAGACTGGATAACACTTTCTTACTCTATTAAAGGATGATATGAAAATGGTACCCATATTGTTACCTAAAGTCCTAGAATTATTTTTCTTTACATGTTTAACACCTCGGAAAACACAGGAGAAGGAAGTTCCCTTTTTTTACTCTTTTGGTGATATAGTATATAAACATAAAATTTAAGAAATTTTAATTTCTATAACATTTTTTTTTTCATTGAGGAATTTTTCTTTGTTGTGTTTGCTTGTTTTCATTTATGGAAAGTAAGCTTGTAAGTACACCAGAAAATTGCTGGGTACCATTTTTTCCCAGTGAAACTTAGCAGAAAGAAATGTAAATAATTTAGTTTTCATTCCCCTGACTTATAGAAAGTATTTAAAAACACTAACATACATATTTATGTGTCAGTTTTACCATCTTTCTTCACTCCTGGGGTATATTAAACTAATTATTCATAGACTTTTGAAGGGGTCTGGGGTCAAAGAATGAAGTAGCTTGACACAAGATCTGTGCTGGGGGACCGAGTTGCTCAGGGAGGAGGCATCTCAAGCAAACCTCCTGTCCATATTTATTATCAAAAATCAGGGAGAAGCAGATAAAAGCTGCTTATAAGACATCAGCACTGATTGGGAGGACGTGGAGAAGATCACATAGAATGTCTCCACCTTGTTTTTTGCAAAACTGCAGACCTTGAGTACAACCTTTGCCTCCAGTGTCAAGCGACCTTTGGAATATAGAGAATCTTTATCATAACCATTAGGCCTGGTATTGCCACACATCACACATACATTCTCTCTTGGAAGTCAGTTTTCTGTCCTTCTGCACGTACACAGCTCACGTGCCATTCTCATGACTCTTTAGGTCTCTCAGGCAGAAAGCAAGTCTATGTTAAGGATCAAGTAACAATTTTCCCTAGAAACTTTAAAGTCCATGCTTATTTAGACTTCAGTAATCAAAGTGGTCAGAAAGAGCATGTAAAAAGTATTATTAAAAATTCCTTACTGTAATTTTAAAGTAAATAATTATTTTTTAAATGTCCTTACTACAAAAACCCTTACCTCCTAAGTAGACAGGACACAACTTTGAGGAACTATTTTATCATATGAAAAGTGAGAATTGACATTATTCAGCATTCCAAGCTCTTGTAAGGTCTTTACCCTTAGGAATGTAAAAATATTTGATGGCAGTTAATGCTCCCCTTCACTTTGCACACCCCGTACAGAGTTAGGTAAGATTGATGCAAAAGCTGTGCTGTTTGATAAACTAAAAGAGGGAAATAAATGTACAGTTTACTTCATTTTTAAAACCCCATGAATTGTTTTTCATACTAATGTGACATCTTAAGAAAAAGGTAAAAGAGAACATCTCTTTCATTTTAAGAGGAAAGTAATAATCCAGTAATAAAGTTAATTGCTGCCAAACAGGTTACAAGGTGAGTTTTTCAGAAGAAGCAATTAATTCCTTAAAATCTTACAGACATTTTAAAAGAACATGCTATAAAAATTGCTTCTCATGGAATTATCAAAAAGTAATAACAATATTTTATATACAAATGAGACTATAAGGAACTTTAGATATCTTCTAGTCTCCTATCAAGCTTATTAAAGACTTATGTTTAATTTGAACTGGCACAGAAATTGAATATTTCTGAGAGGTCAAATCAGACTTTGCTGAAAAAAGAGTGATGCATAATTATGATTGCACTTAATGTTCATGTAGCAATATATGCCATTTAATCTTCTTTTATATCTATAGTTCTAGAATAGAAGGCAAAAATTTCATAACATCAAAATTATGTCCCAAACTTATCTTCCATTTACGCAGCTGATATACCTGCTACATTGGTTATCTCCTTTCTCTGGAAATGCCAGGAACTCTTATGCAAATTAGCACATGACACAACAATCAGATAGATGATTGTAGACAGAATTACCTATAGAAAACTAAACATCACCTTCAGATTGAAGCAGTTAGACATATTTCTACTGATTTTTATAATGAGGGAAACCAAGGTTCTGAGGCCCAGAGCCATTCAAATAAAGATCGTTTCACATTAAGTGTATTTCTTAATGTAGACCAAATGCATATATGATAATGCAAAGATAACATTTTGAGATACAGCTTTGAAACTGGAAATATAACAGTGACTGTTCTAAAACCTCGCTTCTTCTACCCACTGTCAATATTCAAACAATATCTGTGTAGTTACTGCTCTGGATACTGTGATAAGAATTTCTGAAGGGAGGATGGCAATTATAAAGAATGACAGTTATACATTACTCTCCAATTTTAAAAATTTATGCTTCCAGTAATTCTGCTTTGCTAGAAAACCATTCCATGTTCTTCACCATGGATAACATTTATCATCATACGTAAAATATCTACTATTTTGGTTTTACAAGACTTTCGCTCTAATTGATGTAAAGCCCTGGGATACAAATTTGAAGATTTTGTGAAATTATTTTCAATATTATCACTACTAGTAGCTACATTAAGTTTCTTTTGATATATACTTATTTATTTCTGAACCAAATTTCAAAGATATTCAGTGATCTGAAACAGTGCCATTTACGATAATTTTGGCTAAAATGGAAAAAAAAATGCTAAGAAAGTAAAAGGAGCATATTCTACGACCAAAGATGAGCTGTTGTTGCAAGTGTTGTACAATTGGGTGCTAAGATTTTGGAGAGATAAGTAACTAATGTGTCAAGTGGTATAATTTCTATGTGTTTCAGACAAACAGGCTATGCAAACATATTCTTGAGTGTGGCAGGGTGGGAGCCATAGAGAGGCGAGCCTTCTAAGTCTCTGAGGACAAGAGTAACTTGAGCATAAGCTGACTGCCTAATGTGAGTGCATCATAATAAACAACCACTCAAGGAAATCTCTTTTGTCTTAGTGAGCTTCAAAATCTTTATATCGGAGAGACACCAAGGAAGCTGATGACACAGGCATAGGCAAATTGGACCACCCGTAAGGAACAAACCGGCGTGGGTATTATCTACATACTTTTGGGTCTGAGTTTACTCCTTCATGGAGAGGTATCTTGTGGCTTACCTGGAAACACCATCCACCACATGTAACACAAGCCAGCTGCTAAGAGCCCACTCCCATCCCCCTGAGGGAATTCTAGGAAGCTATTATAGATTCAAAGTTGCAGTTCTCTCCCTTCTTTCCCAAGAATAAGTCTCAGGATTGTGCAAAACCCATACCTAACAAAACAGTAGTCTCTGTAATAGAAAAAGAGCCATTAAATTCAATGGTAAAAAGAAAATCCAATCAGCAAATGGGTAAATGACCAGACACTTTACCAAAGACAACATAGCAATGTCAAATAGGCAAGATGTTTAATATCACCAACAATAAGAGGAACGTGAAATACTTAATGATCAGGGAAATATTAAAACTACACCATACCCGTAAGAATGTCTAAAATTAATTGATAATATTGAAAACATCAAATACTGACTAAGGACAGAGAATCTGGATCACTTTTATGTTGCTGATGAGAATGAAAAGTGATGTAATCACTATGGAGAACAGTTTGGTCGTGTGTTATGAAATTAAATATGCAACTACTATATAATCTTATGATCGCACTTTTTGGCCTTTATCCCAGAAAAACAAAAACTTATGTTCACAGAAAACACATATATACATTTTATTGCAGATTTATTCCTAATAACCCCAAACTGAAAACAGCAGGTATGTCATTAGTGAAAGATGAATGGTTAAACAAAATTGTTATACTTAAAGAAATAATGAGCTATTGATACACACAACAAATTGGATGATCTTTAGGTATTCACATTGAGTAAAAATAAGTATTTCAAAGCAGATACTGTATGATTCCATTGATATCATGTATGTGACATGATAAAGTTTTGAAAGTAGAGAACATATTAAATTTCCGGGGATTAGTGTTTGAAGTACAAAGAGGGAGGATGATTTAGTTACAATTTAGTTACAGAGACACATTTGTTGATGGAAATGTTTAGCATAGAAACTTGTATGTGATAAAATTATATAGAATACTCAAATAAAGTAAAACTAGAAATGTCTGAATAAGTTCAGTTGATTGTGTTGATACCCAAACCCTAGTTGTGATATTGTAATCTACTTTTGTAAAATGTGCCCATGGGAGAAAATTGGGAAATATGACACAAACTTTCTCTATTGTTTCTTAAAACTGTGTGTAAATATGCAATAATTTGAACAAAATAATCAATTTAAAAATGAAACAGTAAAGAAATATATGCAATTATGAACAATAACAAAAGGCTGAAGCGGCTATGTTAATTTCAGATAAGGTAAACTATGGAATAAAAAAGAATGCCAGTGATAACAAATCACAGTATATGAATGGGTCAGTATTTCAAGAAGACCTAATGATTGTACCTGTGCAAAAACCACCAACAGAGTTTCCACTACATGAGGCAAAAACAAAAAGATGTGAACAGCACTTTAAATGTTTCAATGATGCCTTGGTTAAGAGGTTGGATTTGAGGGTGTGTTCAGAGGAAGACATTCAGTGTCACATTTGTGAGATGATTCGCTTGTGGGTGATCAGGACAGTTGTCTGCTGTAAGTAGAATAGACTGTTTCTATTTCTTTGTTTCTTAGTTGAGATCTCTTACCCAGTCCTCAAATAGGGCACCAGAAATCCATAGGCATTTGTTTGATCTCTAATTGACAGGGAAGTCTTTTGGCTTTGAGTCCTTGAATCCATGTGGTTTTGCACATTTACCATTACCAAGAGCTCTACTTTCTCTCTGGTTGAGCTAGAACAAAGCAGAACTGTGAAATGTTCTTTGGAAAGTTTTCTACTCTTACATTGTCATGGTTCATGAGCCCTGAGCCCACACCCCAGATACAGTGCTCTAGCTGCTCCCAATCCCTGTCATCACTGGGGGCACTGTTTTGATCAGTTACCAGGACTGACATCTCAGCAGCCCAGTAGATTGGTTGGACAAAATACTCAGTATGCGTCTTGACTGCCTCCTTCTTAGCTTTGCCTGTGGCAGCAGATGTCTCCTCTGCCACAAGCAGAGTTGCCATTAAGGTCTGCACTTCTGGCTATATGGGGTAATGTGTAGAGAACATTCCCCTTATGAGAGTTATGAACGCTCCTGGGCTCAGCTGTGAGCATTTAGTGTGGGAATTTCAGTTATACAAGTCTGCAGTTGTAAAAGACTCCTGGACCTGAGCGAAACCTCCCTTTTGTCAGGCACCTGTCTCAGTGGCAACAGTCCTGCTCTGGGCTATGTGCCCACTACAAGGAGGGTATGGCAGGGGAAGCCTGCTCTAGTGGTAGCGGAAGCCACCTTTATAGCTGGCTCTACAAAGTCTAAGTCAGCCTGTGAGTAAGTAGAGGGCACTTGCTTTCTCTGAAGAGCTGAGAGTTCAATTCCTAAGAAGGGGGACAGTCCAAATATTGGTAAAGGTCTCAGTTCTGGCGCAAGGCTAGATGAACTCACTTCCCTTTTGGGGAGGGGGGAATGGAGGGATTCCTCTTTCTTACTCCCTTCCTCACCATTCCTGCAAGGACTACTTCTTCCTCTGCAGGGGCTTCTAGAATTGATGACATTGGTTCCTTTGGCCCTTTGGCCAGCTTACATATCCTGCCTTTCTTTTGAGGGGATGAGTTTTGATAGAGGGCTATAAAACATTATACTTAGGGTTTTTTTATTCAATTTGTCCTGTTCTTTGAAAAATAGGTTCAGTTGGAGAATTGTATTATAATTAAATGATCCATTCTCTGGCCACTTTTCCCTAACTTCCCAGGGCATGCTGAGGCCAGACTGTATTGCTATAAAATACTATTTGCTTCTTGGTTGCGGTTGATTATCTAAACAGTTTCTGATGCCAGAGGAGATACCCTAAAAATTCTTCCCTGGTGTGGAGACATGGCTCTTCATATTGTAGGGGATTTGTGGAGAGTTTGTTTCCACCTTCCAAGAGGCTTCCACTGGGTAGGTGGGGGCGTTGTTTGGATCACACAGATTCTCCTAGTTTTGGCCTATAGAATACTCCACAGACTAGAGGGAAGGTAATCCAGACTTCATTACTCAGGCCAGAAACGAAGATGAATATTTATACAGATATACCAGATGGGATCAAAACCTGAATGACCATTGTTATCTTTACATCAGAGTTCCCCTTATTAATGCAGACAGAGATTCCTTTTAGTCTCCCAGACCTGAAAGAGAGTCCTTCCTTTTACCAATTTCCCTGAATCCTTTAAATTAGCTTCTAATCCAGACAATACGTTGTCCTAATGATCATAATCAAAAGTACTCTTTTAGTTTGCTCAAGGAGTCAGATACTACTAATCTCCTTAAAGGAGCACTGAAGGGAAGGTTCAGGCTCTCTAGTGGAGGTCCTGTGGCCTGGTTGGTGGACTAGACACCAGGTAGCCAGTGACTTTCTCTGATCTCCTTTTGGCAACTTAGGAGATTTAGCATGGTATATTTCTGCAGCCCATGATTTTCCTATAAAGGAAAGGGGCAGGTCAGGTTAGGGGCTGGCACATAGGCTCATCAGGGTACCATATTTGCTATCTGAAAGATCGAGGTTCATTTACATGGTGAGGAACAAATGACTCTCCAGGAGAACATGAATCTTCATCAGTAGGAGGACATTATTACTTGTAGCAAGTTAGGAGAGCACCTTCAATATTCTCAAAAGCAGTGTTTCTCTGAAGGAGATTGACATGGGGTTTTTATGGGGCAGTAGAGAAAGAAACAGATGTGTCATCACATACATGGATTAGCTTCTCATTGTGCATGTGTGGTTAGTATGTCACACTACCATACAGGTTTCATGTTATGGTAACAAAACCATAGCTTCTCCCAGGGTGGAGACTTTGGCATGGTGATGAGGTCAGTTCACTTGAATTTTCTATAACAAACCAAGGATTGTCAAGAGCTAGTTTTACTTAGTTGAGTAGCTAACTAAAAAAGGCTCCAGAACAGATCTATTGCTCAAGTTGTTTAATCCCTGTAGTCCTCGGGGAACCTCTCTTCCTTTCATGCTGATGCAATGAATCTCCTGAAAGGCAGTGCACAGTGGAGCCATGGAGACAAGGCCTCCTCTGAGACCTCAGAAATGTAGATTCACCAGGTATAACAGCAGACAGAAAATGGTAGAGTTGCAGGCACCAGACCCCAACAATTGTGAAAGTTATAATGTGGGCTATACTCAGCAAAGCTGTGGGGGTGGGTCTGCCCAGACATTTAGGGGTATAATCCCCAACCTGATATGTCCAGAAGGTGGAACATAAGAGTCAGCAAAGATTATTGTCAAATATTAAGATTTAATGTTTGCCCTTTGGGGTTTTTGATTTGATCAGGACCTATTATCCATTTTCTTTCCCATTTCTGTCTTGTTACGGAAAGGTTTAACCTATGCCTGTCTCACCAATGTATTTTGAAAGTACATAACTCATTTAATTTTGCAAACACACAGCTTGAGGAAAATTTACCTCAGGAAGAATTGTGCCTTGAGCCTCACTCATATCTGATTTAGATAAGAATCCAGACTTCGGGTTTCTCAGTTGGTTAAATAGGTTAAAATTTTTGATGTCTACTGGAATGTAATGAATGTACTTTTTATGTGAGAGGACTTAAAGTTTGGGAGACCAGAGTGGAATTCTATGGTTTGAATGCCATATGTTAATAGTTACATTAGGTGTCCTAAAACTATGGCCCACGGGCCACATGTGGCCCACCTAGGACATTTATCTGGCTTGCCGGGTGTTTCTGCCACCACTGCATGTCCTGCTTAGCAGCCGACTCATCTTGGGGTCCGCAGTCTGGCCCTCCAATGGTCTGAGGGAAAGTAAACTGGTCCCCTGTTTAAAAAGTTTGAGGACCCCTGAGTTACATAATAGAATACTACAAAGCAATGAGAATGAATAATGTGCAGAAGTCAACAATATGTGTAAACCTCATGAAATGTTAAAATGAGCCTAATTTTTAAAAATGCATAATAAATGTATTTGAATAAATGAATAAAATTCATTTGTGGAATTTTAAAAGCAGGCAAGATTAATCTATGTTGTTAGAAGTCAGGATAATGGTTAAATTTGAGGGATGAAATGATAGCAAAATGTAATTTTATAAGACTAATACTAATACTGTGCTCTTGATTTGTCTGCAGATTATATGGATGATTTTGTTTTTAAAACAATCAGTCAGCTATTTACTGATCAAATATTCACATAGGAGTATGTGTATATGAAATCTATATCAAACTTCCATAAAATTTATAAATTTGCAAACATTTTATAATAAATTTTAGTAATTGCCTGGTTGGGTTAATATAAAGGAATACTATAAACTGGGTAGCTTATAAACAACAGAAATTTATTTTTCTTATTTCTAGAGGTTTAGAAGTCAAAGATCAAGGTGCTAGCTGACTTGCATCTGGAGATGGCCTACTTCCTCATAGATGGTGTCTCCTTGCTGTGCCCTCCCATGGCTAAAAGAATGAAGCAGCTCCTTTGGGCACTAATCCTATTCATAAGGGATTCAACCTTATGACCTAATCAGGGTGAATTAAAAACCCTAAATAAGAGGGTTTTTTCCTCCTAATACCAGTGCCTTAAGTATTTGAATATTAACACACAAATTGTTTTGGAAATAAAAATTTAAACCATTGCATCTACAAATGTAAAGATAACTAACAACTAGGAAGGAAATTGATTAATTTGGGGATTGCTTAATTTGTGATAAAAAAGTAGTCAACCAAGTTATAAATTAAAGCTGACATTGATATAGAGCTTGAGGTGTAAATATAGAATTTTTTAGTATCAAAACGTGAAAGATATAGGTAGGAGGCATTATTGGGCAGAGGGAAAAAAAGAAGGTAGACAAATTCTTAGCCTACTTGATGACAGTATGTGGAGTGGATATTGCCCATCAACTTTGTCCTGTATCAAGATGATATGTCCTGGATTTTACACCTAACCTTCCTCAGTGACAAAATGCAGAATGCCCCAAAAGAATTTGACCCCAGATCACACAATTTTTTGTTGTTGAGGCAGATGCTGAAAAGCTCCTGGTTGTCTACTGATTGTATTTTGTGCAGCAGAGTGACAAGCTTCATGACTACATACCACACATCCAAGGCCTAATAAATCTACTCAAGTGAAGCAGACACATCTGGCACAACAGCTCTGCCTAGAGATATTACTTGTTTGAAATTTCACATCTACAATCATCCTCCAGAATCTCTCTGGTTTCTTCATGGGCCAGAATGATAAATTAAACAAAAATATAATGGGACCACCAACCTGGCATCATTTACATTCTTATTGGTGTAACTAATCTCTATCATTAGCACTACCCCATTGCTCTCTCCTCACCCTCCAACCCCAGCACATACACAAGTATGTTCAGTATGTTATTCCTGATTTACCAACATTATGGGGTAGATGATAAAGTTTCAAAGACTTGCATTTGGCCTACCTCAGTATAAAAGTTCTTACTGACAGACCACAGACTCCATGTGGAGGTTTAATGAAGTATTAAATATGTCAATCCAAATTATGAACTTGGAGACCAGGAAAACGACTACCAGATGGGTCTGTGAATCTACTGGACCACCATATGGTCAACTTTGGCTAAAATTTCATTCACTGTCTAGCTCCATATGCTCACACTCTAACAAGGATACCAAGGTCTTGTTCTTAAAGTATCAAAGTCAGTGCAGAATCTCTAACAGTCCTCAAAATGTCTGGATATTCAAGTATCCATCTTTCCCCAGTGTACTGTGTCCTAAGTAATTGGTCTTAGACCCTTTAGGGGAAGGACTGAGATAATCATTGCTATGTATAATTGCAGTGACATTATAAACCAGCCCTTAATTTGAGTAGATACCATGTCTGAAACTTAGCCTACATTCAGAAGTGAACAAGGGATCATGGATTTTTATTGAAACAATTGCCTTCAAATTTCTTCATATCCATTCATTTTATTTTTATAAGCTGAGTGATATTTGGTTTTGTCTGTCCTTATACTTTCTCCCTTTGGGAATACTATGTTCTGGGATCCTTGTACATAACTCTCTACAGGTCATACTCCCTTGACTTATACTCTGACCTTTCCAATTATTATAATAATTGTTGCTCTGGGCTTCTGCCAGTTAGCATCTGGCACCTGTCTATTCAGTAAGAGCTACTATGTATAATCTGCCGAGGAAAGATTTTTAGTGATGCTGGGACCCTCTCACCGTACATTACATATTACAGTCATAAGTAGCATATAATTTGTTCCCTATTATAGAACATATTCATGTAGAAAGTTGTCTGGGGTGACATAGCATATAGTTTTCAGCTGCCTGGTTCTCTGAGCCTTTTAATCCCTACTTCCGTGCTCGGCCAATACTTCCCTAAGCAGGGACTATCATTTTTTCTTGCCTTTATGAACCATTATGCACATAGTAGTAAGGTTGCAGCAAAGTATACTTTTAACATTTTATTAACTTCTTTTATTATACTAGCATACTGTCTTCTCTGGTATTTCTATTTTAAAAGACTTTCCTCCTTTAGGTTTGTGTATTTTCTGTTAAAGTAATTCTTTAAAATTCTAACTCACATTAAACTTCATGGACATAGTTCTTATGTGTTTTCAGGATCCTCTGTTTGTTCCTTTCCCGGTATCAGAGGATAATGCCTTGCTTATTCCATTCGTGTAATCACAGATTGAGCTCCTTTCTCTTTCCTATGAGGAAAATTGTTCAAATTGCCCAACCTTCTCTGTCACTTATTCCCTTAAAATGTCAGAAGAAATTATATATAGACAGGCCTTGGAAAATAAGGAAACAATAAAAAAATTAGAGACCAATCTTAAAGAAATTAATTTTTTGAGTTTTTAATAAATAAATATTCTTCCTCTAGGCATATAATACTCTTTATTTTCCTGGTTATTTAAAGGAAAATGCATATCTTCTAAGACAAAGAAAAAGTGCCAGATAATGACTATTAACTTTTAAAAAAGATTAAGAACAACTTTGACAAATTCTGTGTAACAATCCTTTAAGAAGCATAGTAAACTTTTCATTTCTTAAGGTGGATATCTTTTTGGAAAGTACTCAATAGTTATTTATTATTATTTGTGTATTCATTTGTTATATTATGTTTTTCTGATCTCTACTTAATAAACATTTGTCAAAGTGAATGCAAACTATGTCTTTTAAAAAGTGAATTATTTTTCCCCTTCATCCATTCTCTATTTTCCTTATTCTTTACATCCCCCCTTTTTAAAAGAATTCTGTAATTTACCTTCCCCAGTCAGAATTTTAAATTCTTCCTTCCAGTTGAAGAAAACAGATTTTACAAAGGGCAATGAAGCCCAGCATTCATTTTAACTTCCAGGAATGCACTCTACTCTATCAGGCATGATAATTCAGAAATCTTTGCCCAGTGCCAGGCAGTTAAAATGAGTATAATGTCATGAATATTCATGATTATATTAAGATTGAAAAATTGTACATGCTCAACTTTTACTAGTAATTTTTGAAAATTGCACTGCCCTTCGAATATTGCATTGCTCTTTTTAGGTGTCATTAATTGAAAGGCAAATCTTGAATGGTCCATCATTTTTAAAAAGGTATCCAGTTTTCTCGGAGAATGTAGATAATTTGGTGTTCTACTGGTTCTCTGACTTACAAAAGATAGTTTCCCATCATTTCAACCATTCAGAATGAAGTCAAAACACACTTTTATGGAGACAGACAATAAGACCTGATGACTCTATGAATGGAATGAATTCACTTATTTTTCTTCATTCTTTACTATTTGCCTTAGGATAGGACATGTAAGAAAAACTCTTGTGGCAAACTAAAAATAAATCACATCTCTATGGCAGTTTGAAAGAGGTAGGGGAGATATATTATTTTTCTTCTTGCATAGATAATTTTTAAAGCCAGTGGTAGTCAAAATGTAGATACAAAGTAATATCTTTGAAAAACAGGAGGGTTAGTATAAAGGCACTTTTAGAAATTATGCTGTTTATTAGCTTCCATTTCATTTATTGCCATTCTTTCAAGATAATTGTTTACTCACTTACTATGTGACATAGAATTTATATATTTCACACGGAAACAAAAAGGAAAAATAGATGTGTTTTGTTTCACGGGGCCTTCTTATAAAGTTAGTGTTTCAAAGAAATGTACAAAAAAGACCCCAAAATAATCTATTTATTGTATTTGTTTAACCCATTTATTGTATTTTTTTAGGGCATTGCTAAGGCTGCATGTGACATATTCTAAATTTTCTCAAAAATAGGAGATAAATAAAAAGCCACCCTATTTGTGTAGCTTATTGTTTCTCCTATAAAGTAAAAATGTTCACCTGTTTGAGAGGCAAAATGGACAAAGGCTAACTAAAGTGTATACTGATCAACTAATATTTTTTGTTTTTTTGAGACAGAGTCTCACTATGTCACCCTTGGTAGAGTGCTGTGGCATCACAGCTCACGGCAACCTCAAACTCTTGGGTTTAAGTGATTCTCTTGCCTCAGCCTCCCAAGTAGCTGGGATTATAGCTAATCTCACCATGCCTGGCTATTTTTTTTTTTTTTTCAATTTTTGGCTGGGGTTGGGTTTGAACCTGTCACCTCCAATATATGGGGCCAGCGCCCTACTCCTTTGAGCCACAGCCACCACCCATCTTACTGGCTATTTTTGTTGTTGTTATTGCAGTTGTCATTGTTTAGCTGGCCTGGGCTGGGTTCGAATTTGCCAGCCTCAGTGTATGTGGCTGGCACTGTAACCACTGTGCTACTGGTACCGAGCCTGATCAACTAATATTTTTAAAAACAACTTTTATGGGTATTTAGTACTATAAATAATGAGAGAAAATTATGCTAAAGACATCAGTACATTTGAAATTGAAGGAGCATTTGCACTGGTATTAAATTTGAAATTCAGAATTTCCAGAAAAAAATTAAAACAGTATAATTGAATTTAAATATTAAATATTGATTTCTGTCTTAAAACTTGTAAAAATTTATAAATTTCTTATTTTGGAATTAGATTATTAAAATTTTCAACTTATTTAAAAATCAGGGTTGTTTTTTGTTGTTGTTGTTGTTGTTGTTGTTTGGGTTTTTTTTTGCAGCTTTTGGCCAGGGCTGGGTTTGAACCCGCCACCTCCGGCATATGAGGCCAACACCCTACTCCTTTGAGCCACAGGCACCACCCTAAAAATCTGGGTTTTATATTAACATTTAATATATCATTTCTTTCTAGATATTACTTAATACTTTCTTCCCAATTCAAAATATACTGCTCCTATTTAGACTGGTTAATCAAGACTTATTCCACTGTCATTAGTTAACTACATATAAAGTTTCTAAAGTATGACTCAGAAGCATTTTTATTTCTACCATCTGCCAAGGAAAAGGTAACTATAATTTTGAGATTCATTGGGTGATTAGATGGCACTTAGAAGTTAACAATAAACTATTTTTTAATAATTTTTATTTCAAAATATTAGGAGAGTACAAGTATTTTTGTCACATGTATGAATTACATGCTGCTAAAGTCAGGACTTTCAGTGCACCTGTCACCAGAATAGTGTACACTGTACCCAACAGTTAAGTTTTTATTTCTCACCCCCTCCCTCCTTAGTTTTCAATGTCCTTTACACCATTTTATGACTTCATGTCACCATTGTTTATTAAGAACATATAGTATTTTTCTTTTCATCCCTGAGATACTTGTCTTAGGTGACTAGTCTCCAGTTCTATCCAAGTTGTTGCAAAAAGTTATCATTTCTTTCCCTTTTGTGGCTGAGTAGCAATTCCCCGTGTATGTTACGGTTAAAGTGCTCTCCTTGGCCATCTGGTGACCAGAGTAATATTCAGCTATGAGATATGTAGCACTTTTCTAGGATGAGTTTAAAACTTAGTTGTCTGACCTCGTACGTGTGTGTGTGTATCTGTGTATATATCACATCTTCTTCGTCCTCTCATCAATTGAAGGGCACTTAGGTTGATTCCATATCTTTGCACTTATAAATTGTGCTGCAATAAATGTTCAGGTATAGGTGTCTTTTTGATATAATGACTTTTTTCCTTTGTTTGGTAGATACCCAGTAATGGCTCTGCTGGATTGAATGACAGGTCTATTTTTAGTTCTTTGAGGAATCTTTATACTGTTTTCCATAGAAGTTGTACAGTAATTTACAGTCCCACTGACACTGTGTAATCATTTCTTTTTCACTGCATCCACACCAATACCTGTTGCTTTTTTACGTTTTTTTTGTTTGTTTTGTTTTTTGTAGTTTTTGGCCAGGGCTGGGTTTGAACCCACCACCTCAGGTATATGGAGCCAGCGCCCTACTCCTTTGAGCCACAGGCGCTGCCCTGCTTTTTTACTTTTTAATGATGGGCATTTTGATAGCAGTTGGTGGTTGCCCATTTTTTAATGGAGTTGTCTGTTTTTTTCCATGTTGTTTTTTTTATGGATTCTGCATGTTAGGTTTTTATAGATGTAAACTTTGCAAATATTTTCTACCATTCTGTACTTTGTCTTTTTATTCTGTTGATTACATCCCTTGCTGTGTGGAAACTGTTTCTTAAGAGCTGCTTCTTGTTGACACTAAATACCATAAAATAGTCCAAAACCCTGAATCTAATTTACACAAACACTTTATTTTACTCCAAGGGCCAGAACATTCTCTGAAGGAGTCTGTTTACAGATTTTCTTCATTAGTAGGTATATTTACATAAAAATTGGGACTTAAGTGTCTTTTCCAATTGTTGGTAGTGTAGTTAAGTACAGTTAGTTTAGTGAAGTAATTAAAAAGATGATTAACATGTTATCTTCTTGATTTTCTTTAAACTCAAAGGTTCCAGTGTCTTTTAGAAGGAGAATTCCTATCATTATATGGTGTTTGTAGGACAGAACTACCTCTGATTGTCTTGCATTACTGTATCTCTTCCAGCTTTTCCAGTGCTAAGTGCTATCTTTTATGAAATATTCAATTGCCTTTTGACAGTATTAGGTCATAGCCAGGCAGGTAACTTCTATAGTACTAATTTTGGAGACTCTGGCAATAACAGTAGCATCAAATAATAAAGCAATATTTTTTACACAGAGGGAAAAATGATGAGTTTAATGATTTCCTGTTTGCTGATTCTTAAAGGAGAGCTATAACACACTTTGATTTCCCCTAATTTTCCTATTTTTGTTCTTATTGTTGGCATGCTTTTCATCTACATTTTCTACATGTTTATTTTTTTCCTCCTGTTTCCAACCAATGCCTATCCTTTCCTTTCTGCAAGTATATTTTTATTCATAAGTTTTCAACTATCTTAGCTTCCCTTGAAGGTCCTTCTATTGATTGTATCTCCACAGACAATGATTATAACTAGATATTGATATGTCAATATTGATGAAAATAGTATCGTTTTTATTTTCTAATTGTTTTGCTGATTTTTTTTTTTTTAGTGTTCTCATCTATTCACTAGCTCACAATTGCAAGCTAATGGCTCAGTGTGGAAAGATGCTCTAAGTGAGTACACAGGCCTTGGCTTCTCTATATTTGAGGTTTTCTACGTCCTTCTTTTATTTCTCCTCTTTCTTTGATTGTGCCAGCCAGCTGCAGCATGCTCATGAGCACAGAGCTTCTCGTAGGGTTTCTGGGAGTTCTCAAGCCAGATGTCACTCTATAAGACCTTTAAAAAAAATTCTTCTTCAAATAATAAATAAATAAATTCTTCTCAAAGTCTGTGGTTGTTCCCAGTGTAGAGGGCCTGCGTGTGCTAGAGCAGAAGAAAGAGAACCTGAAGGGTGTACGTGTGAAGTGTAGGGCGGCCGTGAACAAAGCAGAGAATGAAAAAAGCAGGATTTATAGTCTCTGCCTGATGACCAAGATTATTGCAGAACAACAACACCAAATAAAATATATAATAAATGTACACATTTTCTTAATTTCTGTCTTAAATAACAATATATTGGCTGTATAATACACTGAATTAGGTATATCTTTACCACACAGTATCTTTCACGATTATTTGCTAGGAACTAGTATTTGTACCGAGCACTTTATGTGTGCACTGCAGGTGTCTGCGCTGCACTTGCTCTTCCCTGACGTGCTTCATGATGCTCCTTTGTCCACTGCTACCCTCTCCAGCACTGGGACTCATCACTCAACACAGTGCCACGTAATAAAACTAACATCCCTGACAAAGGAGTGAATTAATCTCAATAACTAAATGAAATATAAACAGAATATATGAATTTTCCTCTTTCATTTTGCTTATTTTATGTTATGTAGTTGCAACTTAAGTTTACATAATACAAGAACTTCTTCAAACCCTATTTTACTACCTGATACTATTGAAAATTAGTCTGTGTTTGAACTGTGTCTGAAATTAAGCTGAACTAAGATGTTGACCTCTGATATTTTTATCACACAAAGTACAAAACTACTGATGCTCAAATAGACTACAAACATGTAATAATTTAGTAAATTTAATCTTGGAGATCATATAAAAACAATATTAAATAACATAATTTTAAAACCTTTAGTTTCTTAATTGTAGCCAAATTGTTCTAATGTTGCCTTAGAGGTCAGTAATTGGCAACAAAAATGGAAGTTGCTTCACCATATAAGAGATTTAAGTTTATTAATCTCTATGGCATCAAAAAGAATTTCACAATGTTTTATTGATTCTCAAAACATAGGAAAATATGGAAATTTAGTTTTAACCAAATGTTTCAAAAGTTTTTTCAGAATTAAATATTTCTATTTTGGTTTAGAAATAATCTGCAAGGGGTTAAGAAAATATATTAATTGGGTCAATCTAATAGCAAAACAAGAAGAATAAATTGCTATTTAAATAATACAGACATAATTTTTAAACTTATAAATATGCTATTTTAAGCACATATTTTATAATAGATAAAGAAGTGGAAAATTTTCTTAAATATGATATCTTCTAAAATTTATCTCAAGAAAATAATCATACAACTCATTTACCTGTATATCCAAATAACATATCAAGCATTGAGCACAAAAGGCTAACAGAAAATGAAGTCATCAACTTTTTGGTCCAAAGAAAATCATCTGCAAACTGAAAAGAATTCTTATTTATTCTTTGCCCTATAAAATCATAATATTTTAATTTCTTAAAAAGTTATGATGTGTCTATATAGAAAGCCCATAAAAGAAACTATACAGGCTACAGGCTTGTAGAACTTATTTTAAAAGCTTTCAAGTTATAATCATGCCCTAAAATTTTTAAATCTGCTATTATCTCAGCAGTTAAATTCTTATACCATTTAGTGGTAATATTATATCTTCTAACTTTAGAGTCCATTCTAAGTTGAAATTAAGGCTAACCACATGTGTAGTTTTATAGAGATTCCTGCATAGAAAGATCAATGATATAGTTTTAGAGTCTAGCTTTCCTTCCTAATGATTCACCTCAAATATGATTTTATTTAAAATAAAACCCCCAATTTTTCTAAAATACCATACCTGCATTATTAAAATGTGTTTACATATCCAGTATAAAAATTTTAGTAAGTTTTTTATCCTAATAAATCCAAATTACAGTTGTGCCTTTGTTCATTTAAAAAAAGGCTAACCTGATTTATTATGAAAAATAGACTATATATGGGTAATATATTTTGATTCATACAATTAAAATGCTCCATACAAATATTGCAAAGAAGTTTATGCAAAGAGACAAAGTCAGCTTTTTAAAAGTTGGTGAAGCAGGAAAACTTTAAATTGTTCACAGTTTGTGTTTTGGAGAAATTATGGAATGCTAAGTTTAAATAACTAACCATGAGTTATTATATATTTCCTCTAAAGATAATAGGTGTTAACGTTTTTAGATATTGTATTTTAACAATTAGTGGATCAAGTTTTATGTTTCTAAACATAAAAAGTAGGAAACAATTTCTCACCTGTCTTTCTATTTTGAATTAATTTTGTTGCTTTTTGTTTAGTATGATGTTTGGTCACTATACAACTTTTAAATTGTTAAAAATATTTATTTTTTATTTATTTCAGATCCTGTCTCATGTAACAATGATTAAAATTCAAAAACATCATGAGATTGTATAAAGTAGGCCAAATATATATAACAAGAAGTTCAATAATAGTCTAAAATTCCAATACAATAAACTTTCCTAGCAATTTCGTGAAATGATTTTCTAACTCTGAATGCTTTCTATCCACCTAATACATCCCTAAACTATTCAGTATCTTAAGAAATGCTCCTGGGAGGCTCATCACCAACTATAATCCCACTCCACATAGAGTTTTTCTGAATAATCAGGCAGTCACAAAGGAAAATAAGTAAAGTTCATATAATAATAAACCTAATGAATCATTTATGCATCTACAATTAGCTATATATTATTTATAAGAACGTACTATCCAACCAGTGTAATGAAGTGTCAGTGGTAATATTTGGACTAAATTGCAGACATAGCACCACTGTGGTAAATCACAGAGCTTGTACCTATTTAAGGAATTCAGAATAAAGTCAGCGCTATCAGAATAGCACCAATGTTATCTTGTATGATTTACACCACAAAGCTCTGCACCTCACTATGATAAGTGATTATGACTTTGGAACTGTCGGGATGATAAAAAGGAACCTCTCCCCAGAGAGCAGAACCAAAGGCTACCAGATGGACTGATGAAGATGAGATAGGAAACCAGCAGGACCAACTGTTAAAAAGCTGTGAAACCCAAAGCAAGGGCTCTGACAAAAACTGGAAAACAGGACTCATTAAAGAAAATGGTTAAGACCAAAAAGAACCCAGATAGGGACCCAAAGGGCCTCTGCTCACCCTTTTTGCTCATTACACCCTGCTTATGTTGTAGGAACATACTAAGGTAGTCCCGACCAGTGCTATGACAATAGTTAACAATCACCATGACAACCCCTGGAAGTTACCTGATATGGCATGAAAAGAGGAGGAACTTCCCTCCCTCACCCCATACCTGTAAATCTCCACCCTTTTCCCAGTAAACCATGAATATTCCATCCCTTATTTAGCAGACAGTATAATCAAGAGATAGCTATAAATAAAGTTTGCCAGCAGTATATAAGAATTGCTCTGTCTATGGGTTAGCCTGCTTGCTATTTGTTTAATAAATGTTGTTTTCTCATTTCTAACTTAAGGCTTGTGCTTGAATTCTTTCCTGCACAAGAAAAGAACTCTCTTGGCCTTCACGCTGGATGTCCCTATGTCAAAGACATGTACCCTGTAGAAGGATGAAATCTTCCCAATTCTTGTCTAGTTAAGTTTTGGTCAGTATCACAAACCAGTGACTGCTGACTTTTGAATGTTCTCTTTTAATGGTCCTTTTTACTATATATACATGCACACTGTTTCTACTTAGCCATTGTATCTGAAGAATTGCAGGGATAATAGGGTGCCTGTTAGTTTTTGTATCACTTAAAGAGCCAAACTCTAGATATGGGCAAGACTGAGCAGTAAATGGAGATACTAGGCTTGATTTAGATCTAGTAGTTGACAGATCAGTCTTTCAGCAAATTGGCATATGGCAGTTTCTTAGACTATTTCTTAGAAGGCAATTACTGCACACCTTGTGTCCTGTCTTTTCCTATGTTTGTATTCTTTATTGGTCTCAGAGCTTGATGTTTCATGAAGATAAATAGTATACTTGTGAAATGATTTTCTAACTCTGAATACTTTCTATCCACCTAATACATCCCTGAACTATTCAGTACCTTAAGAAATGCTCCTGGGAGGTTCATCACCAACTATAATCCCACTCCACATAGAGTTTTTCTGAATAATCAGACAATCACAAAGGAAACAGTGGAAAGGTTTGGATACCTGAGGAATGGATGTGGCAACTTTTTCATAATAGCCAATTTACATATTGGTATGTGAAAGAGAAAAAAAACTTCTATTCATATCATAAACTGATGTAATTTTCTTTTCATTTCTCCTATGCAAACATAATCTGATAATATTACATATGCAATAAAAATACTGATAACACTGCATATGTAATAGGCCCAAAGAATATCATACCTACAACAAAATCAATACTATATAGACAGTACAGTTGTCTTTTGCTATCTGCAGGTGATTGTTTACAGAATCCTTGCAGACATCAAAATCCATGGATTTCCAAGTCCCCTATATGCAATAGCTTAGCATTCGTAGATAAACTATATGCATTTTTCCATATATTTTATATTGTCCCTCAATTAACTATAATATATGACATAATATAAATGCTATGTAACATAAATTCTATGTAAATAGTTGTTATGCTGTGTTTTTTTATTTGTATTTTTCTGTTGTTGTTGTATTTTAAAAATATTTTTCCAAACATTTTCCACATGATTTTTTTTTTTTTTTTTCTTTTTTTTTGAGACAGAGCCTCAAGCTATCCCCCTGGGTAGAGTGCTGTGGCATTATAGCTCACAGCAACCTCCAACTCCTGGGCTCAAGTGAGTCTCCTTCCTCTGCCTCCCAAGTAGCTGGGACCACAGGCACCTGCCACAACGCCTGGCTATTTTTTTTGGTTGCAGCCATCATTCTTGTTTGGTGGGCCTGGGCTGGATTCGAACCTGCCACCTTAGGTGTATGTGGCTGGTGCCTTAGCCACTTGAGCCACATATGAGTGGTGTAATTCTTGAATATGAAACTCATGGATACAAATCACTGACTATATTCACTTACCACAAGCAATTAAAGCATAAATCAAAACATCATAATTTAATTTTCTTTTTTAAAATACATAAGAAGTTAATTTATACATATACTTTCTTTTGATTTGTGAGCAGAAGAAAATAGAAATTGAAAAAAAAATTGAGTGCAGTGAGAGTGTTAGGATGACAAATCTGGGATTTAGTTAAAGCAGTCCTAAGGGAGATTTATAGAAACAGATTCACTTATTGAGAAAGAAAAAAAAAAAATTGAAAGTAAGTAACTTTTAATCCAAGAAGCAGAGCAAATGATAAATACAAGGAAAGAATGTATTAAAAAGATAAGAGAATAGTCAAATAGAGAAAAGAGAGATGACCAAATAGAAAACTATTTCTTTGCAACATAAAATACAAGCAAACTTTTAAAAAGTTCTTCTTATATAATTATGAACTATTAGATAATTAATATGTAAGCAACTTCAAAATTAAATACTTGGCCAAAATTACAAATCCAAAGAAGATTTTTAAATATGAAATGACAAGAGATCTTATTTTAAAGAAATATAAAGTACTCTTATAAATTGACTCATAATTGTAAAGAAACCTGTATAACCACAAAATAAAAGAACAAGATGATATTTAAATATCTACTTCTCAAAATGCAACAGGCTAAATGTTTTAAAAGCAATTTCTATTACATCTCTGAGGAACAGAAAATCTCACCTTTCCCAGAGAAAAAGACTTTTTTCCAGGAAATAGAAAAACCTGGGAAGTTACTCATTTTGTGTGTTAGCATAATCCTGATAATGAAAACAAAACGGAGCAGAGGCCCAAGGAAAGCATTCGCTATTCTCATTTTCTGAACCTAGATGTAAAAAAACCTTAATAAAATTATAGCAAATTAAGTATATCAATGTCCAAAAAGTAAACTACACAGTTTACTACTACAGTAAACAAGCACAGTTTACTGTACACTGTCAGAAGTCAACCTGAGAAAATCAATTGATAAATGTGTAATTCATGAAAGCAATATATTCAGGTAGCAACAAAACATGCTTCTGTTAACATATAAAAATAATAAGACTCAATACGAATTAAAAATCTTCTGAGCAGATAAGAAAAAATTTTAACTTAAGAATTATCATTTGAAGGTTATAGAAAAAATTAAATTTCGTGATGGAAAATCAGCAACATTTCTATGAAACTTAGGGAAAAAAACAGACTTGCCTGTTGTTACCACTGCTGCTCTGCTTTATGGAGATCCTCACAAACTTATGGGGGAAAAGAAAACAATTAGCCTCTATGGAGGTTTGGAAATACAGGATTTAAGGGTCAAAACATACATATATATGTATATATATTTTGCAGATAGGGTGATTTGACTATTTAAATACTAAAAACCAATTAAACCTGTAAAACTATTTCAACTTTGTTATGTTTGACAAATTTTGTAAGAAAAGTAGATTTACATATATGAAAATATCAACCATTGTACTTACTAAGGCTGCCCATGTGCACACTCTTTAATTCAGCATTTCTAGCCCCAGTTAACTACCTAATGGAAATACATATACATGTTCATCTGAAGATATGCTCAGAAATATTCATAACAGCATTCTTCATAATTACCCTGGATTGAAAACAATTCAAATGTGAATCAGTATAACAGGATATTATATAGTAAAAAGAACAAGTGAGCTACCTCTACCACTGAGAGTCAGATACTGGCTGCACTGGAAAGTTAGCGGCTAGCACGGGGGCACGGAGACTTAGGGGATCTCAGCATAACCACGTCTGTTTCACATACTGTATTACAATAAGGTGATCAGACATCCTGCTTTTGGTGGGACAGTCCTAATTTCTAACAATTTGTCCTGTCCCGCGGTGTTTTAAAAAAGTCTCAAATTTGGAAAGAATGCAGGACAAGTTAAGGAATGGTGGGACAACAGGAAGGGAATATACGGTTTTGGGCTGCTGAAAAGGTTAATGTAACTCCATTTGGGAATGAAGAGGTTAATGTAACTTCATTTGGAAATGAAAAGGCTAATGTAAACTCCCTACTCCCCTCCTGGGCAAAGTCACCCAGGTGGACCCCTGGCTACTCTTTTGAGCCACAGGCGCAGCCCTATACATAACTTTTTTTTTTGTATTATATTTGTAAATTGTACTTATGTTTAAATTAAAAAATATATATATCACAATACTATTTTTGTGTTTTATGAAAATTTTTTTGCTCCATATAGACCAAATTTTTTAATTTTTAATTAAGAACCCCACCCCACCCCCACCCCATCAATGGTGTCCAGCTTTACCAATGTTAAAATCTGGTCACCTTATATTAGAATCACAGGAGTGTGTTCTCTTTGTGAAATTTATCTGGTGGTACTTTCATGATCGGTGCATTTCACTTGCTTTCCCACAAATGCTACATTTCAACACAAAGTTTACTTAAAAAATACTCTGTTGGATTTACCCATTGTTCATCTCTTTCTCTTCAACTCCACACCTAAAATGTCAGCAAATCTTGTTGACTCTACCTTCAAATTATGTTTAGAATCTGACCAATTCCCACCATCTCCACAGCTACTGCCTTAATCCAAGTTACCATCATTTGCCATTTCTTACGTGGATTATTATAATGACTTTCTAACTGCAGATGTACTTCTCTACTGGGCTCCTTTCAGCTCTTTCAGCACAGCTATCTAAATAACCATGCTGATAACCAAGTCGGATCTTGTTACTATTGCTTAAAACCATCTGTGATAGTTAATTTTATGTGTCAATGTGGTTGGGCCGTGGTGCCTATAGATATTTGGTCAAACTTGAATCTGGACGTTTCTGCGAGGGTGTTTTTTGGATAAGATTAGCATTTAAATTGGTAGACTTTGAGTAAAGCAGATTGTTCTTCATAATGTGGGTGGACCTCATCCAATCTGTTGAAGGCCTTAATAGAATAAAGACTGACACCCCCCAAGCAAGAAGGAATTCTGCCAGGGTTGCCTCTGGACTGCTGCAGCTCCCTGAATCTCCAGCCTGCCTGTGTATTCCAGCAGATTTGGGACTTGCCAAACCTCTAGAATTCAGTGAGCCAATTTCTAAAAATAAATCCTTTCTCTGTACAGGTATACCTTGTTTTATTGCGCTTCACTTCATTGTACTTTGCAGATATTGTGCTTTTTACAAATTGAGGGGAGGTTTGTGGCAGCCCTATATTGAGCATGTCCATCGGTGCCCTTTATCAACAGCATGTGCTCACTTCCTGTCTCTGTTGGCAGCATTTTTTAGCTATAAAGTATTTTTTATTTAATTAAGGTATGCACATTTCTTAGACATAATGCTACTGCACACATACACGGCTCCAGTACAGTGTAACATAAATTTTATATGCACAGAGAAAGCAAGAAATTTCCCTGACTTGCTTTAGTGCCATATTTGCTTTATTGGAACCCAACCTGCAATATCTCTGAGTTTAGCCTCTATGAACATTCTGTTGGTCTGGTTTCTCTGGAGAACTCTGACTAATACACACCATATTCTTTGCAATTTAGAGGCTTTCTAATAACCCCCAACTCCTAATGTGCTCTCCTGCCGATGACATCTCTGACTCCATCTCCACCCACTTCTCTCTACCACCCTTACTACCTTGCTGTTTGCTCCTTGAACACACCATGCAATCCTCTGAGTCAGGGTATTGGCACTGACTTTTATCTCTGGTTGGAGCACTTTCTCTAGATATCTGCATGACTTATTTTTTTTTTTAAGTAACTCAAGGTAGAGCCCTCCCTAGACAACCCATTTCAATTTGCGATGACTCTTACCACTTGGTATCCACATTCACTACTTATTACTACTTTTCCATGTTCTTTATTTATCCATTGGTATGTTGTTTATTGTCTGTCTTCCCGACTAGAAAGCGATATTTGTGGATGCAGGATTATATTTTATTATTTTTTTCAGCTTCAGTCCTAAAATAATGTCTGTTACATCCTACTCACTCAATAAACATTTGAAGAACAAATGAATGAGTAAATGGATACAAATGGCAAAAAGTGTTTTCATGTTAAAGGGCATACTACGGTATGCTAAACTGGACTTCAATATGTGATATGTTTTCAATTTCGGTTTAGAATGAGTAGAGTGTCTTTGTATTAATATTTTTCTGCCCACTATTGTACTCCTCCTCTTTCTCCTACCCTCACCCTCGGTAATTCAAGGCAACTGCATTTAATTTAATTGTCTTTCTCAGTAATTTATTTATTTTTCCCAAAGTCTTCAAATATGTTCAATTGTAAATGTTTTGACTCACATTTTTCTTAAACATCTCTTCTAATTCTTCTCTTATTCTCTATCCATTGCAATTTTCAAACATTTACATTAACATTCTGGGGTTCCCAGGGAACAGGGAGCTATCCTATTTCCATAGCTCACTGGAATTTTTAGTGATTTCTAACCTAAGGAGGAGATTACTGGGTCACATGCTGAAAACTACTTGTGATTTCAAAAGGTCTTTAAGCAAATTCAACAGCAAGTTTTCTGATGGCTATTTTCTTCACTTGATCTTAGCCAAAAAGCTGAGAAGCATTTGGATATTTTCTTAATCAAAGAAAATTTACCAGTAAGATAAAAATAAGCATGCCAAAAGTAAAAGTGGACATTACAATAGTTTAAAATATGTGCCTAAGAAAAATTTGGGAAAGATTTTAAGGTAATTTGAACTAGAAAATCTTTCCAGATTCATTGTTTTGCTATAGAAGGCCTCATTTTTAATTTGTAGATAAAATGAAAAACTTGGTAAACTGCTTAGCTGGCCTTCACCATTTTAACAAGCATGTGTTACCTGGATTAAAAATGAACAGGCTTGGCAATGGATAGGTATTTCCCCTAATGATGAATCTATAAACACCATTATTTAGCTTCCTGGGGCACTCCTGGGAGGTAAACATATATGATGCTGCATAATATCTGCCAGCAATTTTTAATATAGAGTAACCAAGAATATCCCCTTACTGGTAGCAAGGGCTACATAAATTTGATACTTTACTTCTAGCTAAAACAGAGGGGCTGACAAAGAAACTTGAATTATATTGTTTTAACAAAAAAAAAAACTCTACAAATATTAAACAACCTATGGTATGTAATTAATGCTTTCCACACACACCTTAGAAAATATTACAGTGTAGGAATAACCTGAAGAAGTCAGTGAGCGCCAAATTCTGATGATGGTGGACAGTGTTTTATGATGACTATTCTAAACTTGTCTAAGAGGAGAACAAGTGGTTATGTTTTTGGCTGTGCTACATGTTACATGCTAAACCATAAAATATATTTTACTGAGGAAATGAATTTTGGCAATTGTGTCTTACTCATATGGGAGAAAAAGGGATTTAAAATAATAATTAACTAATTCAATATCTATAAATGATGCAGAAGGGCATTATTTCTCTAAACTAAACTCTGCTAATTTCTAAGAACTCAATATTTCTTATAATTATCTTAGTTATTTGTCTACTGTGTATTAATAATTTTTCTAGATGCTTTATATAGATTCCAAATCATTTTCCTCTTGGGATTAACTACCATTTTTTAATTTAATTGGATCTTTCACGAATAAGATTAGCAGGATGTCAGAAAGAGAGTGAAAATATTCTAATGTCTTTCTTATCACTCTTGGGAAAGTTCAGATGTGAGACAGCCCTATTATTATTTTTTTTTTTTCAGGGAAAATCAAATAAAGGGTCCTGAATATTACTGTGACTATTTTTTTATGTAATCACTTATGAAGAATACTCAGGTAGAATATCTTTTACTCTCTTTCGTCATTCTTTATTTTTAAATTTCCTTATTTTGTTTATGAACAATGTAGGATTCTGTCACTAGACATCTTCTCCAATGAAATAGATGTTAGTACAGAAAAGGGAGACATGGTGCTGGTGGGCAGAGAACCCTTTCGAAGACAGAATTGTTCTGAAGATTGTAATATGTATAAAGCTCAACTTGGAGGCACTGGTTTTTACCCAGAGTAGGCAAACACACACAGGAGAGTTTGATGCTGCACGCAGCAAGACAATAAGCTGACACAACTACTTTGGTGCTATGGGGAAAGAATACAGATCCAACCAGATCTGAGTGTCCTAATAGAATTTATTCAATATGCCTATCACGTAAAAATCATGCAGTTCACATAGACTTTATGGGACTTCAAAACTGTCAGAATTTATTTGGAGAAAATTTGGATTAGCCAACAATGGGTTTAGAATAATTACAGCCAAGTGCTGATTGTACCTAATAGTAAAGGTTTTAAAAAATATTTTTCAAAGGCATGCTATATAAACTAAGCTCTCTATAGTCATTAAGTATTTCTCTTCTGGGGTGAATAAATTTTCTTAGTTTTACAGAGGAAAATGTAATATATGAGAAACAGATGGGAAATGGTGTTCATTCTTGTAACTATTTAACTTTCATCATTATTCAAAGTCTACTCCATTTGCAATCTATGTTCCTCAGTTTTTAAAAGTTATAGTCTTTCCATGCATCTTAACTTAGATGATTTACTTGCAAAAAGCTACATAGTCATGAGTATCTATGTGCTTTCCACAGGAACTTAGTCGATTGTCAAAATGTAACACAGTATGTTAGAGTAATGTCTTCATAAAGCTTCTCTTTTATGTATTAGTTTTAATATGTTAATTTCCAAATTGCTTAGTTTAATATTTGACTTACATACCTAGTCCAGTATTTAAACTGATACTATTTTTATGGGTATTTTGAAAGTAGATTCTAGCATAGACGCAGGTTTATAAATTCTTTCTAAGATAGTGAAAATAATGAAAAGAACAAAAAATGAAGATACAAAAACTTCACCCATATTAAAAGTAGACAACATGTAGAGCATCATCTTGTAAACTCTGGGGAATTACCTTCATTTATAGATAAATTAAACTCTAATAAGTAAATTATTATTATTATTTTGCAGTTTTTGGCTGGGACTGGGTTTGAACCCACCACCTCCGGCATATGGGGCCTATGCCCTACTCCTTTGAACCACAGGTGCCACCCTGAAAATTGTTTTTATTATGATTGAGCTAACAAACAACTTTCCTCCTCAAGGCAGGGTGCTCTACAATATGAAGTAAGTGCATGCATATCTAATGTGCCTGTTCATACCCTTATTTCATGAGCAACAAATGTTAGGATCCTGTCAGAACAAGAGGATATGGAAATCGCTTCATATGTAAGCCATCTCCAAACTGCAAATCAATCAGGCATTGGCATCAAGGATAAAAAAGAGATTGTACAATTGTGCCTAGTCACATTTGTCTGCCTCTATCTTAACTGAAGAGTGAATATTAGAGAAAATGAGAAGAGAGTAAAAAACTGAACTATGACCCAACTTTATAGTTGCAGGGCAACTATTGAGCATAAATATATAAATCCAAAAATCTATATTCTATTCCACAAAATAGGAACACAAGGTAAGTACTTCACCTTAATTCAATTCTCAGTTAAGCAGTTAGCTAACTTTAAACAAGGGACAAAACAAACAAACAAACAAAAAAAAAAACAAAAAAAACTCAAATCAGTAGTGAATTAGTGGGATAGGATCAGACACAGTAGGACAGCGGTTCTCAACCTTTTTGGCACAATGAACCAGTTTCATTGAAGACAAGTTTTCTATGTATTGGGGGTGAGACGGATGGTTTTAATATGATTCAAGCAATTGATTTATTATGGTCTCTGTGCAGTCAATCCTCTCTGCTAATGATAATCCATATTTGTATCCACCATCACCACCACAGCTCCGTCTCAGATTATTAGGTGTTAGATTCTCATAAAGGGCGTGCAGCCCAGATCCCTCACAGGTGCAGTTCACATTAGGGTTTGTTTGTTTTCTTACGAGAACCTAATACCACTGCTGATCTGATGGGAGGCAGAGTCATGTGGTGGTGAGAGGGATGGGGAGCAGCTAGCTGTAAACACAGACGAAGGTTCCCTTGGATGCACCTCTCACCTCCTGCTGTGCAGCCTGGTTCTTGATAAGCCAAGGACTAGGACTGGTCAGAGGCCTTGGGAGTTGGGGACAGCAGCAGTAGAGAGAAAACCCTAAGGAAAGAAATTTCAGTATATAGAAAACAAATAGAAACAAAATGTATTGTATACAATTGCCTATGGACAATAATATATCTTATCCCTCTAAGAAATTATCATTTAAACCCTTGACACCAGAAAAAAATACGATTATAAGAGACAAGCTAACTGTGGCAAATCTCAGCCTTCCGTAGGATAACAGAAAGCTTCCGGGAGGTAAAATTTTACACTACAGGATGTTAGGACTCAGATAAGTACCTAGAGGAGAAAAAAGTTCCAGACATATGGTGGGAGACATGGAAAACTAGTAAACAGTATAATTGAAGCTAATTGACAAAAGACAGTTTATAATAAAAACATTTAAAGAACAGCTTCAAATGTTTTATGAAAGTAGGAAAACATAAGCTCTGATTTTCAGTAAATGTGGGCTAGATGACATAGAAGCATCTTCCTATTAGAAAACAAAACACACTTAAAATTTTGGATCAAATATGAAAAAAAATCTCAAAAATTAATAAAAGGTCTGAAAGACAAATTAGCATTACAAAATAGAAGAAGTAAAAATACTGAAATGTAAACCATACTCCTAAGAAAAGGTTTTTTATTAAATCAAGTTGTGCAATTTTAGTTAGATTGTGATAAACTTAAAAAAGGATAATAGATTCAATATTATATTAATATTTTTCCATAATTGGTTTCAATGTCAAGATAAGAATAAATCAAATGTAAGCCACCAGCACTCTCACTTTATCTGAGGAACGAAGAAGAGATCGCATTTTCACTGAATAGAATAGCGAGGATTAAACAAAAGATATTTCTAGAGATACTACAATTTTAAATTTCTGTGTGCCCCCTAAACATAGTATCTATTTATTCAACATAAGAACATTGCAGTTTTACAAATGGATAGGCAATTTAAAACACAGTCAGAGTTTTAATACACCCCTAGTTATTAATAAAAATACAAATATGAAGCAAATTAATAGACTGCAAATAACTGAACAACATGATTATCAGAATTAACTAACATGCACACACATAAATACATAAGCACATCTACATACACAAGATTGGACAATTAAGTAGGTAAGTTCATCCTAAAGAAACTACTACATATCTCATTGATGAACATCCCTTGGAAGTTCTTCCTTTGGAAAGGTAGGTACTACACCAATGCCTAGTCCACCCTTCAGAGCAGTTTTGGAACTATAATTCTGGAGAGGCCCTCAGAGCTGTAGTATAAGGATTTAACAATTAGGTTTTCAAACTCGCCACTGTGTGTTTACATCGGCAACACCGTACAAACAACACGGTAAGGTTTACATCTCTACTTTGTAAAAGACATAATTTGTAAGATATATAGTATAGTGTGGAAGAGGAGAGTAAAAATATAGAGATTTTTATGAGATTAAATTTGTTATCAGCTTAAAATAGAATGTTATAACCATAACATAATTTATGTCAACCTCACATTAACTACAAAGAGAATATCTATAGAAAATATATAAAAGAAAAAAGAAAGAAATTAAACCTTGTAACTACCAAAAATAAAATAAAATAAAATAAAATACAAGGGAAAGACAAAACTTGTACAAGATAGTTAGAAATCAATTAACAAATGAAAATGGCAAATCTTTTATTATCCATAATGGCTTCAAATATAAATATCTAAAATGCCCATTCCAAAGACATAGAATGAATTTAAAAACAAGATCCAACTATATGCTGTCTACAAGAGGGTAATTTAGATTTAAAGACACACATAGGCTGAGAGTGAATGGATGGAAAAGACATTCTATGCAAATAATCAAAAGAAGGCATGGGTGACCATCCTTAGATTGGATAAAATAGATAACAAATCAAAATCTACTACAAGAGAATAGAAGAACATCACCTAATGTTAAAAGCATAAATTTGTCAGGAAGATATGATAATTATAAATACATATGTGACTAATATTAGAATATCTACATACATGAAGCAAACTCTGACAAACTGAAAGAAGAAATGTAGAGCCAGACAATAATTGTAAGAGATTTAAAACTAGAAATTTATACCAGAATGTAGAAATTAACAGCATAAGAAAAACTGGAAAATTTAAAAATATGTGGAAATTAAACAACTTACTTTCAAACAACCAATGGATGAATTAGAAAGTAGCTTGAGAAAAAAAAAATGAAAATACACATAGCACAAATTGTGGGATACAGAAAATCAGTAGTAAGAAAGTCCATAATAATCAACACCTATACTAAAAATAGAAGAAGAATCTCAAATAAACAGCTAAATTCAAGAGGTAGGAAAAAAAAAAAAAAAGAACATGCCACACACAGAGTTGGTGGAAGGGACTAACACAGATTAAATAAGAAATAAACAAAATAGAGGACAGAAAAATAGAAAAACAGTCCATGAAACTAACAGTTGATTTTTTGAAAAGATCAATATCATTCTAGAACCTTTATCTAGACTAAAAATGGGAGAAAATCAAATTAAATCAGAAAAAAGCAGTAGACATTACAACTGATGTCACAGTTATGGATAGTTATATGTCAATGTGTTCATTAACATAGAAAAGTGGATAAATTCCTATAATACTTACATGGGCTGAATCATTTAGAAATAGGAATAGAACTATGATAATGAGCAGGTTTTTTTTTTTTTCTAAACCTCTTCTTATCAAGAGTGGAAAAACAGGGGTTAGCGGGAACCCAGTCCTCCACTACCACCAATTATGCAGTCGAGTTTCCCACATTTGGGGAAATTGCTGGGGTCAGCACATCCTGAGTGCAACGGATAAGCCTCCTCCTGGGAAAGCCACCTTCATGATCATGGTATCTCCCCTGCCAGGTAAGTATGATAGTGAGCAGTTTTAATCAGAAGTCAGAAACTTGGCTCGGCACCTGTGGCTCAAGTGGCTAAGGCGCCAGCCACATACCTAAGGTGGCAGGTTTGAATCCAGCCCGGGCCACCAAATAACAATGATGGCTGCAACCAAAAAAAAATAGCCAGGCGTTGTGGTGGGCACCTGTGGTCCCAGCTACTTGGGAGGCTGAGGCAGGAGACTTGCTTGAGCCCAGGAGTTGGAGGTTGCTGTGAGCTGTGGTGCCATGGCACTTTGCCCAGGGGGATAGCTTGAGGCTCTGTCTCAAAAAAAAGAAGTCAGAAACTTTCCACAAAGAAAAGTTCAAGTCTAGATGGTTTCTCTAGTGAATTCTATTAAATACTATTAAAAAAAATAAAAACCTCCCTGACAAATATAAATTTAAAAATACTGAACAAAATATATGCAATCTGTATTCAACAGCATTGTTAAAAAAAATCGTAAGACCACGATGAAGTGGAATTCATCTGTGAGATGCACGAATGGTTCAATATGCAAAGATCATTCCATTAGACACACTGTATTCACAGAAAAAAGAATAAAAATCACTTCTTTATTGCGTTAGATACAGAAAAGCCAATTGACGAAATTCAATATTTTTTTGAGATAAAAATTCACAACAAACTAGGAAAAGAAGGAACGTTACTTTAACACAATAAAGGCCGTAGATGGAAGCCCACAGCTGTCATTTCACTCAACGGTGGAAAACTGAAAGCTTTTTCTCCAAGGTCCAGATCAAAGCAAGACTGGCCCTTCTTACTACTTCTTTTCAGCCTCTTGGTGGAAGCTCTAGCCACAGCAATAAAGCACGAAGGAGATATAAAAGGTGTCCAGGGTGGGACAAGAAGCAAAATTTTCTATTTACAGATGCCATAACTTTGTATTAGAAAACTCTAAGGAATCCATAAGAGAATATTAGTATTAATAAACAAAGTCAGTAAATTTGCAGATGCAACATCAATATACTAATCATTTGCGTTTCTATACTCTAACATTGAACACTCAAAAAGGAATTAATAATATTTGTATAATTATAATTAATAAAATAATCCATTTCAAATAACATAAAACATAATAAACTACTTAGGAATAAGGCTAAGTAAGGTAGAAACTTTCTTACATCGATGAAAGAAATTAAATAATTTACAAATAAACAAGAAGACATGCTGTGTGCATGTATCTATTAAAATGTTTATACTATTCTATAGGGAGGGAAGAAATCTATGGAATGAGATAAAACATTTGCCAGCCATATTTCTGATTAGAGGTGAACATCCTATAACTCAATAGTAAAAACAACAAACTAATTAAAAACTGGATGAAGGACTTGAATGGACATTTCTTCAAAGAAATTCCCTTCTTCAAAGGGCTAACAGGTTTGTGAAAATGCTAAACATCACCAATTACCAGGGAGATGCAAATCAAGACCCCAGCAGCATCATCTCACATCTGGTAGGATGCCTACGATAAAAAAGCAAAGGATAAACAGAATGAGTAAGAATGCGGGGAAGGTGTAACCTCCCTACAGTGTTGGTAGGAGTATAAAATGGTTCAGCCACTGTAGAAAACAGTACGGAGGGAGGTATTTAAAAACATTTTAAAAAACCACCAGCCATACTGCTTCTGTGTACACACTGTTACTTTGTCACGTGAAAGGCAGTCCTGTGTAGAACACAAACTCACAATTTTTGCCCAAAGTTTCAGGAAAACGCCCCCAGAGAACTTAGCGAGTTCTCAGCCGGAGAGACATATCTGGGGAAGGCTGAGTCTCCCCTGGTACATGTGCAGATTGCAACTCCCTCCAGCTGCCCCCCTTACCCTCCACAGCTTACCATCCCTCCCTCCAGGAGACCTTCCCTCTCCTTGTAGTCAGGGCCTGTGGCTGAGTCCGCCAGGCACGTGGCCAGTAGGCCCAGAGCTTCTGAGGCTGCTAGGCCTGGGGACAGCCAGGAGGGTCCCTGGAGCCTGCCTAGAGTTCCCTGTCCCCTTGGCGCTGCTGAGCCTTAGGGCCTCAGCCTTTGTGCCCCAGGCCTGTAGTGCACCTAGCAGCATTGACACTACCCTTCTCTGATTGCAGAACTCAGCACAGGCGGCTCCTGGCTGGCTCCCATGGGTTCTGAACCTGTCCGACTGTGCATAACCCCGTGAGCCCAAGGGGTGTGGGTCCCTAGCAGGCCAGCTGGCCTCCACTGCTCCCAAGCTGTACTTCCCATGTATAATATGCATCCTTATTTTTTCCTCAAACATTTTGGGGGGAAAGTGCACAGGATGCCCAGCAAAATATGACTGACAAAATAAGAGAAATCCGAATTTCTCAAAGAAATGATCTGCGCTCCTGCTCATTGCAGGATTATTCACAATACTCAAGACAACCTAAATCTGTCTATGGATGAATGGATAAAGAAGTTGTGGTATGTATATCAAATACAGTTATTATTCAGGCTTAAAAATAAGGAGATCTTGCTATTTGTGATAGATGGATGAACTTTTGATGCATTACGCGAGGTGCAATAAGCCAGTCGCAGAAGAGTAAATACAGCACCATCCCACTTATGGACGGGTGGAAAGTAGTCAAACTTGCAGAAGCAAGAAGCAGAATGGTGGTTGCTGCAGGGAGCACGGAGGGTAGAAGAGCTGCTATTAATAGGGAAAAAGTTTTAGATATGCAAAGTGAAAAAGGTCTAGAGATCTATTGTGTCTATAGATGACACTATACCCTTAAACATTTATCAAGAAGTGGGTAGCACCTATGGCTCAAAGGAGTAGGGCACCAGCCCCATATGCTGGAGGTAGTGGATTCAAACCCAGCCCTGGCCAAAAAAAAAAAAAAAAAAAAAAAAATTGTCAAAAGGGTAAATTTTTTTTAAAATTATACATAGCTGTGTACATTAATGTACTCATGGGGTACAATGTACTGATTTTACATAAAATTTGAAATGCTTTCATCAAACTAGTCAACATAGCCTTCACAGCATTTTCTTAGTTATTGTGTTAAGACATTTATATTCTACACCTAGTAAATTTCACATGTGCCCTGTAAAATGCACCTTAAGTGTGGTCCCACCAATTACTCTCCCTCCACCCATCCTTCCAGGTCCCCTTCCCTCCCTCTCCTCTTTCCCCTTCTTCTTGGGCTATAATGGGGTTATAGCTTTCATAAGAAACCTATAAATTGGTTTCATAGTAAGATTTTTAACCACAGTAATTAACCACAGTAAAAAAGGAAACTAGAAAGTACATTCCTCAATAATAAATAAAGTCAAATAATTTATAAATATAAAACGATTTGGACTAACTGGTAAAAAATGCCATCTAGTAATACACGTATAATCTATAAAATTCTATTTCATAAGACATTCAGAATTTTATTTGTATATATTAGAAAATATGAGTGGCTGCACATAATAAGCTTAACTTCTGCCTCAATGTTAAAAAAAAGACAACAAAATAAATACAAATAATGTAGGATTTTGAAGACAGAGAGAAAAATAAAGAAATGAGAAAGGAGAAACTGGAAAATATCAGGAATAAAAAGATGATAAAAAATAATAAACATTAAATATGCTAAAATATTGTGTTTCAAATAAGAGTGTACTATGATCAACTATATGCTAATATATTTAAACATTTCAAGAGAATAATTTCTTCAGAATTACAGCTTACCAAAACTGACTCATGCAGAAATAGAAAACTTGAAAATTTTATAAATAAATATCCATTTGGGCAGCGCCTGTGGCTCAAAAGGGTAGGGTGCTGGCCCTATATGTTGGAGGTGGTGGGTTCAAACCCAGCCCTAGGAAAAAAGAAAAAGAAAAAAATATCCATCTGGCTTGTTAGTTCATAGTCCTATTATTCAGTCCTTTATTAAAAAATTATATAACTTTATTAGAAAATTATATCAGAGAAGTAATTACCATCTTACATATTTACTCTAAGAAGTAGAAAAAGTGAGAATGCTTTCATATTTACTTGGTAAGAGAATAAAAGCACAGCAAAAAAAGAGAAAATTATAAGGCATTTTCTCTCATGGGCAAAAATGTAAATATAATATCCTAAGAAAATTGTATCTGTCAGAGTCCCAGGAGAAAAAAAGATTATGTTCAATAATTTAATTAAAAAGAGATTCATTTGCATACTTGTGATAACTGCTATCCCTGTGGTACTAAAAGGATATCTCAGTGTCTAAAAATCGGCAAATGTGAGAAGCCAATCCAACCTCCAAGTTTAAAATGCCTGGCAAGAGCTAAAGCTGTGACTGAGGGTGTGCCTTACAGGAGCTGTGACTGCAGGGAGAGCTTTGTGACCACCAAGACAACCTCATTCCAGAAGGAAAGGAAAATGCTAGCGAGACAGGTGGTGACAAATGAATCCCCTGACATTACTCTCCTCTCACCTGGCCAGCATCTGCTGATCTCCTTGCATGAAGCCCATTATGAAATACACATTCTTTTTAAATTTTAATTGTTGAGGATTCATTTCAAAGGTACAAAGAACCAGGTTACATTGATTGCATTTGTTAGGTAAAGTCCCTCTTATAATTGTGTCCCATCCTGGAAAGGTGCATCACACACCATAACCCCCCCACCCACCTCCTTTCCTCTCTCTGTTCTTCCCTTCCCCCACCCCCTTCCTCCCTCCCTCTCTCTGCTTTTCCCTTCCCCCCCCCACCGTGTACTAGGTCATCAACTGTCCTCATTTGAGAACTGAGTACATAGGATTCTTGCTTCTCCATTCTTTTGAATTACATCTACAATAAATATATGATAGCAACAACAATAAAAAAACATGTAGTAGGACATATGGGTCAACAAATTAAGAGGCTAAAATTATTAACTTTAAGGAGGATATCTGACATTTCTACCATTCATAAAGCATAAGTAGCCAATATACTTAAAATCTTCTCCTCTGCTTTCAGACACTTAAACACTAGACTACATAAACACTAGACTACAGACTATTTCTAGATCATATCCCAGGAGACCTGTATAAGATGGTTCAATGCTATATCTCATACATTTGAAAAAAAATTCAAACCAAACCAAATGTTTAAGAACAGGATTGAGAAATGTAAGTTATATTCTACTTGTATCTTAGAACACTGTGTAGTGTTTAGGCGAATAAAGTAGATTCCATAAATCAAGATGAATAGTACCAAAAGGATAGTATTGAGTGATAAAAGCGAGATTTCATTCAGGCATACTTTGTAATAAAAGTATAAATATTAGAGGGAATAGTACTGAGATTAAAGCATAGTTGTTGCTCTGAAAGCAAGACAGCAGATTTTCATGACCTATGAGCTTCAAATGCATGTTTAAAATTATGTAGATGACCCCAGATGGGAGGGATATAATTTCAGCTACTGGAGAGGTTTAGGTGAGAGCATTCCTTGAGCTCAGGAGTTCAAGGCCAGCAAGCAAAACAGCAAGTTCCCCTTTCAAACAAAGAAATAAACATAAAAATTGACCAGGCAAAATTTATTTAATTAAAGAAAAACAATTCGGATGAAATACATCAAAATATATATAAACAAGTGAAAACAGAGAATGAATAACTTAAATCATAATATATACTTCTCTTTATATGTAACTTTTAATTTTAAATATTATAAATTTATAATTGGAATGGGAGGCCAGAGATTTTTAGATTTAGTAATTATTGAATTTTTTGTAAAATTAGTTTTACTGAAACTGCATATTATAAACTGAGTACAAACTTCAAATTTGTGGTGTTTGGTACTGTGGCTATAGCTAAAAAAAAAAACAGTGGCAGAAAAAAAATGCTGCTTTAAAGGTGACATAGATCAGCATTCAGGACTCAAAAATCTGCTAGAAATTTAATGGGGAAATGTCAGTTAGACAATTGCCAAGGGAGTGAGATCCAAATTCTAAGGATAAACTCTGACCAAACCCTGGCTGACAGCTCACATACAAATGTATGAGATGAGATTTCCAAGGAGCCTGGCAAAAAAAAGGAGGCAGGTATGAGGGAAATCTACTCTTGAAAAGCAGTGCTGCACAGCGCTAATTAATTTACAACTTTTCTTATCTTCTTCCACATACTGGAGATGGAAAAGTAATGAATCAACACACTTAAAAATAGATCACAAAATTTCCCATCCCTCTGAAAGAAGAGAAAAATTAAAAGAGAAGTGATCAGAACCTCAGATGTTTTGTTAGACAATACTAAGAAGTACAATATGTACATAAATGGGAACGCAGAGGGTGAAAATGAGATATGGGTAAAATACATACTTAATAAAATAATGGCCATCAGCTTCCTGCATTTGGTAGAAAACATTAGTTTTAAGATCTAAAATGTATATATTCAATAGGATCCACTTTACTCAATATTCTAAAAAGTGGTAACAAACCAATAATGTGACAAGGCATAATTATGGTGCTGATATGTTCATTTGCTTGACTGTAGGAATCATTTCATTACATATATGTATGTTAAAACATGTATACCATGTATATACAATAAAAAACATAGGTGAATGAATAGATAAGTAAGTACAAGTATCTACCTCAGGGCAGGATGTATTGCCAAGAGGCCTGAAAGATTCTTTGAAGGAGTGATAGAAATTTTTAAAATTCTAATCATAGTTTCATAGGTATATATTTCTGTGAAAACACATTAAGTTGTATATTTTAAATATGCAAAGCTTATTTCCTATAAATTATACTTTTGCAAGAGCAAAAATGATTTGTCCACATTAAACAAGCAAATAAAAATCAGTAAAATTTCCAACTTCACAAATCACAAATAAATTGTATGGTATGAAATACTCATATATTTTTTATGTCACAATTTTTTAAATAATATTTGATGCTAATAGTTTGATAAATATGCACTGTAATATAGTCCTATTTACATTATGGATTTGCACAATATTCTTCTTCATCCCTGAAGTAAAAATATATGCAAAGATATATGCAAACTTATTCCCCCATTCTCTGTTACAGCAAAAATAAAATAGAACAACAATGTATTGCTTAAATACAGTTCAGTTTTTTAAAGTGGCACAGTGAAACAATGGGCATGAAGTTCACATTGCTTGAATTTTCTCTTCCATTAGAAGGTGTGTAGCATTGGCTAATTATGCAAACTGTTTCCTCCTCCGTAACATGTAAACAATATTTTCGTACATTCCAAAGCAATCTTAGCTCCAAGGCAATGGCTTTCATTGGCAGTAATTTGATGTTTCCCCAGTTTGGCTGATCTGTATCTGCACACTGCTTAAAACGAGTGATGAACACTCAGAATAAAAAGCAGATTACCTAAAAGAATGGAAAAAAAAGAAAGAAAGAAAGAAAAAAACTAGAGCCAAAACCTCAGAAATCAAGCCAGACTTAAAAAAATTAATAATACAGGCTGCTCCATTGATTTAACCTAGAATTTCACAAAAAACCTTCCCCAATATGAAAGTAAATCTCTAGAAAAATGTCAATCTCGTAAATCCCGGCTATTATTATCAGAATTATCCAATTTTAAGAAGGTCGCATCAATTCAGACTGTAATCTTTACTGACTTGCTACCACTTTGTGTGTCAGGCATCAGTGGAATAATTAGAAAGCAGGAGACTCAATTTCTGCCCTGAAAGAGTTTTTCATGTATTCAGAGCATTTAACTTAGAATAAAGCTAAAATAATACAAGAATAAAATAGATACATAAAACACCAGAAAAAATATACATACACATCACCAGAAAAAGAAAATAAACATATATACATATACACCACCAGAAAACTGGGTGCAAAAAAATAGACCTATGCCGGTAATGGTAAAAGGAAGGGATTTCAAAAGTCTTACAAAGAGATAGGGTTTGAGCTGGCTCTTAAAAAATAATAAGGGCATATAAGAAATTTCCTATCAGGGGAAGAAAGAACCAACACAAAACATAGATCCAAGAAGGATGATATTTTCAGGACTTGTAAAGTATTAAATGTGTAAATAATTTTGAGGTTGCGTAAGGCATATTCAGTAGTAGGTTCCTTGCTAAGATATCTTTTTGTTACATATTTACATAAATAATGATTCTTTAAGCAATTTGTTCTAGTTTATCTTCACAACTTTAATCCCCAATGATAATTGGAGTCAATACATAAAAATGCCTAATTCTCTAAATTTTTAATCTGCAGGGCCATTTGGAGCTGTGCAGATGGAAGAAATTAAACTTAAATTCAAGTATATGTGTAGTTTTGCTCTTTGACTTATTCCTGATTTCCAGGTATCATTTTGATTTCCTGGGCAAATGACGTGATAAATAAACTCAATTAAAAGACTAATAATTTAACTTGGTTTTCCTTTTTGAGGTTTCTACTTATTTTTCTAAATGATCATATGATCATTAAGCTTTGTTTATTTGTTTACTTATTGTAAGGAATAGAGTATGGAAGTATAGCAGAGTTTTTCATTAACATTCTATGTGCATGTATGGATTTGAGATACAGAACATTGTTGGCAACATTGCTGAGACTGTCTATCCTGAGGGTATATTTGCCTGATCAAGAATGAAAAGTAATTTCGGGTCTAAACATACCAATGAAGTAATGTGAGTTCAGGTATCATTTGAATGAGGAACTCTTCATCAATAAAACAATTAATTAGTCAATACAGTTCTTGTCTCTCTCCTTGACTCTTGACAGATATGTTTTAAGAGACCGGAAAGAAGAAATTTACATAGGACACTTTAAATATGGAAACTGTTCACAGCCACAAGTGAGAGCAAGGAGATTTAAAGAACCCCAGAGGGGATCTATGAATGAATCTCCTTGTTTTACAGATGAAAAAAGTAAAGTTCAAGGCTGTAAGTGATTTTAACTGGGTAAATCACCCTGAACTTGCGCTGGACACTGCTTCAATTGCATCAATCTGCTTCCACATTTGGTTATAAAATATCTTCTATAATTTATAATAGTAACAGAAAAAACTACGCATGCTAATGTGAAATACAATGTAGCACCGAGAAGTACTGACAGTGTTCTTCAAGCTTCTGACATTAAATCACTTAATAAGGATCAACAAATTTTTGTCCATCATTCATCACTGCCTTTGCATGAGACGGAAGGTAATTGTGCTTTACATTAACAAAAAATTCTTAGGTTTACTCTAGTATAGATTTTTACATAGTACTTGTCTCAGTCAGACTGATGATTACTTATTTTATTTCTCTTTTTATTTATGTATATTATTTTATGTCTATTTTTAAATAGAAAAGCAAGGCAGACAGGTTAAGTAATTTACTCAAGCAACATTATGTTAATTGGAAATTGTAGACCCAGAATTAGGACCAATGTAATGTTCCTAGTCCCTGTTCTTTGGAAATCAAGTCTGTGAAAAAGCTCTCATACGCTGTACAACACAGACCTCTCTGTGAACTGGGAATGGCTGCCCAAGTCCACCCTATTTCCTCCTTTTCTCCAGAACCTCTTGGTCCCAGACTGTATTATTGACAGGGTGACTCCCAAATCTAGACCTTTAAAGACTTAGGAAATCAAAGAACACAGAAAAAGTTTTCAGGTCTATTTCTTCTCTGTATTTCTACTTAAAAGAACAGAAAAGTAGATGGAACCAGGGTATTTTGTTTCAATTCCTGACTTTCCCACCTCATGTGTTTGAATATAATACTCCTTGGCTCTCTGCTTTGCTGAATATGATGTGTGTTTGAATGGGTGGTGGTCTCATAGGATGTGGCAATGCCTCATAAGAAGAATTACTATTACCTTAGAAGAAAATATAGAAATCTAGGAATAAATCTTAGTGGCTTTGGGTTAGATAATGATTTCTTAGATATTTTCATAAAGCAAAAATTAAATAAAAGAGGATTGATAAATTCGAATTCATCAAACTAAGCTTTTTGTGTCAAAGGACACCATCAAGAATATTTTTTTAAAACCCATACACCGTAAGAAAAGAATTTTAAATCATATATCTGAAAAGGAACTGCTTCCAGAGTATATAAAGAAATCTTACAACTCAACAATGAGAAAAATAACCATATAAAAAGGAGCAAAACTCTAAATGACATTTCTTCAAAGGTACACGAATAGCAAAGCAACGGTGTGCAAGGATGCTCAGTATCATTGGTCACTAGGGCACCGCAAGTCAGCACCACAGAAAAAGAGCACATGACAACCAGCAGGATGGCTATAATAAAAAAGGCACATCATGAGAATGTTGAGGAGGACGTGGAGAGATTGAAACCCTCGCACACTGCAGGTGGGAATGTAAAATAGTATTAATACAACCACTTTAGAAAACAGTTTGCCAGTTCCACAAAATGTTAAACAGACAGCCACATGACCCAGTGCTTCCTCTCCTAAGAGTTAATTTCAAGAAAAATGGAGGAAAAAAAAAAGGATTGACATTAAAAAATGTCTACAAGTGTTTATAGTAGTCGTAGTGTTCATAGTAATCAAAAATTAAAACAATACAAGTCTAGATTAACTGATAAACGAGTAAGCAAAAAGTGGCATAAGTGTATGTGCTGTGATGGTTAATTTACATGGCCCCTTGGGTAGGCTCTGTGCTCAATTGTTTTTTGAGACATTGGTCTATACATGGCTGTGAAAGACATTTTGTAGATGTGATTATCACTGCCTGACTTTAAAGCAGATTGGCATTCGTAATTTGGGTGGTCCCCATCCAATCAGTTGAAGATCGTAATTGGGAAAATGGAAATAGAATCCCAGATAAGAAGGAATTCTGTCTCAAGATACAACTTAGAAATCCCGACTGAGTTTCCAGTCTGCTGGCCTGTCTCAGGGGTTTCAGACCTACCCAGCCCCCACTATCATGTGAACCAATTTCTTAAAACAACTCTCTCTCCTTCTCTCTCAAGATAATGTACTATTGATGCATGCAACAATTTCATTGAATTTCTAGCAAATTATGTTACACTCAGAAAAGAAAGACTATCCAAAAGATTACATAGTTCGTACTTCTCCTCATATAACATTTTGGATTGAAGCTCAGACTAATGGCTTACAGGGTTAGAGTTACAGGAGAGAGGGAAAGGGGAGACATTGCTCTGGTTGTCAAAGGCAACAGGGGGATCTCGTGCGGATGGAGCTGTTCAGAGTCTCGGCTGTGTTAGTGGATATAAAAACGTACACGTGTCATACAATTGTATAAACTAACACACACATATGGAAACAAGTTTAATTGGAGAAATCAGAGTAAGATAGTTGGATTGGATCTAAGTTAATATCACAGTTTTGATATTACCCAGTAATTTTGAAAAAAATGTTTCCATTAGGGAAAATTTCATACTGTACTTGGGATTTCTCTGTCTTATTCCTTATAACTATGTATTGATCTGTAAGTATTTAAGTAATGTTTCATTTTTTTAAAGGAATAAAATACTGCAATATGGAGGAACCTTAAGAAGTGGATACTAAGTAGAAGTCACTTACAAGAAAAGAGATCAGAGAACTGCGTAGGGCTGGGGGTGGGGAAGGAGGGAAAATGATTGCTAATGTTGGTGGTTTCTGCTCAGGTTGTGAAAATGTTCTAAAATTAGATTACCGCGACTAGACTAAAAACCACTGAATTGTATGCTTTAAACAAGTGAATTATGGTGTACTAATCATATTTCAGTAAAGCTGGGTATTTTTTAAAGAAAAGAAAAATCAAAATTTTTAACTTCTGTGTCAATTTTTTTTTCTTTTCTCAAACTTGTAGAGTTCCTCCAGATATAGGAGAGATTTTTGCCCCCATTCTAACCAGCTTTTCACATTTAAGCATGTGCCTTAGCAACTTCTCACTTTACGGAGTGAACAGACAGACCTGAATAAGCTTCTTGGAGCGAATTGTGAAGCCAGCTGCTCAATGAGTGGGAAGCTGAAAGGGCTTGTATATTAACACATTTTCATTCACAGTTAGCCAGTGGATCCAGGATTTCATCAGCCTTTGGCTGATGGACTTATGAAGCTGTAATGTTTATTCCTGCCATCTTTCTCCTCTAGTAGATCTTTCTTTATAGATTCTTTTATCCACCTGACCTTACTGGTTTTATAGCTCCAAGAATTTGCAAACATTCTATTTTCCAAAATAAAACATTGTTTTTTAATCTATTAAAATCCTCAAGCAGGAATATTGAGGAGGCTAGTTGATGCATAAGGTCTAACCTTGATACTTAGTCTTCATTATATCTGTGGTATGTAAATATTCAAGGACTTTCGCTGGTGTACTAAATATGTATTAGCTAGGGTTCTCTAGAGATAGAAACTGTAGGCTATCGGAAAGGGGGAATTGGCTGACAGGCCCACAAAGGCAGATGTATCCTACAGTGGGTCATCTGCAAGCTAGAGAACTAGAAAATCAGTGTGGCTCATAGCTGGTAGCCAAGCTTAGATCTAGGGAATTTGACAGTCCAGCCCAAGCCTGAGGAGGAAGGCCTGAGAGCCACTGGGAGGATTCAGGTTCAAGTCTCAGGCTCCAAAAGCCAAAGAACATGGAGTCCCATGTCCAAAGGTTGGAGGACTGAAGTGCATTGCTCTGGAGGGGAGACCGAATAGAGAGAATGAATTTCCTCCTTACTTCCTGTTTGAGGGTGGAGCCTCCTCTTTCAGACCACTGACTCCAACATCAATCTCCGCCGCAAAGACTCTCACAACACACCCAGAAGTAATGCTTCACTTCACCAGCCATTGAGGCATTCCTAAAATTAACCATCACACTACCTGTGCAAGGTATAAAAAACACCAGGAACGTTTTTCTAAGTAGAGAAGGAGTCACTGGTGAGTTAAAAGAAAAAAAAAGCGTATTCGTTGTATTTGAATAAAATTGTAGAAAGTGGTTTCTGTTCACTAGGAGAAGAGATAATTGTGCCAAATGCTGATGATAGGGTAAAAACAGGACTAGCAAATACATAATCTTCATGTGGGAGTCACAGATGATAAACTGATCAATTCCAGGATAGTTTAATGAACTGCTGGACTTCCTGCTAAGGCACTTGCAGTTTCCCTCACCATCAGTTTTGTTTGTTTGTTTTTGTAACCAGTGAGAATGTTAACACAGTGCAAAGACAAATATGAAATGTCTAGCCATATTTTAAAAAGAATTTACCTCACAACCACACGGTAAGGGTCTAGACAATTCCAGTGGGTCTATGGATCACTTTTGAGAAACCACTTCAGTAGTAATATAGACTTTAATTTAAATAATTGGATAAGTATAAATATTTTATAAAAAGCAAATGGCAGTTGAATTTTATAATGTGAGTTTTCTTTTTATACCACTGCAGTCGTGTGCTGCATAATGATGCTCCAGTCAGCCACCTCCCATTTATGGGGGGGTCCTGTGAGATTTCAGTGGAGCGTATATAGAAATCTGATGTGTAGTACTTGATTGCAGATCAAGTAGGGGAGTTGATAGATACAAATAATGGCACTGGGGCATTTGGTTTTCCATAACAGAAATATAGTAACAAAAACTACTATCTATCTATGCTTATATCATTGTAGTCTATCTGTAATAGACTATAAGATCTTATGATACTCTCGTAAGATCAAAATTGTCTAATGATGCATTTCTCACAAAATATCCTCACTGTTAAGTGATACGTAACTGCATAATAAATTTCTGTCCCTCAACTAAATTATAAAGATTAGTTTATTTCTTTTTCACTATAAAGTGAACAAATATTTTTCAGGAGGTTATATGAATGTGAGAAATAGCATCTTAAGATTTAATGGTTTATGTGCTTTTACTGCACTGAAATGAAATATTTGGACATTATTTTTTCCATTTGATTGAAAATTAATTGAGACTTGTTCTATTCTAAATAAGGTAATGAATGTCAATAATTGAAAACCTGGTATTTACTTACTAAATTCCTTGCAATGGTATTATAAAATTGCATGGATATTTTTAGCAATGACAACGTGATATAATTTGAGTTTAATAGTGATGTTTCAGCTTTTCAGAATTCCGTGCAATAAGCAAGAAATAAAATTAAAAGTAATTTCAATTATTTAGTCTAACTTTACTTCATATGGGTGATGGACATTTATTAAGCACTTACAAAATAATGAATGTTTTAAAGCCTTAGTCATCCTGCTATCTGGTAATGGATTATCCATGCATAGATACATCTCATGGCTTTATGTTAATTTAAGACAATTCTAATAAACAAAAACTTGAAATTTTGGTATGAGTAATCGCTTGATTGTTGAGCTCATAAACTGATGATTTTAAACAGGTGTCCCTTCCCCTTTAGAAGTATAACGAAGCAAGTCCCAGCTAGAAAGGGACTGTCACTTACTGGGAACATGAAGTAGATAAAGCACCAAAGGATGCTTTCAGGTGGAGATGAAAGTCACACAGTGTGTGAATTAAAAAGAACAGATTCATTTATCTTTGTCTTTTTACACCTGGACAGAATGCTAAGAGCCATCTGTCAAAACTGCATGCAATACAATAAAGGGCATTTCATTTATCTGTGAATAAATTAAATAGACTTGGATGGGTTTTAATGGAAATATGTACAGTGTAGATTTCCAAACAATCAAGCTTGGCATTTCCTTCAATAAGCTTGATGGACCTCTTTAGAAAGCAATTCACAAGAATAATGCCCCTTTTCTTTTTCCCTTCTTGCAATATGGCCAATCAACCAATCATTTTTCTTTAATATTTGGCACCTTGAGGATCATTAGGAAATTAGAAAAGCATTCCAACCAGTCTCTATCAGGAAAGCTCTGTCTTGGGATGGGTAGATAATACAGGAAGTGAAAAAGTATAATTTTATTTGGAATGTTAAGAATGGGTTTTCACAAATATTAGTGGAAATAATACATAATTGATCAACTGCCACGCCATTTATGCTACTAAATCATTCACAGCACAATATTATACAATTTTTTATCTTTAACTTTTTTTCCCCTTTCAAGAAAGAGAATCATATTTTTTCAAAATTTTTACAGTCTCTCTCTCTCTCCTCTTTAATTTTTTACTAAAAATGAAATGGAGAAGTACAAAATAAAACATCAACGAGAGAGTGAAATACAATTTAGAATTAGAAATGTTAGTGTTTGTCCTTGGAAACAGCAATATAATGTCTTAAAACAGAGTTTTTGAAAATCATGTTTGAATTATTGATGCTAAAATATCTGGTTTCATGTAAGTAGTTGTGAAGACTTCCAGAAACCTTTCATTGAAATAAGGTATTTCTGTGAAATATTCCTTCAAAATATATTAATGTTTGAGTGGCACCCGTGGTTCAGTGAGTAGGGCACTGGCCCCATATACTGAGGGTGGCAGGTTCAAACCCAGCCCCAGCCAAACTGCAACAAAAAAATAGCCAGGCACTGTGGCAGGTGCTTGTAGTCCCCGCTACTTGGGAGGGTGAGGTAAGAGAATAGCCTAACCTCAGGAGTTGGAGATTGCTGCGAGCTGTGTGACGCCACGAAACTCTACGGAGGGCAATAAAGTAAGACTTTGTCTCTACCAAAAAAAAAAAAAAAAGTTAATGTTTGTAATTATATAGAGTGGGACTGGATTTTCAAAGGAGTAAGCCCTCTAATAATAGAACTTGTGTCAAAGAAAATAACACAAAATAGAAATGTCAAGTTACATCAGTGCTATATTCTAAGGTCATTTTTTTAAACAATAAGAAGATGTAAAGGGCGGTGCCTGTGGTTCAAAGGAGTACAGTGCTAGCCCCATATGCCAGAGGTGGTGGTTTCAAACCCAGCCCTGGCCAAAAAAATCTGCAAAAAAATAAGATGTAAAAATTAGAAAAAAAGAAATTACATTTCTTTTTCAGAAATTTAACATTAAAGTACATTTATAAGTAGTGAAATTTCCTGAATTGCAACAAACTTTAAAAAATTCACTCCTCCTAAATGCAAGTAAAACACATGTAAAAGTTATAAAAAAAAAAATCAACATTTTCAACATGCTAGAAAATAAAGGATATGAATTATCTGAGGAGTGTTTATAACAAAAAATGCCTGACTCTTGTTCAGAACAGAGAGGGTCATGGCATTTAAATTGTTTCATTCTCATTTTTTTCTCTACAATCAATAAGTAGTCTTAAAAACTGCATCTTTGCAACCTGACACCTATGAAAGATAGGACCCTACCTGTCAGACCCTAGGGCCCCTATGGCCCTGGTCTTGATCACCGCAGGAAGGAACCAGGCATTAGAAGTACAAGCTTGCAGGAGGAGGGCTAACTTTGATTGCAGGTAGCCCCAAGCAAGCCCCAAGACAGGTGAGGGGAGTATTAGACAATGACTACGTGCCTAAGGATCGCCTTGGGCTTGGGCTCTTTCTCCGCAAGGAGCACTTGCAGATGAATTGCTGGAGGGTCCACCCCCCAGCTGCAAATCATCTTGCTCAGAGGTCATCTGGCTCTTGGCATCCCCTATACATGCCTCTCACAGGGTGGTGGGAGTGTGTGGCAGACAAATTTGGAGCATCTCAAAAAGAACCTTCCCCAGAATGTTTTGACTATTTGACTTGCCTGGTAGCTCCTCGGGAAAACAGTAACCTCATAACTTGCATTTAGTTGACCCGACTCTGAGATTGCTCAGTGGCAAACTACTTATCTATATGGCTTGTATCAGCAATAACAGTTGGGGAAAATCCGAGACTGGCCAAAAACAAGCAAGAAAACTTGGGCTTCTTCCATGACCTGGCAATTATGAATTGGGCTGCAATAAACATTCTGATACAAATGTCTTTGTTGTAATGCGATTTCTGGTCATCTGGGAATATACCCAACAAAGGAATTGCAGGGTCAAATGGCAGGTCTATTTTTAGTTCTCTAAGTGTTCTCCAGATGTCTTTCC
>NW_003852397.1:15844192-15921986 GCF_000181295.1 Otolemur garnettii | reverse complement strand
AAAAAAAAAAAAAACAAGCAAGAAAAGAGGAATTTACAGGAAGATCTGAGAAGGAGATGTCTATTGGAGGCTCCAAAAAGTTTTACAATATCCTTGGGTACATAGGAGTCCACGTACTGTCAAAGACAGCACACGGGCCTAACCAGGAAGGATCTGAAAAGCCCTTAACCTCTCTGCTCCTGCTTACATGGAGACCACTTGCAACCACAAGGTGAAGGCTAGTCTTGAGCTGGAAAGTGCCATACACGAAAGGCAAGTAGAACTCCTTGGCAAATGGGCATTTTGGTTTAAGTTGTTAGCTAATCACTAAGCAAACCAAGTGGAGATTTTAGTGAAAGCTCAGTATGAGAAACACAGACTATAACAGTAGTCAAGGAAAGCCACAAAATAAACAAATAAGAAACCAGTAATAACTATAACGAGAAAGGAACACCATCACATTTTAAGTACACCGTAGGTATTCTGTCACTTCCCAGATGAGAAGAATCACAAAATAATACTCAGTGATACTATGACATTTGCTTTTTGTGGGCATGAAAATATCTGTAAACAATAGAATGTTCACACAATGTACAGTATTATTTTAGGTAACTGAACTACTTTTATTTTCTTCCAATACTATTTTATCTCTTTAAACACATTTTTCATACTCTAACAGCAAACATAAAGTAAGGTACAGCAGAAAATAAAAGATCATCTCTTTTCAACAGTTGCCTTCAAAGCAAAAGTCTGCATTAAGTAAAGAAAATAAAAAGGAAAACACAATTTAAAATAAAGCATGAGTCTGTGATGCTTAAAAAAGTGCATGTCATCTATACTCGAGAAAAGTTCTCATTTGTGCTTAGAATTTTTGAAAATATTTTTAGTCCTCTTCCTGCCAAAATATGTCAGGTTCATTTGCATCACATGAAAGGGCTGCCGAGGGAGAATTCCCAGAGGGGCAGCGCTCACCAGAGTGTGCTGGGAAGCATGTGGAAGGACATGGGAGTAAGTGGGAAATATCACTGTTTTGGATTTAACAAGTCATCTATTTAGAACATTAAGAGAAGAAAGTAGGACAAGACTTTTCCACATTTACCCAGAAGCGGACCATCTCCAGGGCTTTTCTTCTTGAGGGCATTGTTTTTCACACGGTTTCATTTCTCTTGAAGCTTGAGAATGACTTGAACCTTTCTTACTGTGCAGATTATCTGTGAATTGTCTCCACTTATATTTATCTCATATATATTTTATTTCCCCCCTGCCAAGGACACATGGACATTCCTGTGCCCACTTCAGTGGCCCTTGTTATGTGTAGCTACTTCCACATCCCAGAGATCAGAGCTCTGTCTTGTTACTTGGCAAGATCACTGATCAGTTTTGGCTGGATGACCCTTTATTACAAGCGAAAGTGCCTTCTGGGAAAAAAAAATACTGTGATTCTGAGTTTTAGTGCATGAGTTTTTCTTCTTTCAAGGAGTGCCATCCTTTCCTGCCTCTTCTTTGGTGCTTCTTGTTCAATAACTTAGGTATTTTTGATAAGAGAAAAAGTCTACCAATTACTCTGATGTTTAGATCTAAAAGTCAATTAATTGCTGGCTTTTTAGTGAAAATCCAGAAATATAAATGTATTCTTGTTGGTGAAAGTAGAGTATACGAATGTTTAGGCTTGCTGAATTTTTCAGAGAATTGCCTTACTTTTTGTAACACCCTCATTCTAACCACATTATATGAATAGGGAATAAATACGTAGCAATCCTTGTACTATATCCCTGTAAGGGCACTAATATAGTTTCAATCCCTAAAGAGTCGAGTGTCTTCCTGCTGGTAATTGAAAACCAGCGTTGATACTTGGCCAGGATCTTTCTAAAAGGTGGCCAGGATTTCATCACCAACCTGTATCTCCAAATATTGCAGAATTTTATCAAAAACATTGTTATTATTTTATTATAACATGTTAAAAGAAGGGTGGCAGAAAAACTGCCCTTTCATTTTTACCAATCTGATGCTTTGCATGTAAATCTAACAGAAAAATTGAGCTATAGTTCCTTCTTTCTTTCTTCCTTTTTTTTTTTTTTTTTTGAGACAGAGTCTCACTTTATTGCCCTAGGTAGACTGGGTAGAGTGCTGTGGTGTCACAGCTCACGGCAACCTCCAACTCCTTGACTTAGGCGATTCTCTTCCCTCAGCCTCCTGAGTAGCTGGGACTACAGGTGTCCACCACAACACTCAGCTATTTTTGTAGTTGTTGTTGTTGCAGTTTGGTCGGGGCTGGGTTTGAACCTGCCATCCTCAGTATATGGGGTTGATGCCCTACCCACTGAGCCATAAGCACCACCCAATTCTTTCTTTCTTTATACCTTCCCCTTCTAGAGGTGACTAAGTTCACAACTAAGGTACTTGTAACCTCTATGAAAATTGGCATGAATATTTCTCAAAGAACAAAAAGTAGGAGTCATTTTTTGCAAGAGTAATAAAAAATGAACTCAGTCCAACAATCTAAAACTTGTGAGTCTCCACACCAACTTTCATAATTTAACTGCATTTGTCTAGTGGTTTAAAGTGGCAAGGTGGTGCACAGAACCAGCCTCCTGTTAGTCACCCTCCCTGGCAAAGAACTAGATAGCTTGAGTGGGAGCAGGCATTCAGAATTTAGCCTAAAAAATAATTGTAGATTTTGAGAACTAGGTGAGAATACCAGACTGTGTATGTGTGTGTGTGTGTGTGGGGGGGGGGTTTGCTAAGAACAAGAAATATCTTTTTAATTTTTTAGGAAAGGATACTCTAGAAGGATTTTCATGATCTTACCAGTAGCCCACTATTTCAACTTATGTGAAGAGTGTTTACACTACATTATGTGAATCATCAAATAAACTTGAGAAAATATTTCCTGACATTTTGAGGATAAATGAGAATGAGTTAGCTGAACTTATTACAGAATTTAGTTCTTTGAAATTTGGTAACAGAAAGATTTCCTTTCTTGTATAGATGGCTAGTGTGAGTCTATCTGAAGAAAATAGGATGACCTGAGGCATCCAGCTGATACCAGAAAATCAAGAGGTAATTCTATGTAAGTAGAACTGTGAGGGGTTTAGAGGAGGGAATGTGGTTTCCTAAATCTGCAGTATGCCAGGCATAATTACCATTCCTATTTTCAAGACTTTATTTTAAGGCTTCTCTGAAACAGTAACCTAGTGGGGTGTTTTCACATAAGCTTAGATATAATTACACACATTTAGCTCCTATGAATTTATCAAATATCAAATAATGGTGTTATAGAGTACAGAAAATAATAAAAAGAAATGGATATTTCTATTGTGCAAGTTTTCACCTGATGGTGAACCTGTGAGAAGCAGGATGTTCCTTTTCCAATTTACTTTGCAGGTCATTCTATCATAAGCCATCTGTTTGATGCTGTTTAGCCATTAAAAATTGGACATCCTCTTCTGCTGTACTATACGTCTCTTATCACATCCCTAACAGGAGGCCTGGCTCACTTGATCTTTTGGATTTCCAAAGATTATAATTTCACAGCCCCTCTCCCCAGATGTGAGATTTACAAAGGAATTAAGATGTGTATGTAGTTCCAGCAACTTCTCCCTTACCTATGGGATTGTAAATCTAACAGAAAACTTGAGCTGCAATTCTTTCTTTCTTTATACCCTTCAGCTTCTAGTGAGTAACTAAGTTCAAGACTAATGAACTTGCAACCTCTATGAGAATTGGCATGAAGATTTCTCAAAAAATTAAAAGTACATCTACCATTCTATTCTGCAACCTCACTACCGTGAATCTACCCAAAGGAAAATAAAATATGTCAAAAAGATACCCACACTTGTACATTTACTGCGGCACAATTCACAATCATTAAGATACAGAATAAATCTAAGTGCCTATTAACTGATGAATGGATAAAGAAAATGTAGAGTGTGTGTGTGTGTGTGTGTGTGTCTAGCTCATGGAGTACTACTCAGCCATAAGAAAGAAAGAAAGAATGTCTTTTGCAGCAACTAGGATGGAACTAGAGGCCATTATCCTAAGTGAATAAATCTCGGAACAGAAAAATAAATGCTGTGCATTCTCACTTATAAATAGGAGCTAAGCAGCTAAGCTATGGCTCAGCAAGGACACGTAGAGTGATACAGTGGGCACTAGAGACGTCAAAGGGGGGAGGCTGGGAGGAAGAGAGGGGTGAAAAATTATCTAGTGGATACAATGGTCACTGTTCAGATAATAGATACCCTAAAAAGCCAGACTGCAACACTCTATAATGCGTACATGTAACAGAATTCAACAAGTACCTCCTAAATCTATTAAAGTAAACATAAATAAATAAATAAATAAATAATCTTTTTGTCCTGGAAGGCGGCTTAGACCAATGGAACTCTAAAAGAGTAGGGCAAATGCTTTCTTCTTTTTCCTGTTTCCTGCTCTGTATTCATTTGTACTAATTCTCTATTTTTCATGTATAATCATTTTTAATCCACTTATAAGTTTATTATACTGACACTACATGTCAGGCTAGGACTCAAATCTAGAAGTTAAGGGTTTTAAGTAGGTGAATTAGTTAGAGCTGGTCTTATAGCTACAGATTCTTTTAGCACATAAAGCTTAGGTAAAAACTTCTTTGCAAGGTTTAGTCAAATCATTAGCGTTCTACACTGAGCTTTGTTTAAATTACTAGATAAAAAATGAAATACGACTGTGCTGATCATGTGTACACATTTCTTCCAAGAATCGTATGTAGAGGGTTATTTATCCTTTGAGATGACATATACAATATATGTCAAATGGGCACCACGTCTGTTCGGTAGAAAGGGAAACATCTTTAGTCCTCATTTTTATTTCAAAATAATCCATTTTGAGCGTATACAAGTCTTTTCAAGTAATACGCAACCTTTTAGAAGATAATTGCTCAACCTCTATATTTGATCCTCTTCTCCAAGATGGAGGGCTTTCTCAGCCCTATCAGACTTACAAATGGCTCGCTGCTGACTCAGCTTCTTTGGGGTGTCACTATCTAGTTCCTCACGTGGACACACAGTTCTTTCTTTCTTTCTTTCTTTCTGTTTCATTTCTGATTTCTTTTCTGAATGTATTTATCTTCATTTATTCTTTACAAGGTTTTTGTTTCTAGTCCTTATCTTAAACATTGTTATTGCTGTTAAACTTTAAGCCTTTTTAATTTTGTGAAGGTAAAAAGTGGAAACCTAATAAATACACGTATATGTAAGAACGCACAGTTCTTTCCCGCCGGCCTCCACACTTAGGGTAAACCCACCAGCTCCCAAGTCAACCTCAGTGTTAAAAACAGGAGCATCTGACAGGCCACCAGACCAAACTTTTCTCTCTTTTTAACTACTCTGCCAAGTGATCATGAGTCTCTCCATGAACTTCCAAATGCAAACTCAGAGAGAAGCAAGTTATTAGGCGATGATGACAGCCATGCTGAGTGAGTACCTCAAAGAAATAGGCACAATGCTAAGAAACTGAATTCACATTAAGGACCTGGTTTTCATTTTTTTCTCCTTTCCTACAGGTACAGACTTTTACTGCAGATAAGTAAATTACAATGATGAAATTATATATCTTCTCTACATTTGACTGAGAGAGTAAATCTCTGACTTCCAATAAACTTATAATTATTTACTTCTCAAATGTTTCAAAACTGCCTTACTTGTGTATTTATATGTAAGAGATTGTTTTGGTCTAAGTGTCAGCTCGCAGCAAGGAGTTAAGCACAAAAATGCTCAATATTTTCTATGGGTTAATTCCATCATCACAATTATCAAAAAATCAAAACAAATTATGGCTGCTATCGCAACAGGAAGATTCCAATAACACCACATTGAATTCTATATTAAATAACAGTTAACATGAAAACTTATACCTCCCTTGGATGGAACCAGCTGTTTACGCCCACCAATATCAGATAAAAAATTATTCAGTTTACTTATTTCCTGTAATTCAATTTTTAGATCTATGCTACCTGCTACCATAGGGGAAGATTGTTAATAGCTCTCCCCCGTATGCTCATAGTGATGATCCACAGGTAAAATTTCAACTCAGTAAAATCATATTTATTGAAACAAATAAGGTTCTAATTATAAATATTTTAATGTCTTGGACGGATTAGCTTGTTCAAAATTTTGATTCCTTTTGAAAAACGAGCCTGAGAATTATTTCAGGGTCATACATGACCAGGTCAGTCTTGTCCTCTGACAGATGACCATAAATTAACAGAGTACAGAAACCTGTCCCGGTATAGAATCTCTACGGATACTCTTGACACATCAAATACCCAGTTGCTCAATGATTGTTAATTGGTAAAGATGATAATGATATGGTAATTCATTTCCCACGGGGCCTTCTTGCTCTCAGTTGGTTTCCCCACGCATCTGCTTTGGAACATTGAAAGAAAAAAATAGTCCTCCTAAGAAGTATAAAATCTTCCACAACTGATGAAGTTCAAGAAATGTCTCATTATACATTTTAATCACACACACACACCCCTCACTACACATAATTAGTTTGTAATTATCCAATTCCTATCTTTGAATTATAGCAGATACTTCAGAGATTATCGGATGAAAAGAAAGTTTCTCCATTTCTGTGTCTATTGCTATTATTAACTTCTCATGGTTATCCCGTCCATATTTGTGCAGTTCCATTGTAGGTTCTCTATTCTCTCCCAGGGCTCTAAGTGTCAAACTCTTATGCTGTCATTTGAATGGTCTACTTAGATACTGAAATTAGGTAGACTAATTTCTTCCATTTTATTATTCTCTTTCTCCCCAACACTATTTTAGTTTTTCTAAGGTCTTTGCCTTTTCTTATAACTTGTAGCTTTTTTATTAGAATAATTTTGTCCAGATTAAAAAAAAATCTTGCTGAGCATATTATAGGATTGATTAAATCTGTATATGAATTTTTGCCCACTGATCCCTTCACTATGTATTTTCGAGTCCGTAATCACAACATGACTCTCCCCTTGTGCATATATTTTAAAATTTTCTTTCATCAGCATTTTATAGATGTCAACAAGGAAATCTTTTATATGTTTTGTGAGATTTATACTATTCCCTGAGAAAATATATCTGTGGTATTATCCTTTTCATTTTAGAGATCACATTTCATAGAGAGTATGTAGAAGTACAATTTGTTTTTCTAATGTTTATCTTATGTTCTGCAAACTCGACCTCACTTACTAAGTCTATGAGTTTTGTTTTGTTTCTTTTGCTTTTGTAGATTCCTTGGGATTTTCTACATATATACTTATGGCATCTACAATTAAGAACAGTTTTATTTATTCCTTTCCAATTTAAATGCATTTTACAGCATGTCCGAAAAGGCACCCCTGAAATCACCATACACAGACAGGGAAAATGGGAAATTGTAGCTGAACGTACTTTGGTTTAGAAAATATTCATTACATAATTTTAGAAAATATTTATAAAACACGCACTACATGTTATCCACCTTTTTGTAAGATTTTGTAATGAGTATTTTGTAAATAAAGGTACATTTAGCTAAAATTTCCATTCCCCTATGTCTAGTAATTTTAAAGGAGGCTTTTGGGATACCTTGTATTTCCTTGACTTGCAATGGGGCACTATATTTTATCAGAGTGATGAGAGCAGATGTATTTAGGGAAATAGCCTTTTATCAATAAGTACAATGTTCACTATTGGGTTTTTTTTACATGTGTTTTTCTCAAGTCAAGGAACATCCCCTCTACCTCTAGTGTTTGAATTAATGCATGTTGAAGTTTGTCAGATATTCTACTCATCAATTAATATGATCATATTTTTCTTCTTTAGCTTAATTATATTGATTTTCAAATATTAGTCCAGCCTTGCATTTTTGGAATAACCCTCATATTGTCATGGTATATAACTCTTTTCTTAAAATAGGAGACTGAGGTAGGAGGATCCCGTGAACCCATTAGTTCACTGCTGCAGTGAGCTATGATCTTACCACTGTATTCCAGCCTGGGTGGCAGAGCAAGACCCAGTCTCTTAAATAAATAGATAGATAGATAGATGTATATTTATACCATTTATCTATTTATTTATCACATTTGATACATAATGTGATATACACAAATACACATATATAGTGTGTATACACACACATCTAGCTAAATTCAATTTTCTAATATTTTGTTAATAATTTTGGTGGCTATAGTCATTATTCATGAATGATATCACTCTACAGTATTATTTATTTGGTTTTTGTTGTATTTGTATACTTTTGATGTTAGAATAATATTAGCTTCCTGAAATGAGGTGAGGACCATTTCCTACTCTTCCGTTTTCTGTATGAAATGATGTAGGATTGATATTAATTCTTTAAACATTCTATAAAACTCTGCAATGAAACTATCTCAGCCTTGTGACTCTTCTGTTTTTTGAAAGTTCTTAACCTATAAATTGAATTTCTTTACTAGAAAATTATCTATTATTACAATTATTTATTTCATATTATATGATTTGTGGTAGTTGTTTATCTGCTTTTAAACTTTGGAAAAATTTCTCTTTATTCTAAGTTGTCAATTTTACACGAGCAGCGTATGCCCTGACTGTATGTATCTGATCATCCCTTTGACATCTGCGGGATCTTTCATTAGTAGTATTGGTGATTCAGGTCTTTGCGTGAATGTTTGTTACTTGTCAGTCTAGATGGAGGTTTGTGTACTTCCTTGATCTTTTAAAAGGATACTCTTTTTCTGTCATTGATTCTCTGTTTAATTATTAGTTTGAATTTTATTGATTTATGTTTTCATATTTATCATTTATTTTCTTCTCCTTGCTTGATTTTATTTTTTGCTTTTTTAAAATTTTCTTTAGGTGGCAGCTTAGATGACTGAGTTAGCACCCTTCCTCTTCTCTGAATGCATGTATTGGTAAAATTTTTTTCTCAGCACTCCTGTAGCTTTGATTTACAAATTGTGATATACTCTAATTTCATTCAGTTCAGCAATGGTTTTTATTGGAAATCTTCTTGACCAATGAATTAACTTAGAAATATGTAGTTTTGGCTCGGCGCCTGTGGCTCAAGCGGCTAAGGCGCCAGCCACGTACACCTAAGGTGGCGGGTTCGAATCCCCAGCCCGGGCCCACCAAACAACAATGATGGCTGCAACCAAAAAATGGCCAGGCGCTGTGGCGGGCGCCTGTGGTCCCAGCTACTTGGGAGGTGGAGGCAGGAGACTCGCTTGAGCCCAGGAGTTGGAGGTTGCTGTGAGCGTGATGCCACAGCACTCGACCCAGGGGGACAGCTTGAGGCTCCGTCTCAAAAAAAAAAAAAAAAAAAAATGAAATATGTAGTTTTGTTCCAAGAGTTTGAAGAGTTTATCATTATGTTATTGATTTATAGTTTTGATTCCACTGTGGGTAAGGACAACTGTTTACTTAATTCCTTAGATTTTATCAAGATTTATTTTAAAACCCAGGATATAATGTATCTTGATACACATTCTTTCAAGTATGAAACAGAATGTGAATTCTACTGTTCTCTGAATGTTGATTTGATTTTCTTGATTGATTCTACAGTTGTGTTTTTGCTAATTTTGCATCTAGTTTTTATATTGTTAAGAGACAAGTGTTGAAATCTCTAATTTAAGTATGAATTTGTCTCTTTATAATTCTATCAGGTTTTCCTTCACACTTTTTGGAACTCTCCCTTTCTATCTCAGGCATTTTCTTTGCCTTGTTAATTGTTTTAACATGTATCTGTTTTACTTGATATGAATACACAGTATAGCATCTTTTTGCTACCCTTTGATTAATATTTGCATGATACGTATTTTTCTCTCCTTTTGCATTTAATGTGCCTAAATCATTATATTTGAAGTGACTTTCCTATGAAAAATATATAGTTTTGTTTTGTTCTTTCACCTACTCTGCCACACTATTTTTGCTGCTATATTTAGACCATTTACATTTGACGAGTTACTAATATCTTAAGATATGTCCCATTTTATTTATTTGTTTGTTTATTATTTTTTAAGACAAGAGTCTCACTCTGATGCCTTAGGCAAGAGTGTCATGGAGTCAGGCTATCTCACAGCAACCTCCAGTTCCTGGGCTCAAGTGATCCTCCTGCCTTCCTAGTGGCTAGGACTATAGATACTGGCTGCAATGCCTGGTCAATTTTTCTTTTCTTTTTCCTTTTCTTTTCTTTTTTTTTTTTTTTTTTAATTTTGGATTAACATAGGGTAAATATGATTAGGCTATCTTGTTTTCATTTTTAAGGTAAAGTCCAAGTTGTAGCTGAGTTCTTCACCTGGGAAATATGTCCTATACCCCCATATTGAACCTGATAGGTGGGAGCTTACCAACTCCTTTTCTCTCCTTCATGAACTTGATTGTGTTTTTCTCTCATGTGGGCATGTAGTTTTTCTTTTTTGAGTAGAGACAGAGTTTCACTCTTACTCAGGCTGTCCAACTCCTCAGCTTAGGCAATACTCCCACCTTGGCCTCCCAAAGTGCTAGGATTCCAGGTGTGAGCCACTGCACCTGGCCTCCATTTTATTTTTTATTTTTTTTGTTTTCTGGTTTACTCTAATTTTTTTAAATTACTCTTATTTCTCAGTTTGTTTCTCCTTTTTTCATTTTTCCTATGAATTTTATGAATATTTTTTAAATTCCAGTTTGATTCATGTACAGTGTTTTCATAGTATCTTACTGTATGTCTTTTTTAGTGGTTGCTTTATATTATATATATTTAACTTACCATAGTCTCCTGTATTTCATTTCAAGTGAAACCTCCCTTCTCTGTATGTCTTTTTCCTCCCTCCCATTTATAACATAATTATTTTAAATAGTTCCTCTCCAAATGTTTAGAGCATCTCACAGAGTTAAAACGTTTGCTTTAACTGTCAAGCACAATTTAGAAAACTTAAGACAAGAAAAGTCTGTTATACATTTCTATGTATGTGGTGACCCTGTTCTAAGATTTCTTCTTTTGCTATTACCTTTAGAAAACTGCTCTCCACCCATTTTTTAGGTAACACATTTTCTGATTTTTAAGGGTGTCTTTCTTTTCCATTTACTTCTCAATGATAATTTTGCTAGATATCAGATTGTGGGTTGACAGTTCTTTTATTTCAGCTCTTGAAAAAAAAATGACAGTTTTTTTTTTTTTTTTCTGGCCTCCATGGTTTCTGATGAGAAATGTGCAGTTAGTCAAGTTGTGTTACCCTGTAGGTGTTACACACACGTCTATTTGTGACAGTTTTTATTATTATTTTCTTTGTCTTTATTTTTCAGAGCTTTAAATGTTCATTTGTCTTAGTGTGATTTTTTTTCTTTGAAATTTAGCCAACTTTTTGACACTGTAAGGTTTCCATCTTTTATCAGATTTTGAAAGTTCTTGGCATTATTTTTTCAAGTACATTTTCAGCCTCACTCTCTTTCTCTTCCCTTTTTAGAATCACTACAACATATATTTTTAGATATTTTTGTGGCATCATAGATCTGTGAGACTGTGTTCTTTGTTTTCTCTCTATTGTTCAGATTGGGCCATTCTTTTAGTCTGTCTTCAACTTCAGTAATTATTTTCAGTGTCCTTTCTGTACTGCTGAGGCCATCAATTCAGCTTTTTAACTTTGGTTATCAGAAGTTCCACTTTAAAATTTCACTTTGGTTTCTCTTTACATATTGTATTTGTTTGCTAGGATTTTCTATATTTTCATTGTATAGCACATGATTGTAATTGTTCCTTTAATCATTTTTAAGATGTCTATTTAAAATTTTTGATCAAATAATTTCTGTCATCTTAGTGTTGACATTGATTGACTATCTTTATTCATTGAGTGTGAGATCTTTTTTCTGATATCATAAATAATTTTTTGAATTAAAATCTGTATCATACCAGGAGAATCTAGATCTCATTTAAACTTTCTATTGAATTGGCTTCCCTCAACACCATCCCAACAGAAGCAGCTGCTTTCTTTCTGTGAGGTCAGGGTAGAATTTATGGTTCTCTGCTTGGAGTCTACTTACGATCAAGGTTGAGTCCTTATTGAGGGTTGGGACCAGTTCTGGATCCCTTATAGCTTTACCCTGAAATCTCACTGGTTGAGGAAAGCAAGAGTGCCAAATTACTGCTCCCCCATGTGACCCCCACTACATGATGGGTGTTAGGGGTGATGAGTAGCCTTGTTGCCTGTAGGTGGTAATGAAAATCATAACTGTCTTCTGATTCTGTCTTAGCTGGGGTCAGGGAGCATGGAGTATAGATTGCACATGTGGTATTCATGCCAGCCCTGTGAAGGATGTATGCTTTCCTTTTCACAGGGCATAAAAGTTCAAGCTCCCTAGTTGGTTTTATTTGACAGCACCTCTGCAGGGAGGAGGGAATACGGGGTTGGGGTGGTGGTGGTGGAAGTGGTTGAAGTGCCTAGTTCCAGTCCCATGAGTGTGGAAGTCTAGGTTCCCCCACTCAATCTTTGCTGGTTTAAGTGAGTGTAAGGCCTCAGTTATTTTCTGTGATGTTTGTTTGAAGTAGAGTGTTCATTGTGAAAAAGTTCTCTAGTCTGCAAGGCTGCCCCTGTTCAGGTTATATTGTTACAGAGGGCAGGCAGTCTTTTTGTTGGTGAATGTGTGTGCCTGTGTTTATGGTTTTTGGGTTGCTTTCTTATGAAATATATGAGACAATAAAAATCCAGAGAACTCCATCACATGGGAAATCAGGAATTTGTCAGTCACTCCTACTTTTCTCAGCCAGTGAGGTATCAGTATAAACCTATAAAGGAGCTGAGGCTGATCCCCACCCATAATGAGAACCCAACCTTGGGTGTCAACAAGCACCAAGTAAAGAACCAGAAATTCTACCCTAATCTGACAGAAATAAATCAAGTCCTCACCCTTCCCCTGTTGGAGTGGTGTTAGGGAAAACCAACAATTAAAACAGAAAGTTTATATAAAATATGCAGTTGTGTTCTAAGTTCTAGCCAGTCTTCCTTCTTTCTTCAACTTCCAGTTTTTTTATGTTTCTTTTACGTATACCATCCAGGATTTTTAGTTGTATTTAGTAAGAATGATAGGGAATCCATGTAATTTGTCTTTCTGTAAGCAGATACCCCATTATCTAAAAACTTAATTTTAAATATACATATTTTTATAAATATATATTTCTAAAACAGACAAGTTCATAGAAGTCAAATGTCATATAGCATCTTCTTAATGCATTAGGTTACCTTATACATTTTACAAACTAAACATTATTTGAATATTTTTAAGACCATGCAAAAATATTTTTGAAAACAGAACTGTTAAAATTAATGTGAATTATGTAAAGGATCATTTCAATTCTCTTCATGTCAGGTGCCCTACTAAGCTTATCATAGAAGCCAATGAAAATTGCAACTACATTCTTTCTCCTTGAAATCTCCCTTATAGCTCAGGCTTAGGGGTCATCCATATTGCTCTTTATTCAATTTTTTCTTTGAAATAAAAATTTTGTATAATGGTTCGATAAAACTATGTGGTAATTTTCACATATCCTCACTGCATCACAGAACATAAATAAATCCTCTGCAAATTTTCTTTATCTGTGCCTCCATTCCCTTCTCTTATGAACCCCAGAAAGATCCATTTACCTACTTTACCAAAAATTCTAATGTCCTGTCCCTAATTTGATGTATAATTATAAAAATTCTTTTAGGAGCAGCCATGTACCAAATAACTGCTACACATTTGCCCTGGGAGCAGCCATGTACCAAATAACTGTGCAAGAAGAGCACAGAAGTATTCACATTTTTACTACTAAACAAGTGTCGCCTGCTCTGTAACCACTAATATGCACCGGAGTACATTTTGCTAAACTTAGAAAAAGCAGATGTATTTCCTCAGGCAACGGCTTACTTTTTCTGAAATAGTCTGGCAGAGGGTAACGTTTCTGACATGTTAAGCTTAGATGCATGTGTTAATTGGTTAATGCTTCAGTAGCTAGTACATTAGTGCTATTTGCATGTAGTTAGGTAATTATTCCAGGGCCATGGTTTAGTTATTGCATAAGGCTAATGCAGTCATTTAAAAAGATTGTGATGCTATTTTGCTGGTGTAACAGTTGAAGCAATAAAAAGCTATATAAAATAATTATTTTTAAAATTAAAAAGCATATCATTCTCAAATTGTAAGCATATTAATTTTACTTTGTAAAGACAGAGAAAGGAAGCGTGAATGAAAAGAAGTCTAAGTACCTCTCTTCATCACCGCTCAGTGGCAACTAAAATACAGGTACATGTTGAGAGCTTTGAAATATCACAGAAATATAGCAAAAACAACTTTCAGGCAAACTTTAAAAATACAACTTTAGTGAGGCCCTCTGAATAAAATACTTTTTGTGCTCCATTTAAAATCACCCTCATACACTCACTTCAATCTTGAATAATAATAAATTACCCATGCAAAGCTTGCTTTGTTCCCAAATAAAAATTAGAAAACTGAAAGGTGTATAAATGATTTTAGATGTCTAAAACAATGCATGAGCTGTTAAACAGGATCAGCCACGTGAAACATCTGTCCAAAAGTCACAGGGCCACTGAATATTAAAAGAAAGAAAAATACTCTTCTCAAACAGAAGATGTTGTTGTCGGTAGAGAAAAACTCAAGGCTGATGTGTGATAATTTTTGTAAAGCAGTTATAAGGGACCACCAAGATTATCATACATGTGCAAAACAGAAAAAAGGTGAAAGATCAAGATAAATGATCTCAAAATGAACTTGGAGGCTACATCAAAATATTTCTAAAAAGCTATAATCAACATACTTGGAGAAATTCAAAGATGTATTATTTATATAAAACATAAACAACATGAAATGTATAAGAAACATATAGAGAGCAAACAACGCCTTTGAAAATCAAAAGCAATGTCAATAATTCCTTTTATGATGAAGTGTAAAAATAAAAAAAAATGGATAGAAAGGGAGAAATGATTGGTAGGTAGAAAGATGGATAATCCAGAGACTTCTTTCTTAATATTTGTCTCTTCAATGTACTAATGTAGAGTAAAACTCATAAACAAATTTTATGAGGAAAAATTAAGCCATTGTAGATACTAGAGTGGTTTTTCTCAAAATGTTATGTGTGGGCCAGTTAGAAACAATGTTCATATTTAATATGTGAATAAAATTTCTTGGAGTTACACAAGAGCTACTAAATCAGAATTTCTATAAAAATAGTTAGGAGAGCTACATTTTAATAGGGTTTCCTAGGTGCTCTGAGGTTTACTAAAGTTTCAGAAATACCACATTAAAACCAATTAAAGGATTTAAAAATTTGTGAATAACTTTCAGGTATTTTTAACCTTTCTTTTTAACCTTCTTTGAACTTGAGATGCTCTTTCAAAGACTAGGTAAGTATCTGATCACTGCAAAGGAAAAGTCTTTTATGCCCCCCTGTCTCTAGGTTACACTAAACCTCTGAAAATATCATATTTAGACTATTTGTTAAACTTTTTCATTACCAAATTCTAAGATTCAGGAAACTTATTTAACTGGGAGGTAGCTTAGAGCATGGCTCATATTGTGCTCACTGTACGTTTTTTGAATTATAATCTAGAGTTGTCCTTCTGAACACAATATCCACTACCCACATGTAATGACTGAGGCCTTGAAATGTAAATAGCCAGATCTCGATAACTTATTTTAAAAAGTAAAACATTTCACCCATATTACATTTTCATATGAATTGATTATGGTTGCGAAACAATAAAAAGGACAAAACCTTTTTAAGGTGCTAATTCATCTTATTATTAGTAAACTTTTCCATTTCTCTACACACTACCTTGAAAATGTGTATTATAGTCTATTACAAAAGTTGTAGATTTTAAGTATTTGTTTCCTAGTCAGAAAAACATTCTCATTAAGCATTACGTCCCCTAGGTATTAAGCCACAGATTGTCAAGAGGAACATGTGAAATGATCAAGGAGTGAGGAGCATTTAAATGTTTACTTTTGCATTCACCCTTTCCAGTCTCAGAAGTGCAAAGAACAAAAGGAGAATCTATTAAGGTTTTAATTAATTCCTATTTCTAACCAAGCAAACATGACAGTGCTCCTGCCTGATAGTTTTATGTTTGATTGTTTTCAGAGTGAGATACAATGAGGAAGTATTAAGCCAGCATTCTCAAATGCAAAAAATAGTATTTTAAAAATTACTTCAAATAAAAGAGGATGCAAATGGGGTGTGCAGAGAAGAGAATGTGTGAACAAACATATATATGTTATTTATCTGATTTATCATTATAGAGTTATTTTTACTTTCAATACAAACATGAATATTGATTTTTATTTTTCCAATGAACTTTGTAGAAAAGACTGGATTTTTTTTTTCAATTTTAATGACATATTGTTAATTAATTACTTTTGTTTTTCTTTAAAGCCTATTAATTCAATTTAATTCATTCTATAATTACATAATTACAATCAGCTAACACTGTAAATATATATTATGTCTTTTTGCATTGTTAATGTTGTTTTTTTTCTTTTTGCGGTTTTTTGGCCGGGGCTGGGTTTGAACCCGCCACCTCCAGCATATGGGGCCTGCGCCTTACTCCTTTGAGCCACAGGTGCCACCCCATTTTTAATGTTTTTTAAACAAACATGACTCCTGAACGTCCATGACTTAGAATAATATGGACAGATTTTTACAATGGCTTAGATCTCCATACATCAGAAAATGAAAACTGTGTCTAATGGTAAAATTCCAAATTATTAACATCAGACACCTAATATCTAATTTCATTAATGGTCAGTCCTTAATGGACAGGGATCTCTCACTGGGTAACTGAAGGCAACATAAATTCTCTGTTTAGCAATGGCACTGTTCAAATAATTTTAGTATCTGTTCTATACTTTTGCATTTTCCCTTTCTTTCTGTCTTTCCTCTGAAATCTGACCTTCTTTGTGTATTTATTTATTTTTCATCAAGTAAACGTGATGGTCACTTAATTTCTTTTCCATATCTAATCTACACTCATCAAGAATTTTCATCCTTGCCCTTTTTCCTGCTTAGTATTTTTGAAAGAAAAGTTATTTTAATAATAAACAAAAATGTTAAGGGAGAAAAAATTTAAATAATCACTGCTATGACTAGACCAGAAATTAATGAAAATATGGTTGAAAAAGCAGAGGTAATATATGTGGCCCATGTATAACCATAGTATTTAAAAAAAATTGTGCATAAAATAGAGCACAAATCAAAATATAACTGGTATGATTGTAAATGAGAAGTTGGTTATTAAAATTTGTAAAGAAAGTGGTAGCATTATCATTGTACATTTCGAACACTACAACTGGACCTTGTTTCTATGGAAAATGTATCAGAAGATTTATAAATTTTGCTCTGTTTTGTCTTATGGCTGAGGGAAAACCCAGACATTTTCACTCTCTGGATACATACATGTATCCAATGCATGGTATCTGATACAATTCATTTTATAGTAAAAGTCAACAATTATAAAGGAACCAAATAGGAAGTAGATGCCTAATAGTTACCTGACTAAAGGAAAGTTGTTTAAAAAAGAATGAATTTTAAGAACATCTTGACATTCTCTTCAAGATATCTCTCTCAGATAATCAAAACAAACTAACGTCTGCCTTAAAACTAATGAGTAACTTGTAATTATGTTTTCAGCAAATATAATTACTTAATGGAATATAGGCAGTCTTGTGGCATTCACTCTTAACCTTAACTACTAAAATAATTTCGCCTATAATATTGTAGCTTTTAGTCACGAAAGAGCTGATGATTGTCATAAATCTAACTTAATTAAAATAGAGAGAATGACAACAAAGTCCTAGGAAAGAAGATACTCAAAGCTGTTTTCATCTCTGACAAAGAGGCACGAAGAGGAGGGATTTGCAATAAATACTGTTACCAAAAAATCCACAAGAGTAAAAGTTTTAATGAATGTTAACATTCATGTGTGAGCTAGTATAACACAAAAATTGGGAGGTCTAGTCAGAGAGATAATTTGTACCCACTTACTGCTTTTTCCCCAAGATCATTTCTGACTATGTAGGAATCGTATCCAAAGGGCCTGGGTAGCAAGGTAGCTGAGAGAGTATCTACTGAATTGTTCATTACCCAGGGGAAGACATCAGAGCCGAAGTGCCAAAAGAAGTTTTGCTCACAAGATTCCAGACTATTACTGTGTATTAGTCAATGGTTGCTAGCTGGCTGGCTTTTGTACTCTGGCTGCACATGACAAGAGAGGAAAGAAACTGCTTTGAAGGTCTCTGTATCTTCTCTGTACTACAGAGATTATTCAAAGGCTGAAGATAGGACAGCAGGGTAGAGAGATTCCCTGATGTCTATAATGCTAACATTGAAATTAGAGTTCACAAGACCTCTGTGTTGACTCCACCAAATGGCAGCCATGATATAAAACAGAGCAAAATAACCCAACCCATGATTCAGAAATCTAGCTGCTAAGCTAGACATGCATAATATAACTCAGAGTCTCTGTGGAACTCAGATATGAAGACATGCTAAGCGATAGTATAGATCCCACCTGATAATGTTGGACTCGGTGCAATACTGGGTCTAACTACAGCTTCAGCAGAACCGATATTCAGCTCAATTCTGATTAGTGGGCTTAGAGAACCAGAGGCAATGCCTTTTCTGGGTACAAATATTGTTGTTACTCACCTACAATGTTTTCTATTGCACATTATCTGGCAGTCAAAGAAACAAAAATGGTTAAGAAGAGAGTTCCATAAAAGCAGACTAAGCGATGGACAATATTTAGGCATTATAAAAAGATTTGTTAAAAGATTAAGGAAAAGAATGAAAAGATGCATACACAGTTGAGTAATATCACTACAGTGATTAAAAATGATAAAAATTGAGCCATCGGAAAATGCCAGAAATAAACATATAATATCAAATGCGAAGAATTTGATTTAAGTTCTTAAAAGTTTCCTACATACAGCAGGGGAAAAAAATCATTAACATGTAGATAGGTCAATAGAAATTATGAAAAGTGAAGTAAAGAAAATAAAGAGTAAAATATGGAACAGATAATCTGAACTCAATACAATACCAGACAGCCATCAACCCAAAGATTTAGACATTTTAGTATATCCAAACAAGATTTAGTAAAAAAAAAAAAAAAAGTAAAAGAAAGAAAAATCAAAACAGAGAAAACACCAGCCACAAAAAAGAAATAGAGCATCATGGGCCAACTACCAAAATTAAAAAAATATATATATCTTAAGAACAGAGAATAAAACCCACATCCCACACAAGGGTAAGTGGAAAGACTGACAGCTACCATCTTATCAGAAAAAATAAGGACAGAAGACCATGGACTATTACTTTTAATGTGCTGATAGAATGAAACTGTCATTTTATGCTTTTTTTTTTTTTTTTTGAGACAGAGCCTCAAGCTGTCCCCCTGGGTAGAGTGCTGTGGCATTACAGCTCACAGCAACCTCCAACTCCTGGGCTCAAGCGAGTCTCCTGCCTCCACCTCCCAAGTAGCTGGGACCACAGGTGCCCGCAACAACACCCGGCTAGTGTCATTTTATGCTTTGACAGCAAAACTAAGTGTCAAAAATGAAACACATATTAGAGGGAAATTTATAGAATTAAATGCTTCTATAGGAAAGGTATAAAAATCCATGATCATAGTTTTCAGCTTAGAACACTGTATAACAAGGAACCTAGGTAGATAGAAGAAATAAATGAATAAAAATAATGGAGAAGATTAATATGATGCACAAAAATAGAGAAAAACAAAGAGTTACATTGCTTCTCTGAGAAGATTAATAAATTATCTCTTAACAAAACATGCCAAGAATAAAAATCAGTGATAACAACAGTGACAGATACGAAGAAGGAAAGGAAGGACGTCACTGCAAATGCTATATAATCCTTATGTGATGAGAAAAATTATAAAAATCCTTATGGAAGAAATTTGATGATTTTGATAAATGGACAGAACTCTGTTGAAAGGTACCTCATCAAAATTGGCACTGCAACAAATAAGGAATTTAAATAACCTATTAGATAATTTTAAATTATTATGAAAGGATTATAAGCAGAAAATTTCCTACTCAAAATGAAAATTTTAGCCCATATGACCTCACTAGTAAATTCAATACAAAATTTAGGGTAACTATAGTTAATAACAATATATCATATATCTCAAAATAGAAGAGATTTTAAATGTTGCCAAAGAAACGACAAATGTTCAAAGTGATGGATATCCAAAATATCCTGATTTGTTAATTACAGAGTTTATGCATGTATTTAATATCACTTGTACCACACAAATGTGTACAATTATTATGTATGAAAAAATTTAACTCATTATGGAAAAAATATGATTTGATATAAGTGGTATGATATGAGTGGTTTTATGAGATTACACTAATCCTGATAATATACTTGATAAAACATTCAAAAAATTACTGATTGATATCTCTCATAAACATGGAAAAATACTCTATAAAAAAGAAAAATGAGTCTTTCAATACATAAATAACATGTTATTTAAATAATATGTGACATAAATAACAAATTCAAGAATCTATCAAAATAATTCAACATGTTAAGTGAATATGAAATAATATGTATTATTTAAACTATTTCAGAAAAAAATTGAGTAAAATTTAGCAAACTATGAAAAAAAAATATAACCATCTGATAAAGGGCATCTATGAAACATCTATGGGTCAATTTATATTCATCTATAGTGAGATAATGAATATTTTTATGGCTGAGATTGAAAACAAAGCCCGCAAGTTCTTTTCCCAAATTTTAATTTTGTGAGATTACTTACATTTAGGTATTTAATTCCTGATGACTAATTCTCTCTATATATCTGAGTATGTGTAAGAAGACTCATTTACTTTTCATTCCAGAAGTATGGTGAACTTAATTTTCTTCCATATTTTTCTAGTTCAATGAATAATTTTACTTTCTCTTCTCTGTACAAGAATTAATATTTTTCTACATTCTGAAATGAACACAAACAGTATCTAGTTTATCTGTTATTGAAATAGCAGTAATTCACCTAATGTAGAATGAATTGGAGAATCACAAGAAGTATCAACAAAAGACCAAGATTCTAAAGCCAAGACTCTCAATAAGTATCACATTTTCACTCTTCCAATGTCTGAGTTCGAGACCACAACACATTGTGTTTATTTTCCAAAAGAATAAGTGTGACTTATATTCAGTATTTCAGATCAATACAACCTTCAATAAAAACTTTATTATTGGTCAGCGTACCACTTACATGTTAGATAAATCTGAATAATTCATTACATCCCTACAACATGGCTTTTTTCTAGATATTTTCCCTGTATGTCTGGAAGAAACATTTAGCTTTGTTAAACATGTTATTTCTGCTTCTCACAGCAGAGTAATCTGAAAGAGTAGCCCAGGTTAGATGTAGCTGAATCATTAATCAATAGTGCACCTACAGCATTTGTCTTTGATCTGTGACTAGAGGGTAATATTTGAAATCACTGCTTATTTTGTTTGTTCATAGCATCTTTACACATGTGTCATATGTCTCCAATTATAAGGGATTTTAATGGCATCTTAGTGTTAGCTCTAGATGATGACAGCCTCTTTTTTTTTTAAAGTAAGTTAAACATAGAACACATTTCTCATGTCTTCCTTCTTTCATTAATTTATTAAACTCACATGTATTGAATATCTACTCTGTTCCAGATAGAAATTGTGCATTGAACATGATAAGCATAATTCATGCTCCCAAGAAGCTCTCATTCTAGGGGAGCAGAGATAGATAACAAATATGAAAAAATCATAAATATTTATCTAGAAAATGAAACAAGGTTTTTGATAGCATCTAGGTCACCCATTATAAGTATGTTATCGTGAGATGAAGAGTAAGTTTGGATAGGAACTCAGCAGTTACCATTTTCCATGATAAGTTTAAACAGTTATTTTCCAACCTCGCTGATAAATTCATAACTTGGATATAGTGAGTAAGCTGTTGAATATACATGTTTAAAATTCATGGTAAAATTTAGAATTTGATGTGATTAGGAGTAGAAAGTACACTGATAGTATTTCATGTAAATAATTATACCTAGAAGAAAATATCAAGAGAGAATATATATAAAGAAGATTTTACACTGGAAATCCCTAGTATTTCAACATTCATGGGTATAGCAGAGAAATAGGTATGATGGAAAAAGAAATGTAGAAAAAGAACCAGTAGGGTGATTGAAGTCAGACCACATCAAGATTTTTAAAGTCCACCTAACAAACTTTGTGTAGAGTAAAATATTAATATTATTCATTTATGTGAGTAGTAAATAACATTATAAGAACTTATAAAATCTATTCAGAACTGGAGGATAATATGACTCATATGTTTATTGCCATAAAGCTGGCCTTCAGTTTATTTATTTGGTACTTTATTCAATAAAGTTTTCCTTAATAGAATGCTCTGGTTTTGACTTTCTTGTGACTCTTCACCTAGGGGTCAACAACATTTTCTCACTGTGTCAGTTAAGCATATTCAAAATCCTCATGCATATTCAACTGCTCTGAATCTTTTTGCTTACACTAAAGATTTTCCAAAATGATGAAGATTGATCTTTCTCTTGTCACCTTGTTGGAATGTCACTTGCTTTAGGTTATGTTGACATAAACCCTATCAAATATATAATAAATTTGCAAAGCATGTTAATCACAGGTCAATTATGACAGGTTTTATGAATAGAAATGCACAACTAAATTTTCCTTTAGTAATCCCGAGAATATGTTAGCAAAGAATTGACAGTTGATGGGATTTAGTTCTACATTATGATTTATGATTGATTGTTAAGGTATTCTGCTTGATTATTTCAAAGCTCATCTATTATTTTCTGCTATGTTGTATTTTCAAATGCAGATTGTAGAAGAAAGGGTTTAAAGATGGAGGTTAGTACCCTTTCATGACCCACTATGGCATTAGAGCCTTCATTTCTGTATTTTCCCAAAACCTTAGAATAAGCCTTTTCTCCTGTGAGAATACCTCCCTCTTTTCCTGCCACTATGTCGATCACCTCTGGTTTTATACTAAACTTTTTTGCTGAGGAGATGCTATGGACTGGGTTGTGTTTCTCCTATCCAGTGATAAAACCAGAGAATAAGATGAAAAAGGTGTGGAGATAAACTACTTGGGGCAATAGAATAGCCTGGAATTATATCTGTGGGTGTAACAGATCCCCATTTTGGAAACTAAAAGGAAAACTGGAAACTCCACTATTATTTTTAGGGTAATGGAGCCTGACAGAGAGTAAGAAGTTTATTTCCTATTTATTATGTTGGAAACACTCTTTGCCCTTGTCTCCCTCCTCTGCGCTCTATGAGGTTGATCTATTTTATGGCACCATGCAGGAGACCTTTCCTCTTGGCTTGTAGGTGGAGTCAGGTAATCCAAATTGATGGCAGGAATTGGTGGGTTGAGGAAAGCTTAGAAGAGTTAGGTTGGTTATTTCCCCACCAGTCTGAGGTTGAATAGTGACATCAATTTTCTACCTGCCTGAGGATACTCTCTTTCAAATTCCAAACTCTTCTTAGGTTCCCTGTGTCACTGTTCCTTCCCTGTTTAAGTCTGTGACTAATAAATAGTTTATACTGGGGCAGTGCCTGTGGCTCAAAGAAGTAGGGTGCCAGCCCCATATGCCAGAGGTGGTGGGTTCAAACTAAACCAAAAACTAAAAAAAAAAAAAAAAAAAAAATTGTTTATACTGTTACTAGCTACTGAGTGCATGGTTTTCCCTTGTTAGTTCCCTTAATTTTACCCACACCTGTGTATACGCTATCTTTATTAAATTCTCTTTCATTTTCACTTTGAGTCTGCCATCTACTTCCTTGTGGAACTTGGATTGATAGATAAATTGGTACTATTCACTAGGTCCAGTGAAATGACCATCAAAATAAGGGTCGTGTTAAAAGATTGTAGGTCACCTAGTTAATTAATTGATGGGCAACCTCCTTGTTAAAGAAGGCAGATAGAACAGTAGTAATCAATAGCAGACAGTGGTACCATGATTACATCAGTTATCAACATTAGTACTACAGGCAAAGGGTAGACAGAGGGTAAAGCTTTGTTAGTAAAAGTAATGGTAGAACTTCAACATATGGCATCGATTGTGATTATAAAGATTGTTGTATTGGAAGCTTGTGTGGTTATAGAGATCATGTATAGCAAAGTATGAATTTAATACTTTAACAAATTCAACAAAAAGATTCAAAATCAGAAAGATTAGAAAGTTTCTTTGACAGTTTTAAGGTAATCACTTATGTGATGGAGCTAAAGGGCAGATGGGTCTGAGGATTAAACCTAAACTATGAGTACAGAGCTTGTAGTGAATGTATACCTTTGCCCGGTATCTTATGTTAAAGAAAAGACAGGGATAGGAAACAATCGAAACTTTTCCCCACAAACTGGAACTTTTGAAAAGACATAAATTTGATAATTTTGAAACACCTAATATCTCAGGAACTTTCTTAAGAGTTGAATAGCATCTTCCTAACCTGATCCACACAAATATTGAAATAAACTATCCTCTCAGGCACCAAAAACCTTCCAGACTTTGTGGGGGTCATTGTCTCAAAAGGGGTGCCTATTCTCCTTGCAATGACTCACACTCCTCCTTGCCTCCAGACTTCAAAGGAGAGCTAAAATCCCTGTATATACTTACATAATAACTTATCTGGGAGAGGCCAGATTATACATCAAGCAAGGAGTTGTAGGATTTGCCAGTTTTCACTGACTGGAAGCTGAGGAGGATGCACGGATTCTGAGGGTGAAAGACAAAGAAAGGCTGAGTGTAAGGTGATGATCCACAAGAATATGTTCTCCCAGCACTCAGAGTTTATTATGTTGGATTAATCATATGGTCTAGAAGTGTTTGGAACTCATTGAAAAAAAAGATGAACAAGTTAAAAATCATCAAAGTTAAAAGCTGACAATGATGGTTGGGTACAGAGGCTCACATCTATAATCCTAGCACTCTGAGAGGTCAAGGAAGAAGAACCTCTTGAGGTAAGGAGTTAGAACCCGTTTCTATTAAAAACAGACAAAAATTAGGCCAGGAATTGTGGTGTGCCCCTGTAGCCCCAGCAACTCATAGGCTGAGGCAGGAGGATTGCTTTAGCCCAGGAGTCTGAGGTTGCTGTGAACTAGGCTGAGGCCGTGGCATTCTGTCTCAAAACTCTCTCTCTCTCTCTTTCTCTCTCTCATACACAAAAGAGTTTCCAATCATCTTCGAATAAAATATGTGATCGGGGTAGCACCTGTGGCTCTAAGGAGTAGGACGCTGGCCCCATATGCTGGAGGTGATGGGTTCAAACCCAGCCTGAGCCAAAAACTGCAAAAAATAAATAAATAAAAAGTCTTGGAAGAAGCCCAAGTGCCCATTGACCCATAAATGGATCAATAAATTGTGGTATATCTACACCATGGAATATTATGCAGCCTTAAAGAAAGATGGAGACTTTACCTCTTAGATGTTTACATGGATGGAGCTGAAACATATTCTTCTTAGCAAAGTATCTCAAGAATGGAAGAAAAAGTATCCAATGTACTCAGTCTTACTATGAAACCAATTTATAGCTTTCATGGGAAAGCTATAACCCAATTACAACCCAAGAAGAAGGGGAAAGGGGAGAGGAAGGGGAGGGGGAGGATGGTGAAGGGAGAGTAATTGGTGCATCTTACTATGCATCTTACAAGGACACATGTGAAATTTACTAGGTGTAGAATATAAATGTCTTAACACAACTAAGAAAATGCTGTGAAAGCTATGCTAACCAGTTTGATGAAAGCATTTCAAATTGTATGTAAAACCAGCACATTGTACCCCATGATTGCATTAATGTACACAGCTATGATTTAATTAAAAGTAAATAAATAAATAAATACAAAATAAAATGTGTGATCATAATGTGATTATAGAACAAAGTTGAATCTCTTGGCTGTCAGGTAGGAAACATGTACACAGCTCATTATTAATATAAACCACAAAGGATAATCAATATTTATGTATTTTATTCTAATATTTTAATATACACTGACATCAGTCAGATACCTGCATGGAATATTTTAAATAAAAAAAGTCATGGTGAATGGTAAGAGGAAAAGTCATCTCTTTTTCAATATCATGATTCCTCAAAAATAAATGTGTCAAATTTCTTCATTACTGATAAATATAATTTACCATAGGCATTTGACAATAGTAAGGATAACGCCCTTCTCTAGTCTTGGAGTGATATATAATTTGTTCATAAATTAATCAAAGAGCTGACGAATCCAGATCACAAGCTAGAGCCTAAGCAGAAATTTATTTCTGATTCTTCCCTGCTTACTAAATTAAAACAAAACAATTCAAGACAAAACAAAACATTCAAAACATTCCAATAGAATCACAAGGTTTTTCACCTTTTTTATGGATAGTTTTTCATTTTTCTGGGCATCTGTAGACTTTCTACATTTTATGGATTTACATATAATTTTTGACTTTGAGAAGCAAAGAGATTTTGATATTTTTATAACCCCTTTTGAAGGGAGATAAAATTGGATTTGATGTTTGTCAATAATAACTACATTTGCCTCCTTAAAAGTGAATTAAATGAATATATTTTTCTTCATGTATTATTATAAATATACAAGCCAATGGCAATAATTCTGAACCAAATTTTCTCAATTTAAACTTTGCAATCATAATATCTTCTATTTATTACATTAAGGTATAATATCTTTTAGGTGAATATACATTTTGTTTCAACTTCCATAAATACAATAATGTATGCTAAAAACTTATTTTGAATTTTTTCTCACAAATAAAACTAATAAATTGTCCAGCAAGTTAAATTCTTTAAAAAATATTCCGTGTAAGTGCAAATTTAAAAAACAAGTGTTCCTACTTAATGAGCACAATGTAAGGGTATATGGCATACCTCTTTGGTGCAGGACACAACTATAAGAGGGACTCTCCCTAACAAATACAACTAGTTGTTTGTAGCCTCACACTAACCTGACATTTTTAAAAAGTCACTAAAATTTTTTTTAAAATCACCAGAAAAATGAAAACATGCAGCTTAAACAGTAAAAATAAATAAATAAACAAGTCTGTCTCAATCAAAGCACAATTTTCTTTAACTGAAACAAAAAAATTGTTTGCTTATTCATGAGTAATTACTGTGTAAATTCTAGAGATTATACTATTAAAAAAGTCATAAAATCACCCTGAGATATCACCTAACCTTAGTGAAAATGACCCACATCAAAAAGTCCCAAAGCTGCAGATCCTGGCAAAGGTACAGAGAGAAGCAAATGAATACTTATACATTGGTGGGATTGCAAACTAATTCAGCCTTTTGGAAAGAAGTATGGAGACTCCTCAAAGAATTCAAAATACACCTTCCGTTTGATCCTGTGTTTACCCAGATACTAAATATCTGTCTATTGGTATATACCCAGAAGAAAAAAATCATTTTACCATAAGGATATTTGTACTTGAATGTTCATAGCAGTTCAATTCACAGTCATAAAGATGTGAAAACAATACAAATGCCCATCAACCCACAAATGGATTAATAAACTGTGGTATATGTATACCATGGAATATTATTCAACAATAAAAAAGGATGGAGACTTTACATCTTTTCTGTTTACATTGATGGAGTTGAAGAACATTATCTTTAGTAAAGTATCTCCAGAGTGGACAAACATGTGGTGCCTGTAGCTCAGTGGTTAGGGGGCTGGCCACATACACTGAGGCTGGTGCCTTCAAACCCAGCCCAGGCCTGCTAAACAACAATGACAACTGCAACAAAAAATAGCCAGCATTGTGGTGGGCACCTGTAGTCCCAGCTACTTGGGAGGCTGGGGCAAGGAAATCTCTTAAGCCCAAGAGTTTGAGGTTGCTGGGTGCTGTGATGCCATGGCACTCTACCAAGAATGACACAGAGAGACTCTGTCTCAAAAAAAGAAAAAAATGGACAAACAAGCTTCCCATGTACTCAATACTAAACTGAAACTAGTAGATGAACAACTACAGACCCAAAGGAGTCAAAAAACACCATTAAATTCAAAAAAGGGGGAGGGAGGAAGTGAGGGAAGTGGTCAGCAAGCCCCAACTAAACAGATCTATGTAGGGATATACATATGGCACACCTCCCGGGTGGTGACTCAAATACAACTCGGACTTTTCCTAACAAATACAAACATAGGCAACCTAATCATGGGTACTGTTATGTTAATAAAAATAAAAAATATAAAATAAATTGGTATATTACATTCAAAGAAAGAAAGTTGTTAAAGTCACAAAAAGTAGCAAAATATTGCTAATTGAGTAAAATCTATGTATATTAGGAATATTCCAGATTAGATCACTAGTTTTATTAAAAATATTAAATATTTTCCCACATGATGTTTATTACTATACATTCCATTCACTTTGATGAATTTCATAAGTTGCATTACACCTTTCAATTTTCTCAGTAGTGATTGAAATATAGACTACTTTTATCATGTAATATCTCTTTCTCATCTTTGTAAACATGATTCCAATGTCAGTAAACTAATGTTGCTGAGTGTTGTCCCACCCAGATTAATTTTTTCCTGTACCTTGTACATGTATTATTATAAGATTTATAAGATTTTTTTCACCTACAACCTTGAATTGGAGTTATTTCTCCAAGTCTCAGTCTTGGTGGTAATTATTTATCAATTTTCCTGGGACAAATGAATCTTTTTATTTTGTTTTGTTTTGTCTTGTTTTTCTTTTGTGAGACCTGGAAAAGAATGAGTCCTTTTCATCTACAATCTATTCTCTTAAAGCACTAATCTGTGGCATCTCTCTCTAGTGATGAAAGCATAAATTATTGATATGAAAATAAATGTGAGAAGGTAGTAGCTTACAAATGGAGAGCAAGAGGCTTCTGAGATAATAGTCAAATTCTATTTAGTGGTGTGTCATGAGAAAATTTGTTATTCTTCAGTTCAAACATATATTGTATACATAGTCTCACCTATTAAATAGTCACAATAAAGAATTCAAAAAATAAGAAAATATAAACAGACATGTGTGCCTAGTGCTTAGTATTTCCCACAGAAAAATTTGAATCTTGAGTTATTTGTTTCTACCATGTGTATTTGGGAGTTAAAAGGACCTGGTTTCTAGTAACAGCTCTGACTTTTATTGGGTGATTAAGGCAAATAACTTTTGTAAGTGTTGTGTTCTCTATATAGTCATACACTGTCTAACAATGTTTTGGTCAGTGAAGAATCACATATATGATGGTGGTCCCATAATATTATAATACTGTATTTTTACTATACCTTTTCAAAAAGTTTAAATATGTGTAGATACACAAATAGTTACCATTGTGTTATAATTGCCCACAGTATGCAGTACAGTAACATACTATACAGGCATGTAGCCTAAATGAATATAGGCTATAACATCTAGATTTGTATAAGTACACTCTATGATGCTCACACAATGACAGAATCACTTTAGGATGCATTTCTCAGAATGTATCCACATTATTAAGGAGCACATGACTGTATCATTAAAAAATAAGAGCCTGTGGTATTAATATTCCTCATAGCTGTTTAACCTTGATTTAAGATGTAAGCTGCTTACAGCTAGTGTTGCCGTATCAAAGCTAGCATGTAATATTATGATTGCTTCAGGGATGAAGCAGCTTTCATTCTGTAATAATAATTAAGGGAAATAGTGGGAATTACAAAGATTGCAAAACCTGATTTTCTGCAAAAACATTTACCTAAGTGCAGTGTATTATTAAATTAAAGCAAGTCAGAAGTGGCAAGAAGAATTTTAAAGTACTCTTGGATGCAGAAGCAATGACAATGTACTATTCTAAAAAATTAAATTTAGGTAGCAGAAACATATTCCTCTTTTAACAATTATAATTTACTAAAATATATAAATAATAGGCCTTCCTTTACATATGTTCCCATCTAAGTAATATGAGAGTTTTTGAAGATATTCTTTACTTAGCTAGAAAGAAATAAAAGAGAGAAGAGAAATAATATTTAGGAAGGAAAAATTTAGCAAGAAATCCAAATAGAGTTAAAATAATATAATTTTGAAGTACTCATTTTCACTCATAAGGGACATAATACTCCATATGACATGAAACAAAAGAGCAATGATAAAATAACAACAACCATAAATTAAAAATTGTAAGAGGCAAATATTTCCATAAGTTTAAAAAGAATGTTTGAAAGCCAAATAATTAACATAGAATATTAACTAAGAAATACAGTAAACATTAGAAAGAATGACACAAATAATCAAAGGAAGAGTAATCACTGAGATGATTCAATCAGAGAGAAGTTGATTATTATGGATATTAAGAATAAGAGACATTAGATTTCCTGTATACCTTAGCTGCCAGACCTAAAACAAATATTAGAGAAAAAATAGAACAGTTGGATTACAGCTTATCATTAAAAAAGTCATAGATCACAATCTAGTAAGTTTCATTCCAGAGATGCAAAGCTGGTTTAACATACACATGTCCATTAACATGATTCACCATATCAATAGAAGCAACAACAAAGACCATATGATCCTCTCAATAGATGCTGAAAAAGCATCTGATAAAATTCAACATCCTTTTCTAATTAGAACTCTGAAGAATATAGACATTGGCAGCACATTTCTTAAACTGATTGAAGCCATCTATGACAAATCCACAGCTAATATTATACTGAATGGAGTAAAACTAAAAGCTTTTACACTAAGAATTGGAATGAGACAAGGTTGTCCTCTATCACCACTAATACTCAACATAGTGCTGGAAGTTCTAGCCAATACAATCAGGCAAGAGGAAGTAAAAAAAGGATCCAAATTTGGGCAGAGGAAGTGAAACTCTCCCTCTTTGCTCATGATATGATTTTATACTTAGAGAACCCCAAAGACTCAGCCACAAGACTCCTGGAAGTCATCAAAAAAGTACAGTAATGTCTCTGGATGTAAAATCAGTGTCCACAAATCAGTAGCCTTTGTACGGCAATAACAGCCAATATGAGAAGCTAATCAAGGACATAATTCCCTTCTCAGCAGCTTCAAAGAAAATGAAATACCTAGGAATATACCTAACAAAAGAGGTGAAGGATCTCTATAAAGAAAATTATATAACCCTAAAAAAAGAAATAGCAGAATATATTAACAAATGGAAGAACATACCATGCTCATGGTTGGGAAGAATCAACATTGTTAAAATGTCTATAATTCCCAAACCAATCTACAGATTCAATACAGTCCCCATTAAAATACCAACATCACACTATCAAGATTTGGAATAAATAATTCTTCATTTTGTATGGAACCAGAAAAAAAAAACCCATATAGCCAAGGCAATTCTTAGTAATAAAAACACGTCTGGGCATTAGCCTACCAGATTTTAGGCTGTACTACAAGGACGTAGTGATTAAAACAGCATGATATTGGCACAAAAATAGAGACATAAACATCTGGAATCAAATAGAAAACCATGAGATGAAATGAAAATCTTATAGCCACCTGATCTTTGATAAATCAAATAAGAACAGTCACTGGGGTGAAGAATCCCTATTCAATAAATGGTGCTGAGAAAACTGGATAACCACATGTAAAAACCTGAAACTGGACCTGCACTTTTCTCTACTCATTAAAATTGATTCAAGATGAATAAAAGATCTAAATCTCAGGCATGAATCAATAAAAATCCTTGAAGAAAGTGTGGGGAAGACACTTGAAGATGTTGGCCTAAGGAAAGATTTTATGAAGAAGACTTCCATGGAAATTGCAACAACAAAAGTAAATAAATGGGACTTAATTAAACTGAAAAGCTTCTGTACACCTCAGGAGACAACAACCAAAGCAAATGGACAACCATTGGAATGGGAAATGATATTTGCATATAATGAATTGGACAAAAGCTTGATAACTAGAATCTACAGAGAACTCAAATTAAGCAACAACAACAAAAAAGCCAACAATCCCCTATATCAATGGGCAAGTGAGACTAACAGAACCTTCTCTAAAGAAGACAGACAATGGCTAACAAGCATATGAAAAACTGCTCATTGTCCCTAATTATCAGAGAAAAACAAATCAGAACCACCCTGAGATATCACCTAAGTGAGAATGGTCCACATCACAAAGACTCAAAGCTGCAGATGCTGGCATGGTTGTGGAGAAACGGGAACACTTTTACACTGCTGGTGGGACTACAAACTAATACAAACTTTTTGGGAGAAAAAATGGAGACTCCTCAAAGAACTCAAACTAGACCTCCCATTTGATCCTATAATCCTATTGCTGGGCATCTACCCAGAAGAAAAAATAATTTTACCATAAGGACATTTGCACTGGACTGTTTATTACACTTCACTTTACAATTGCCAAAATGTGGAAACAACCTAAATACCCACCGATCCAGGAATGGATTAACAAGCTGTGGTATGTGTATACCATGGAATACTATACAGTCACTAAAAAGGATGGTGTCATTACATCTTTGTATTAATTTGGATGGAGATGAAATATATTCTTCTTAGTAAAGCACCACAAGAATGAAGAATCAGGAATCCAATGTACTCAATTCTGCTATGAGGTGAGGACAATTGATGCTAGTACATGGTGGGGGACAATAGAATGGGGGAGGGGTATAGGGGAAGAAGGGAGGGAGTGTGTGGGGCTACTGTTTGAAGTGGAACACACCTCTTGGGGGCAGGAAAAAATTAATAGAAACTTCACCCAGCCAACCCAAGTAGTGTAATCTAGCTCCCAGTACCCTCAATGATTCCCCAACAATTCAAAAAAAAAAAAAAAGCAGAAAACTTTACCTGTCTTTCTAGACTGAGAGAAAAATAGGTCAATATAAGAGAGGACCAACTGCATCCTCGTAAAATTTTGTTATGTCTTTTTGCTGTAGTGTACAAATAAGAGTAAAGGATGATCCAAAGCTTTGGGGCTCCAGATTACAATGGAAATAATGGGATCCCAAACAGAGGGATATGAGTAGTAGATGTTAAACCTCCAGCACCAGGTGTGAGACATTGCCATAACAAGCCACACTGATTTTGGAGATCAGATTTTTTTTTTCTTCAGAGATCACCAAGGATGCTTGGCTGATCTTGGGACCTCAGGGAATTAAACAGATGAGCAATCTATCAAGGTGCTACATGGATCATGTAAATGGAAGAATTCCAGATCTAGAATAAAACTAACCTGAATTTCTGTAATGGGGATTCAGAGTGCTATGCCCAATTCCCACAGGCAAGTCAATTTACAGATTTAGATCTTCTTCTTTGAAATATCTTCCATTAGGAAAAAATAGTGAATTATTTTTAAGAGGCAAAAAGATAAATGGACATCCTTTCAATGTAATTCAAGGCCTTATTTAGGTCTAGGGAAACTCCCAGGATGTTATTCAGCAATTACTGAGGACAGAAACTCATCTTTAAATAAGGGAGAAGTATTGGGAGCTGCTATCCAACGAAGCCATGACTTTTCTACCCCACCGTGATATTTGCAGTTAAAGTTCTGGTTAAATTTATGTTCTCATTCTTTTCTTTTCTAATAAATATGTTCACTCATTTCTATGAATGTATAATAAGTCTTTATAATTTTGACTTGTATGGGTCAATTCCAAACTGATGTTGCAAATGGAAATGAAAAGCAAATGGAAATAACCGGAAAGTCTAATGAGAGAGATGAAAATAAGATTGTAATTATTTTATCATATGTAAATATTCAATTATAAATATGTAAAATATTTATTATTAAAAGATTTTATTTATCCATTTCTCAATAAATATTTTATCCACTAACCAAGTCAATCTAGAGAATATCATGGTCATCATAATTAAATAAAGAATGTCAGAATTCTTCCCAAAAGTTAATAAATAATGCCAATAGCTTTGCTATATGGTGAGCTATCTGTAATTATTACCTTGACTTGCAAAATCCAAACTTTAACATTAAAGGAAGTAAAATAAAATTAAAAACACTTCAACTTTCCTCACCCACAAAACAATATAAAACAAATAAAATTCCAGAAATTAAATCTTATACATTTTATGAACATGTTTACATTCTTACTGGGAATTTTTTGAAGCTCTATCATATTCATAAAAAATAATTTCAGGGGCAGTGCCTGTGGCTCAAAAGAGTAGGGTGCTGGCCCCATATGCCAGAGGTGGTGGGTTCAAATCCAGCCCCAGCCAAAAAAAATAAATAATTTCAAATGGCATCTATTAATCTGCCAAACGGAAGAGACAATGAAATTCACAAATGCAGCAAACATATGAAATTCTGAAATATGTTAATATTTTCAATATTTAAAATATCTATATGGAAAAAGTTAACCCTATTATAAGTCCAAAGACTGTACTCCCTGTACTCCATATATGTATGAAAAATATTTCTACTGTTTAAGATTGTTCAAATAAACAACATGTTACTCATAAGATAAATTTCTTTTATCAGAGTATCTAATAAGTTAGGGACCTTTCTTCCTTCCTTCCTTCCTTCCTTCCTTTCTTACTTCCTTTCTTTCTTTCTCTTTTTCTGATACAGTCTCACTTTGTCACCCTCGGTAGAGTGCCATTGCATCAGCTCATGGCAACCTCAAACTTTTAGGCTCAAGTGATCCTCTTGCCTCAGTCTTCCAAGTAGCTTGGACTACACTTGGCTACTTTTGTAGTTCACCACTACACCTGGCTATTTTTATGGACAGGATCTTACTCTGGCTCAGGCTGTTCTCCAACTCATGAGCTCAAACAATCTATGTGCCTCAGCTTCCCAGAGTGGTAAGATTACAGGCATGAGCCACCGTGCCCAGCCCTAGGATTTTAAAAGGAACAATTATGTTCCTTAAGATATATGCAAAAATCACTGCAAGAGTCTACCTGTTCTTAAAGAAATTTTCATTTTATCACCATAGAAATAGCAATCTGAAATAGATTGTAATTTTGTACTTAATTGAGACAGTATTTAATTTCTTCCTCTTCCACTAGACATTAGACTAGTAAATAAATCCTGAGTGAAGGAAAGAAGTGCCTTTGTCTCCTAAGAATAAGGAGTAGAGTTGAATATGTGAATTTCACCAGAGATTGCAATGTGAACGCTAATATGCTATATGTTCAGCAAGAGATTTTACCAGTGTTCCCTCAGAACAACTTATTGCCATTAAGGGTAATTTTTAACTTAATTTCACCCTATTTTTGAAATATACTTTAAATTTTAAATCAAAACCAAGGTGCAGTATGATTAATTACCTCCAAATTATGTTTACGTGTTTTTTAGATGAGGGTTTTGTTTTGAAAAAGGCTGAAGGAAAGTACAATGGGACTTAAAACACAGAAAGTGTAAGTAATATATGTGAAACTAGATTCAATGCATTCAAGACGGAAGTAGAAATGAGGAAATCCAAAGGAGAGTGTAGAGTTTACTGGTGTAAGCAATCCTCTTGCCTAGGGGTGGAGTTGAGAAGGAGAAAAAGACCATTAATTCTTTCTTTCTTTTTTTTTTTTTTTTCATTTTAATGTCTCCAGTGAGCCTGGTAATAAAAATAATTTAGTAAAGATAGCATCATGCTGATTGAATTACTACTGAACAAGCATATTTTTAATGATAGAAGAGGTCTCAGTCTTCTAAAGGTACAAAAACTGTTGGTCACAAATCAAAAATATCTTAAATATTTAAAGAGTATAACATCAAAAAAGTACTGTTAGGAATATAAGATAATTACTTAAAACTATATTAAAATTCTCTTCTTGAAGCTTTCTTTTTGGCCTGTACTAATTAATTGCATTGAATGCTTAATGCCTGATTAATTATGCACATATTTGGTTTGATCATGTTCTAAAGTGTGATTTCATATCTTGGTTGTTGATTCTACATTAGGGTCAGGTTTAATTAAAACCTAAAGAAAAAAATGCTACTTCAAACTTTATATTACATTTCAACAATAAATATATATATAATTAAAGTTGATCACATATAGTAATAAAGTTGTACATCTTTGGGGAGACTTAATTTATATTCCAATCAAATAATAATTTTAAAGTCCAGAAATATAATTATTTCCTTTGGTTCAACCTCCCTTCACTTATTACCTCCTATCACTGAGATTATGGCTTTTCGTTGAGCATACAATTAGACCTGCAGCAGCTGGCGTGGCCTTTGGTAGACCACTATAAAAGTTCACGGATGCCTATAAAAAGTGTTTGACTGCTCTTGTTTTAGTCACAAGAATTGATGCATTCTGCTATTTGCCCACCCACTTATCTGAATTCAAATAGCCTAGTATAGAATTCAAAGTACAGGCTTTGCAAATGCAAATCACCTCAAATATGCAAATTAGGATTTGTTTCAAAACATGGGTGTTTGGTTAAGGACACTAAATCATTTTTCCATCCAAAGCTATTTTGCTTAATTACAAACTTGAAAAGCACATAGAAAATAATCCCACTCCCAAATCACTCAGGTCCAACATGCACTTCTTTGGCATCTTCCTAATTAAATCTGGCTTCTGAACATTAATTATGAGCTCCATAGGGATAGATATGATTGAAGATATTTAAAGTATATGCATACATGCTGACCATGTAATGTGGAAGTTGTCTTTGCAGAAGAGAAATCCCAACTCCCAAGTAACTATCACAAGAAAATTATACAAATGTGCTATTATGCGATACATGGATTTAAAATGAAAAATGTGCTGACAAGATTATCATAGCTAGGAGACAACTAGCTTCAAGTTGAGTTTATTGCAAAAAATTATTTTTTAAGTATCTTTTAAATGTAATACATGACTATCTTAAGAAAACGCTCTTATTCATTGCTATCTAGGCATGCCTTGTTTTAATGTGCTTTATCGCACTTGTAGATGCTGCATATTTTTACAAATTTAAGGGTTGTGCAACCCTACACCCCGCCAGCCTCTTGGGGCTATTGTTCCAAAGCATGGGCTCACTTCATGTTTCTGTGTCAAATTTTGGTAATTCTCTCAGTATTTCAAACATTTTCATTACTCTTACATCTGATCAGTGATCTTTGATGTCACTATTGCAGTTATCTTGGGGTGACACGAATCATGTTCATGTCAAGACAAAGAACTTAACTGATAAATGTCGCATGCTCCACCAGCTGGCTGTTCTCCATCTCTCTCCCTCTTCTCACACTTCCCCATTCCATGAGGTGCAATAATATTGAAATTAAGGGAACTCATAACCCTACAATGTCTTCCGAGTGAAAGGAAGATTTGCACCTATCTCACTTTAAATCAAAAGCTAGAAATGATTAAGCTTAGTGAGGAAGGTATGTCAACAGTACAGATAAGCTAAGGGCTTTTGGGCCAAATAGTTAACTAATGCAGAAGGGACATTTCTGATGGAAATTAAATTAATCAACTCTGGTGAACATGCAAATTACAAGACTCATTGCTGATTGGGAGAAAGTGTGAGTGATTTGGGTAGACCAAAGTTAGCCACAAACTTACCTTATGTGAAAGCCTCATTCAGTGCAAAGCTGTAACTCTCCTCATTTCTATGAAGGCTCAGAGCAGTGAGCAAGCTAGGAAAAAAGTGTGAAGCTAGCAGAGGTTGGTTCATGAAGTTGAAGAAAACTAGCCATCTCTGTAATAAAGGTACATAGTGAAACAGCAAGAGCTGATGTAGAAGCTACAGCAAGTTGTCAGAAATAAGTAGGAGTATCCAGTGTTTGGCTGGGACTTTCATAGCTAGAGAGGAAATGTCAGTTCCTGGCTTCAAAGGACAGGCTAAGTGTCTTGACAAGGACTACTGAAGCGGCGACTTTAAGGTGAAGCTTATGTTCATTTGTCATTCACAAATCCCAAAGTCCTTAAGAATTATCCCAAATCTATTCTTCTTGTGATCTAAAAATGAAACAACTAAAGACTGATGACTGGGCATCTATTTACAGCATTGTTAACTGAATGTTTTAAGCTCACTGTTGAATCCTACTGAGAAAAAAAAAAAATTCTCTCCAAATATGCTACTCTTTGAAGCTATACCTGGTCACACAAGAGCTCTGAAGGAGATGTACAATGAGCTTAATGTTGCTTTTATATCTGCTCACACAACATCCATTCAGTAGCCCATGGATTAAGGAGTAATCTCAACTCTCAAGTTTTATTATTTTCGAAAGATATCCAGAAGGCTATGGCTGCCTTCAATACTGATCTTTCTGATGAACTTTGGCAAAGTAAATTAAAAACCATCTTGAAAGATTCATCTTTATAGACATCATTAAGAACATTTGTGATTCATGCGAGAATGTCAAAATCAGAATTGACAGGAATTTGGAAGAAGCTGATTGAAAATTTTTGTGAATGACTTTGAAGAGTTTAAGATTTTGAAGGAGGAGGTAAGTAATGACATGGTGGACATAATTTTTCACATATTATTGTTTTAAAAATATTCAGTGGGCATTTTCTCAGTACTATTTTTATTTAATACCAATGACAGTTGAAAATGTAGCAGGAAGACAAGGACCTAGGGAGAGAAAGAGCACCGAAACACCGTATTTGAGAGGAAAAAGGCTTTTATTTTAGCCGGCAGAGCTTACAGCATAGAAAAATTTGAAATGGCTGCACTCCTGGACTGACTTGGTCTTTCTGTTTTTATCTCCAGCCAGAAAGTTCCAACCCACAGGTTCCTTCTCATTGGTCAGTTTGAATCAAGCAGGAGATGCTGTTCCAGCCCTCACAGAACTACAGGATGTCACAGTAGTGGAAATTTCCAGGTCCCAGGAAATTAGGTCTACAAATTCCTAAAAGCCGAGTCACCATGGAGAGGACCCTGCAGGCGTATCCTATGGTCTCCTAGAGAAGACCTCTGTTCTCCTAGACCTCATCCTTCCCTTCCTGGGTATCGACCAATTTAAGGCATTGACACTACCATAATGACAGATAAAATTCAATGAAGCGACGACAAATAAATAATTCCAATGTAATCTAAGCTCTGTGAAGGAAATAAGCAAAGATCAACTTGAAATGGAAAATTATTTTTGCCCAACTCATTTCTCCATAAACTGAAAGTATAAACAACACTAAGAAATTTGGATAAATCAACTGATTTTGAATCATACAATGTGATAGGAATCTTTTGAAGTAGGTTCTTAATTCATACTTTGAGCAAAATAAAATTAAAGATAGAATCAAGATTATCCTGTTTAGAAAAAATGACACCATACATATAAAAGAAAATAAGCATGAATATTTTTTCTAATCTAGTGGTAAAGTAGGCTTCCCTAAATATAACTTTCCTATATAACTAAAGGCAACATATATGAAGAAATACATTATAAATGACATTCTGTAAGTGAGATGGGGAATTTACCTGCAAAAGCAACATAAAAGGCATAAAAAATGTAAAAATATTTCAAAACTTACAGAATAAACACAGATAAAATTGAGAGTCATTTTTATGTCAAAAGATTTTAATTTTTTTTTTTTTTTGAGACAGAGTCTTACTCTGTAGCTCTGTGTAGAGCACCATGAGGTCATCATAGCTCACAGCAACCTCAAACTCTTGGGCTGAAGCAATCATCTTGCTTTAGCCTTCTGTGTAGTTGGGACTCCAGGTGTGTACCACAACACCTGGCTAATTTTTCTAGTTTTAGTGGAGACAGGGTCGGGATCTGGCTCTTGCTCAAGCTTATCTCAACTTCAGAGCTCAAGCAATCCACCTGGCTGGCCTCGTAGACAACTAGGATTGCAAGCAAGAAAAAATTTCAGCTGCTTGGCTGAAATTTAATCACTTTTTAATTGTAACCTGCTCTTTAATGGCATCTGTTTTCAGAATGAGCTCTGTTTTACATTTGTGAAGGAATGGCAAATACGTGCAGAATTCCTGGGATGTAATTTGTCAAAACAGCCAATAACAGATAGAAAGTTGGAAAAAAAATGCTTGACAAAAGAAAAAAAAAAATCAGAGAAGATTCTTCTGTCTTTTGTGCTTTGAGAGTAAATCTAATAGGAGCTTCAACAAAAGTAACTATTCCAAAGTGCCCTTTTGATAAAATAAATCCATTTTAATCACTTTAATTGAATTTTTATTCATATAAGTTTCACTCAAATATCTAAGGGCTCTATTAGATTCTAAAATATTTGGTTCTGTATACTCCTGGGTGCTTTACCTTTTGCACTAAAGTTTGCCATTTTTATATCAATTTAAAAATCTTATTTGCATGGATTTGTATATTGAGATAAAGGCACTAATTATAATGCATTTAATAAAGTGGTTACTCTAAAACCCTTATTTTTGCATGTTATTTTCAAGTTGTCACAGTTTTGGTGAATTTCTCAGGGAACACGCAGTATCAAACAAGGACTATAAAAAAAAATCACTGGTTTTATTTATCAAATTAAAAGTAGGCTATAGCCCAACCACAATAAATACACATGTTGGAATTCATCTTTTTGAAATGTATTCTAAAGAGAAATCCAAGTATGCAGAAAGCTGTATTTCTTTTTCTTTTCTTTCTTTTTTTTCCTGGCACAAATAGCTACTGTATTTTTTCTAGAGTGGTAGTGACAGAGATAAAGAAAAATGCTGAGTGTCAGGGCACATCAAATGAAAAAGTGGATCACACAATGTAGCAAATTACTATAAAAGATGTACTTAACTAATAGTCCCTTCTCTCCTGGATTAGACGAGTTCTTGGGTCAGTGTATGGGCAGAAAAGCAGATTAAGACAAAAGTATAGACTTTGGCGAAGGCCTCTAAGAGCTGGAGTGGAGGAAGGACCTCATGGCTACTGATGGAATGGCATGGTAGATGCCAGATGTGAGAAGGGAATATGGATGTGGAGGGCTAGAGGTGCATGTGTCTAGCTTTGGGGGGAGTTCCAACACATATCATGATGTCCCCTGTCTCAAAGCCCAAACACATTTTTCATGACCTGATACATAGCATTCTGAGAGTCCTACTTTGGGGTGTGAGGTGCAAGTGAGAGACTGGCTGAAGGCACTGCCTGGCTCTAGTACACTCATGAGAGAGCAGCTCTGAAAGGAACAGAAAGAATGGAACTGAATTATACACTTTCATATTTCTTTATCTCTGTCACTATCACTATAGAGACAACTTCATCCCTTGGGAAGTATGAGTTAAGCTATGTGATTCTGGATATGCTCCTCTTCTATTCATTAGATAGAGCAGTGACTTTACAAATAACTGATGACTTATAAATTAAAATAAAGAATAAAATTGAAACAATTGGTGTTAATACGTATTTATCATATGCATTTTTAACATTTTTCTTTTAACATTTAAATAAAAACTATGTAAATTTATGTTAGAAAGTCTTTCCAAAGGGTAAGAATTCATAGAAAAACTTAGATGTTTCCTGCTTGGTCCTCAGCCTCCATTTCCATTTCCTTCCCCAGCAATAATCACTGTCAACATTTTTCTCTATGTGATTTTCCAAGCATACATTTTCGTGTATTATAACATTATATATTTACATCCATATATTTTCATCTATGTATTCAGATATAATAGATAGGTGGACAGACAGATTTCTGTATATATATCTACATGAAAGTGTATGTGTACACAAAATTCTATATAATTGAAAAATATATAATTCACTTTTTTAATTACTGTGTTTTTCTTAATACCCTTTTGAAAATCTTTATATGTCAATAAATGTATATTTGCCTGTTTATAAATGATTCTAGTAGTTTGAAGGGTAAATGAACCGTGATGAATTTAATCAATTACTTGTTGATGATGCATTTGGGTTATTTCCAGTCTTTCTACATTAGGAGTAATGCTTTCGTTATCATATTTTAGCATATGTGAGTATTCTGGTCATATAGATTCCTGGAAACACAAGTGCTAAATGAAATTCCTTCTCACTTAAATTTTGTTTTTTATTAAGAGATTTGCAGTTGAAGTACCCATCAATATAGTTAAACTTTCATGATCCAACAGTAATAAGAAATATTATGCATGTATTTTAACTTGCATGCCATGATTATGACTATATTTAGGAACTATGTCACATATTATTGGATATCTTTTTTATTTATAAATTATAAATACCATTTTCTCATTTTGATTTGTAGAAACTTTTTTGTGAATTAAACTGTTAATCTCTTTTTAGTTATAAACACTGCTATTTTTTTCCTCTCAATATATTGAGCTCACTTAATCAGACTTAATTGTTACCTTCTTCAGATTTCTATATATTGTCTCTATGGATAAGTTATAGTCTTGATTACAGCTGTAATTGTGCAGATAAATCAAAATTGTGCAATGTTTGAGAAGATCTAGGAATAAAATCCTAGAGAAAATAGTGGATTTTATTGATTGACAAACTTGAGGACAAATAAAGAGGACTTACTAACTTAGATTAAGAAGTTAAGGTTCCCTGTATCTCTTGTTTTTCACACCGTTAATGTTTTTCCATTTGTTTTGCAGTATTAATTCTTGAATAGACTTTGCAGTTTTGTAAATTTTATGCATTTTTTAACAGCCAGTATTTTGCAATTTTAGCATTTTATCTATTTTCATATTTTTAATTGTATCATTTTGTCCCTTTCATTTTAGTCTATTACCAATTAAAAAACACTGTTAAACTATGTCTTTAATGCCAAATATTATCTTCTGAGTACATTTTTTATTCCTCCTATACATTCTGATGTGTATTATGTGCTGTTCTGATTTTATTCTTTTCTTAATATTTGCTGGAATTTAGTTTAGCTTTATTTATTAATTCTATAGTTATATAGAAGGATTTCATACATTTCCATTTGGGTTGATTTGTTTTTGCCTTTCCTTTTTTTTATTTTAAAATAGTATTGAGAGTACAAATGTTTCTGGACATCTGGATTAATTTTGTACTACTTAAGTCAAGCCATAGGTGGCTGACAACCCAAATAGTGATCTTGTTCCCATTAGACAGTTTTTATTTTCCTTTCTCCTTCCCCTGCATAATGTCCCCTGAGGTTTACTTCCCACTATGCACATGTGTGTTCATCAGTTAGCTACAATTTGTTAATCAGTAGATGGGGTGTTTGTTTTTCTAATTTTGAGATACTTGGGGAGAATGGTCTCTACTTCCATCTAAATTGCTGCAAATATATATATAAAATTTTATTAATCCACTCATGAAGTGATGGTACTTGGGTTGATTCCACATCATGGAAATGTTTAATAAACATTTGAGCACAGGTGTCTTCTGGATAGACTTATTTTCTGTTGGTAGATGCCCAGTAGTAGGATTGCTGAATCAAATGGTAGGCCTGCTTTATTTCTTTGAGGAATCTCCATACCATTTTCCATAGAGGTTGTACTAATTTACAGTCTCACCAATAGTGAATAAGTGTTCTTTTCTTTCTGCATGCACACCAGTATCTATTGACGGACATTTTAACAAAATCCTTTCTAAAAGAGGTAAGGTGATATCCTATGGTGGTTTTTCAATTTGCATTTTCCTGATCCTTAGTGAAAGTGAGCATTTTTTCATATGTTTATGGCCTATTTGTCTATGTTCTTTTGAAAAGCTTCTGTTCATATCTTTTGCCCACTTCTTAATAGGAATTTTTTGTTTCTCGCTGATGTGCTTGAGTACCTTGTAGATTCTGGTTATTAGCCATTTATGGGTGTATAGCTTAAGACTATTTTCCCCCATTCTGTAGGTTGTCTATTTTCTCTGTTGATTTTTTCCTTTGCTGTACAGAACCATTTTAGTTTAATCAAATCCCATTTATTAATTTTTGTTGTCATTATTGACATTTTCATTTATTTCTGCCTAGATCAATATCTAGAAAAGTTTTCCTACATTTTCTCTTAAAAAATGATTTAATGTCTTACATTTACCACTGTTATCTGTGTTGAATTAATTTTTGTGATTGATGAGAGATAGGAATCCTGTTTCATTCTTCTGCATGAGACTATCTAATTTCCCCAGAACAATTTATTGAATGGGGCTTCTTTCCCCCGTGTATTTTGTTGTCTGCTTTGTCAATGATCAGATGGTTGGAGATAGGTGGTTTTAAACCTGGATTCTCCATTTTGTTCCATTGGACTATGTCTCTGTTTTTGTACCAAGACCATGCTGCTTCTGTGACTATAACCTTATGAACTGAAGTCTGGTAATGTGATGCCTTCAGGTTTGTTTCTTTTGCTTAAGATTGTTTTAGCTATTTGTGATTTATTCTGAATCCAAAGAAAGCACAGAGTTATGTTTCTAGATCTGTGAAGTATGAATTGGTATATGATGAGGATTGAATTGAATCTGTAAGGCACTTTGACTAGTATGGACATTATAACTATGTTGATTCTGCCAATACATGGGCTTGATACAGTTTTAGATTTGCTGGCTTCTTCTGTGATGTCTTTCCTCGGTGTTTTGTAGTTTTTCTTGTAGAGATCTTTTACACCTTTGATTCAGAATATTCCTAAGAATTTTATTTTCTTTGCAGTAATTTGGTGTGGTATTTAATTTTTGATTTGACTCTCACTCTCAGCTTGATCATTTTTGGTGGATAAGAATGCTACTGATTTGTGTATATTGACGAGACTTTGCTGACTTTACTTATTAGTTCCAGGAATCTGTTGGTGGAATCTTTGGGGTTTTCTAATTACAAGATCAGGATGTCAGTGAAGAGCCACAGTTTTAACTCCTCTTTCATGAGTGGATACTCTTTACTTCTTTCTCCTGCCTTATTGTTCTTGCTGGGACTTCCAGTGCTATGTTCAGTAGACATGATGACATTTGATCCTGTTGTCTCTCTAGTTCTTAGGGGGGATGTTTTCAGCTTTTTCCCATTCATCATAATATTGGTCCTGGGCTTGTAATATATGGCTTTTATAATTTTGAGATACATTCCTTTAGTAGGAAGGAATTAGTCTGTCGAAGATTTTTATCATGGAAGTTACTGAATTTTGTTGAATACTTTCTCTGCTTCTATTGAAATGATCATACAGTCTTTTCTTTTTTTTCCCCCTTATCTTTATGTAGTGAATCACATTTGTTGATTAATGATATATTGAATCATTTTAGTATTCCTGGGATGAAGCCCACTTGGTCATGTTTCATTATTATTATTATTGTGACAGGCTGCTAACTTCAGTTTGCTAATATTTTCTTGAGAATTTTTGCGTGTACATTCATAAGGTATATTGGTCTGTAGGTTTTTTTTTTTTTTCTTGTTGTTATTATGCCCTTTCTTGGCTTTCACATTATGTTGATACTGGCTTTAAAGAATGAGTGGGGAGAATTCTTTCCTTCTCTATGCTATGGAATAATTCTATGGTATGAGTACCAGCTGTTCTATGTCGGACTGGTAGAATTTGGCTGTGAATCTATCTCATCCAGGGAAAAATTCATAGTTTTAAATGTGTACATTTAAAAGACAGAAAGATTGTAAATTAACAACTTAATTTCACATCTCAAGGAACTGGAAAAGGAAGAGGAAACCAAACCCAAAGCAAGCAGAAGAAAAGAAATAACAAATTGGAGTGCAGAATCAAATGAAATGGAAAACAAAACACATCATACAGGAGATCAAAACACAAAGTTGATTGTTTGAAAAGACAAACAATATCAACAGACTTCGTGCTAGATTTATCAGGAATAGAAGAAAAAAGACCCAAATAACCTCAATCAGAAATGAAAAAGGATATACAGAAAAATGATACTGTAAAATTCAAAGCATCTTCCATAAATACTGTGAAAATCTCTATGCACATAATGTAGACAGCACAGAGAAAATGGAAAAATTTCTGGAAACAACCTCCCAAGACTCACTTAGGAAGAAATAAAATTTCTAAACAAACCAATAACAAAAAACAAAATCTAAGCAGTAAAGAAAAACCTTCCTTCTTTTTCTATTTTACAAAAATGTAAGGCTTTCAACAACAAATGATAGAGAAAGCAAATATTAAATTACAAATACAAAATATCTACACCAGGGAAAGCAAAACATAACAAAAAACTTGCAATTCCAAAGCTCAAAAATTATTATGATTGAGATTGAAATTTATCTTGTTTCCTGGCATCCATGACACAAAGGAAAATATAAATTATACACTTAAATATATTGGATGCGAAATAAACCCAAGGGTCAAAAGAGACAAAAATTAAAGCTTCCTGATATTTAATCTAAAATCAGTTTGCATCAATTTTCTAACTCTGTGTTGTTTCAATTTTCTTGTTTTTTCTTTTTTGGGAGTGTGAGGGAGGTCTCTCTGTCACTCACATTGGAATGCACAGGGAGACCACGGCTCACTGTTACATAATAGAACTTAATTTTTATTGAAAAGAAAGAAAACATTCTTTTTTGCTATACATACAGCAAATATTGCATAAAAGACAATATAATGGCTATATTTCACATATATGTAGCATATATTTGCTTTAAGCAACCCATATAGGTATGGTAGTTATATTGCTACTCTCCAAACACTTTCAATCCTCATCCTAGTCACAAGTGACTACTGTACTTCTTTGCCACTGTGGTTGCCTAATCACGTGAACAGTTTGGTTAATGGTTGTTAAGTCTAAGTGTTGTGTGTTCTTGAATTGCCTGTGTAGTTCCTCCACAGCTTTCTTTTCTTTCTTTTATGGACAATGATGACCTTCAACATAGTAACCGTTTCTTAGCCTGTGTACTGGGGTCGAAATAATGTAGAGCAGGACCAGTGAGTCTCGTAACGAACATAGAGCATGAACAAGAAATAAAAGCCATGCAATTTAAAGTCTCTGAGATTGGGGAGTTGTTAATTGCCTCAGCATACTCTAGCCCAATATAGTGGATTTCACAACCGATTCCATTCACAGTGGTTTTATGTTGCAGTAAAATGTTTAAGTCAAAATGCGCTTTTCATCTTTTGTTCTAAAGATATAGTTAAGTATATCACAAATTACATGGGCATAAGAGTAACTATCACTTCGCCTGTCACAGGAGCTGGATAGCAGCTAGTTGCAACTTGCACTCTTAAATTGAAGACAGAAATATTGAGTTACTATAAAATAACCGGAAATTCAGAAGTTCTGAAACCAAGAATGAGAATAGCAGAGCTGTAGCTCCATATGGAAGTTTAGTTTCCTTACAAACAGGACAACGTCTCCACTTGTGCTAAGAAGTGATTGCAAACAGGTTAGAACTTTTCTTAAGCAGCTCCTCTCCTCCATGAAAAGCAAATACAAGTTATCTGTTGACTGGTTTATACAAATTGGTCCTACAGTGTTTACTACCCAATTTAAGGAGGAAAAATTTAGATCTATAACTTTAGTGAAAATTGATATGAAGTTTAAATTACTAATGTTGTAAAGTATTTAGACTTTATATTTAGTATTTATTTATTCAGTGCAGCTTAAAACTCCCGAGGTTGATTGCCTTTTTTCTTTCTCTTTATGGCCATGCTGCCCTCTGCCTCTGCAAAATCCAACTTGCAGTGTAGATGGGTTGGCTTTGCTAAGAAGGTCTCTCTCTCCCTTTCTTTTTCTTGACACAGGACCTTACTCTGTCACCTGAGACCATAGTACAGGGGCAATATTATAGCTCACTACAGCCTCAAACTCCTGACCTCAGTGTCCCCAGTAACTAGGATTGCAGGTGAATGCCACCATGCTTGGCTAAGTTTTTTGGGTTTTTTTGATTGTGTTATAGAGACAAGGTCTCATTATGTTGCTCAGCCTAGCCTTCAACTCCTGGCATCAATGAACATCCTGCCTTGGGCTCCCAAGGGACTAGAATTACAGGAGTATGCCACCAGTGCTGTTTATACTTAACCACTTTTCCCATGTTCCTTCCTTTGGGTCCTACCATGTGATTGTAGTTCTCAACTCTTCCCCACATTTGACGACTCCAATGAACTCACAGTGATCACTTAATCACTGAAAAGAGGGTGGACCTCCTTCCTATGGTGTATCTCCCCTTCAACAATCTTTAATAGCTCCCAGAAATTGCATGGCACACAAGGCATTTTTGAAAGGTGGTGCTCTTAGGCTTCTTCAAATCACACCACATAAGTCAAAGTTCTCTTCATCTATAGTTAAAAATGATTACTTCCTTAAAATATCAAGTGACTGAGTTCAATTCCTTTATTATAAGGTTATTAGTTAACATTAGTCTATACTAGTAGTAGTAATACAAGTAGCAGTATTCTTTCATCTTAACATAATGCCTGAATCTCTCAAAACCCCAAGTACTTGAATTTTCATGAAGGTTACATAAAGTAAAGCTTAAAATTGCAATTATATCTTTGTCAACCACAAACCTCATTATTAACTAACAATGGTTTTTAGAAAATCAATTAGGAAACAAATGCCTAGAATGTCAGTTTAAGCCTAACACACACAAACATGTGTACTATATATGAATGTATTCTTTAAATTATCAAATTAGCTATAGATTTGCCCAAACAACACAGTCATTAAATTGGAAACATTAATTAATGAGGTCATCTAGTCAGTAATGTCTGTAGTCTAAGTATCATTACATAGTCAAATAAATACATATTACTTATGTTTCTGAAGAAAACATTTGGCTAATATATATGATGCTCATTTACATTTGTCTATTACAACTCCTATATTTGTATACCTGAGATTAAAAAATAAAAGCAAAGATATATATCAATACATAGGAGACAAAAGAATTAGGGAATAGCTTTAAAAAGACACTGGAGCCAAAGGGAATTGCTGAGGTTTGTTTGAATGGGTGTGGGGGAGAGGGGAGAGATTGAGAGGAGAAATGACAGCTTACTGTGAAAGTGCTGTAAAGACTTGAGAATTGGAAGTCATTTGAGAAGTGGACAGTTGAAAGGGAGCAAATTCACATAGAAGGAGTAACACCCCTTAGGAGAAAGAAATCACCCCAGAGAATCCATGTTTTCCAATATTTGTGAGCAAATACTATTTTAGAGATTGGTAGGAGCTAATAGTCATAAGGGAAAATCTCTAATTCAACCTACTAAATTGCACTGAGCCATCAAGTCAGTTAAAGGCAGAGCCAAGAGCAGAAACTGTGCAGCTTAATACCACACCAGTCTGGCTTTCATTCTTGTCTCAGACAAACACACCGGAACAAAATAAAAATATGATATAAATGACAGAATTTATTGGTGATCAAACATCTGTTCGGTGGATTTTCCAATAAGAAGCATATTTCAAGTTGGCAACCACTTCTGTTCCGGAATTGCACACTACCGTTTTATCATGAAAATTGCATACTTAACATACCTAAATTTAGGTTAATCCATCAATGGAACTGTTCTTTTATAACCCACTCAGCTTTCCAGAAAATTTATTGTCACCTTATATGTTCTATTGCTGCAGATGTATTCTTGGTTAGCATTTTCAGTCTAATACTATTTTGTTCAAATTTATGAGCAAATGAGGATTGATATATATTTATAATATCCAATCATATTCAATCATCTAATATATAACATGTTACATTTTATATTAAGTATGTGAATTGGCACCAGTAATATATACTTCTACTCTTAAAGTAATAAGGTAACTTTTAAATTTAGGTTGAAATGTAGTGACTCCTAATTTGCTCATTGTTTTTTAAAATAAATTATTATAGACATTAAAGTTCTCAAATAATTGGATCTAACTGATGCTTAATCACTGATGCTTACTTCTATTTTATTCACTTTTATGTTTTTTGTTTTGTTTTGTTTTTTGAGAGAGAGAGAGTCTCAATAAAGTCCTCTGGCATCACAGCTCACAGCAACCTCAAACTCTTGGGCTCAAGCAATTCTCTTGCCTCAGTCTCCTGAGTAGGTGGGACCACAAGCACCCACCACAATGTCCGGTTATTTTTAGAGACAAGAGTGTTGCTCTTGTTCAGGTTGGTCTTGAAATAGTGAGCTCAGGCAATCTACCCTCTTTAGCCTTCCAGAGTGCTCGGATTATATAGGTATGAGCCAGTGTGTCCGGCCTATTTAACCCATTATTTATGGAGTTTTGTTTTTTGAGAATTTCTTCCACATGACATGATCTCCTTAAATAAGATAGTAAACCTATCTTAAATATTCCCAGAGGAACCAAGCTCATAATCATTTACATTTATAGATTTTAGAGATGAAAACCATTTGATCTAGTTCTGCCTCATTATTTCATGAACAAGTGAATGAAGGAACTAAGAGAATGACCTTCACAGGGTACTATGAAGGCCCAGAAATTTCTCTCCACTGTATCTGCCTGATTCCTTTCTGTACTCAAACTGAGCAGGCTCACGGTTATTGTGGACAGGCATACAAGTTTTTGTTTCTCTCCATGTGCTACCATTTTGAGTTAAGTACATTTCGATATTTGTGGAAATCCTTGGTTCTGGATATCACTTCCTATATGTGGTTGCTAGTAAAATATTGTGGTCTAGAAGCCTCCTCTTCCTGATAATAATAGGTTAGAAATGGAAACAAGATAAACAAGCATTTTGTAATTGAGTATATCATTTAAAAAGTGGGACTTGAATATATTCTCTATAATATAATATATGTCTTTTGATTTCTTTACTTTGGGACATATATATTTACATATTTAAAGGTTTACATTATGTTTAATTTCTGAATTCCATCACATTCATTTTAGTGACTTTGTGGTGAAGTCGTCTTTGTCCTATATGTTTTAAACTGAATATTGGAAGAAGTTTTCTATAACTTTCAATGCCCTTCCTAAATTCAAATTTATTCTGGAAATTATTAACAGCTGAAAAAAAAATGTATGTACAAACATGTTCAAATATAATCATGTAGAAGTTGTGCTGAAGTAAAAAAGGAAAGGTGGAGTTTGAATAATACACAAATATATAATATATGTATATGATTATGTATGTATATATTTATACAAGCATATATCATATCTATGATATGTTAAAGAATCAGAGCTTTCTGGATTTACTACACCCTCAAAATGCCTAAATTTTAAAGATATTCTTTGAAAAAAAAAACTGAAAGAAACACAACCAAACATTTATCAGTGTTTCTTTATTATGTTCCTAATTATTCCAAACTAGAACCAGTTGTATTGAATTGTCTAAAAAGCTAGGGCGTATTTCCATTCACTGAGTGGTTAATGAGCCCTGGTGTCCATTTTTATGATCGTGATATAACATTTATTCCATTCAAACTTGTACCATTTCCCGAAGGCTTTGGAACTAATTGGCACCTTTTTAGTGTTCAGTAACCTAGGAGCACATATTTTCACACCTAGTGCATCACAGAAAGCTCTCAGTTCCTTGTGATACTGTTCCTCATGTTTTGTTTGAGGCTTCCTTTCTAGAGGATTCGGATGCAAAGGAATCAGCTGGGGCTCCTCTTTTGAAAGCAAATGTCATTGGGTAGCTTTGTGTCAGGGTTATTTGAAAGTTGAACACCTTCCGGAGGAATTGTTTCTACAGCAATTGCCAGTTTTCTGCTTGAAAGGTTTACGATCAAATCGTTCTCTGGTAGGAGTTTTTAGTTGGGATTCTTTTTACTGCTGATGTTCGAGGACATTTGCTAGCACATGTTAAAATTTCTTTTTCTACTGTAGTTAACATTTACAATTTTGAGCACCCATCAAAATGGATCATCCAGAGCATATGGCTTAGAAACTATTAGATTTAATTTCAAGGCAGAATAAATGACTACAGGACTTTGAAATGGAAGGTGGAAAGGATGTGAGTAAAACATTAAAAAAAAAAAAAAACAGGAAATAATCTTCAAAATCCTCAAGATACAGTGAGTCTGCTAAAGGATAAATAATGCCTCTTAGAATCTGGCAAACACACAGGGAAAAGCCTAATGTAAGTTGTAATAACAATTAAACACTTGAATAAACTAAGTAACTTAGATAAAAGTCTTGTTTGCTTCTGGATTTTACTTTCGAATGTTACCTAAAAAAGCTAACTTTCCTCAGCTATTCTCATAATCTGTTTACATCTGGTCCTTTATGCCACCTTAATGACAATATCCACCAGGAGCTTCAGTATTTTCAGGGAGTAAACATTAAATGAAATAATGATATTCTTTGAAGGCAATGTAATGCTAGCAGTATTGCCTCCCATATGAAGTTAACAGGTTTAAGGTGATACACATTCTCTATGATCCAATACTAACTTTACAAATTAAAAGCACCCAATGTACCAGAATTCTAAATGACAAGAAAAATGTTTACATCTTTTTCAGAAACTGAAATCACTAATTCTCTTCGTTATATTTGATATTTCTTTTTTTTTTTAAGTGTTTTTTTTTTTTTTTTTTTGGTTTTTTTTTTTTGTTTTTTTTTTTTTGAGACAGAGCCTCAAGCTGTCCCCCTGGGCAGAGTGCCGTGGCATTACAGCTCACAGCAACCTCCACCTCCTGGGCTCAAGCGAGTCACCTGCCTCCGCCTCCCAAGTAGCTGGGACCACAGGCGCCCGCCACAACGCCCGGCTATTTTTTGGTTGCAGCCGTCATTGTTGTTTGGCGGGTCCGGGCTGGGGATTCGAATCCGCCACCTTTGGTGTACGTGGCTGGCGCCTTAGCCGGTTGAGCTATAGGCGCCGGGCCTATATTTGATATTTCAATTGTGTAGTAGGCTGTTAGTGGACCATGAAAGAGGGTATTTTTTGGAACATACAAAAGTCATTTTCACTTTTGGCTCAGTTTGCATTAGGTTAGAAATACCTGCTCCTACTTCATTTGACAATTAACAAGAATGCTGTGTGTGTGTGTGTATCTATAGAGCACATGTATAGCATATGAATAAAGAGAAATGCAAACCTCTTTCAGAGATTCCATTTCAGCCTAATGAATCCATAACCAAAAATTGATAAGAATATTAATAGAAATAATATTTAAATATTAAAAGTTATAGATCAATCCCATGAGCAAAATCCATATTAAGATGATAATAACGATGGTGAAATTCAAGATAAGTTGAATTTTTGTCAAATACTTCTTAAATTTTTATGCTATGAATAAAACATCCTTAAATTTTGATTTTATATTTTTTATGTACCAAATGTCCTATAATATTGTATTATGTCCTTAGATGGTAGTATTGTTGAACCCATATAACAAAGAGGAGATGAGAGAAATCTCAAATTTAATGAGCCACAATTTCAGAACACCATGAATTCCTTTTTGTGAGCCTAATGTTTGACCTCTATCTCTTCTCCATTGCATGATTAATGTTGTAGGTAAATTTCTGAAATGTTGCCCACCACATGGTAGGGAAACATTGAAGTTTCAGTTCTTTAACTTTTCCATTGTAGTCAAATATATCCAGTAGAAACTAAATTAAAACATTATCGTAGTTTCCTCCAGTTTTCTCAAACTGAATAATTAAATTTGGCAGCCCATAATTTACTAGTTTAAATATAATTTCCTGGTAATGTATAAGAGATATACTGTATGTGTGCAGAGCTGGACACTAATAGAGAAAAGGAAGTCATTTAATGACTTCAACATGCATACAAAAAATAGAATATAGCTAATACGGAAAAGTCAACCAGTTCCCCTCTCACATCTGTAGAAAGTAATATTTTAAAGCAAAACCCACTCGAAAAAAATTATAAATTTTAAACAAGAAAAACCACAGATATTAATGTACAATATGAATAGAAAAAAAAACAGAATATACCTCCTGGAGAGAGAATTCTTGATGAGATTCATTCAAATTCTCTCTAAGATAGAATTCTTGGTGGAATTCCTGGCTTCATTTATTCAAAATAATTTTTCTTATTGTACCACTTTAATTCATAATAATGAAAAACTGGAAATCAACCAAATACTCATCAATATGGACTAGATGGAATGAAAAAAAATACAGCATAGCAATTGACAAGAATTTAAAAAATGAATTATTTTTGCATGTAGCATAGATGAATAATCTCACAGATAAGATGATAAATAAAAGAAATCAAACAAAAAGTTTATTTTGGTCTTTTTGTTTATATGAAGTTCAAGAATAGGCCCAACAAATCTATGGTCTTAGAAGCTCACATAATCAGTTACCTTGGTGTGTGGAGGGGTATTATTGTTTATAAAGGAACATAGAAGTTTTCTGGGGTACTGAAATATTCTATACCTTGATCTGGGTAATACTTAAAAGCATATGTCTGTATATAAAATTATCCAGCCATATACTTATGATTGGTATATACATAGCAATTAAGTCATTCTCTAGTGAAAAGTAATTTTAGAAATAAAAAATAGTATAATTAAAGATAGTAGATATAGGAAAGTACTATAAACTACATTATAAAAATGAATTTGAAAAAAAGAGTAGCTTTCTAGAAAGAAGTATATTTTTAAAACTAAATCAAGAAGATAGTTTTGTTAATACAATTAATTTGTGAAGGAAGTGGGATTTAAGGATTAAATGGTAAAAAAAAGTGAAACTGTGATTAATCATTGGTGATGTATTTTATAACAGATCATTCAAAATAATAAACAAAAAATAGTGAAAAATTATGAAACATTTAGTGATATTGTTAGGTATAAAATCTATATAGAAAAATCTGTACAATTTCATACATCAGAAGCAATGGTTAATCTTTAAAATTTCACTCTATATGTCTAAAGTGATATGATGTATCTAGACATAAGACTATCGAATGTCCATTTGGACATAATTCTCCCCAAATGAAGTGATATATTTAATATAGTTCCCCTAAATATTCTCAACAGGGTTTTTTTAAATGAAACTTACCAAGCTAGGTTTGTAAGGAATGCAAGGTTAGACAAAATCATTAATAAAGGAATTGCATTGTGTCAAACATTGAGCTGCACAAATGATAAATCGTTCTTAATTTCAAGCAGTTTCAATACAATGAAATATTGTAAAAGGTGAGAAAAATGAAGAAATTACAACCATACAGGGTCAAAATTCTATGAAACAATTAAAATAAGGGTTAATGGAATATATAGAGGGTTCTCCAAAGCTGAACTTCAGAGGCAGAGCAAGCTTAGAGTGCACTTCAAGGAAGGGAGATAAGCAGAAGTTGTCCAAGCAGAAGGAGGAATTACATGCAGCAGTAGAGAGGAGGCATGTCTAGCACACTTCCGGGATTTGAAACAGTTCCTAGTCACCACTTAGGCCAAAAGGAAAGTGGTAGTGAGCAGAGACTAACAGGGAGCCAGTCACTGGTTAGGGAGGTATCTGAGGGTTTTGTTAAGTGAGCCGTCCTTTTTCTTACCAGTAATGAGAAAGAATAAAGGATATTAAACAGTGAGTGGTATAATCATATGTTTTTGGCATATTTACATTGGTAACATAAATAAGTACTGGAGGGGAGTGAATGATGAAGAGGTTGTTTTAATAATCTTAATGATAATTGAAGATGGTTGTCGTTAAAGTTGCAGAAACTATTTATTGTAATTAGGGAAATAAAGAAGTATAAATAGATTGAATCAACAGGATTTGATAACTAATTACATGAGTGAAAAGGAGACGTAAATAATGGTTTCTTATTCAGTGATGTTTACAGTTGTTTGGAAGGCTGGACCATTCACTAATATAGCAGAGAATTTGAGCAGATTCAGACCAAAAAATGAGTTAATTAGTAGGTAAATAAATTGTTTCAGTTTAAATTATGAAGTTCTTATGGAAATATTCAGCTGACAACTACTATCTTGATATTCCTCATCTTGTAGATGGGTGTCGCAATTTTGGCATACCTTTGGTGAGATTAAATGAGAGGAGGATTGAAGTGGAGCTCTGGAACATCAACATGATTAGCATGCTCTTAGAAAGAGAGGGAGGAGACAGTGGATTACAGAAAAATGAGAGCAAGGAAATCAAAGTATCATTATGTAAATCAAAGAAGTGAAAATTTCAAGACAAGCATAATCAAGCAGTTTTAAACCATTGTAATACACTCAGATAAATTACAGCCTTGACAATTTCCACTGAATTTAGCAAAATGACCATGGCAAGAATAGTTTTAAAGGAATCATGGACACGACAATTAGAATACACTGAGCTGTAGAATGAATGAGAAGTAAAACGAACAAATAAAACCAGAACCAATTTAGTGGTTAATCACTGAATTTCTTCTGTACGTAAGGGCCTGTACAAGATGTTTGTGGTATACTTGTGACGATAACAGACACGGTCTCTATCCCATATAAAAGCATATGTAAGATAAGCAATTACAGTGCACTCTGATAAGGGGTGTGGCTGAGAAAATGCAAGGAGGTTGACTTATTTTGTGAAGCTTGGTCTTTAAGGGAAGGTAAGTGCTGAAGTCAAAGAGAGAGGGGAGAATTGATCATAATTATAACTTTCTCATTTGTATTTATTTTTTATTTTTTTACTGGGGTAAGAATACAATATGATATCTACCCTCTCATTATTGTTAACTATGGGCACAATGTTATATAGAAGATTTCTAGGACTTATTCATACAACGTAACTGAAACATAAGCAAATTGATTAGCAAATTTTAATTTCCCCTCCAACTGGCTACTTCCACTTCTTTACTCTCTGATTCCATGTATTTGACAATTTTAAATACCTCATATATGTAGAATCACGCAATATTTGTCTTTTGATTAATTTATTTCTGCAAGCATAATGTTCTCAAAGTTCATTCAAGCCATTGTAGACTTTTTTAAAGATTGAATAATCCTTTTTCTAAAGATTGAATAATATCACATTGAATATGTATATATTCCACATTTATATGATATATATATTCACATTTTACTTATTCATTCATCTGTGGATGGACATTTGTTTCCTCACCTTGGCTATTGTGAATAGTACTATAATAAACATGGGAGCCATAACACGCCTTGGAGATCTATATTTCAATTATTTTGGCTGAACACACAAAAGTAGATTTGCTGGATTATATAATAGCTCTGTTTTTAAAAATTTAAGGGATCTCTATACTGTTTCCCATAGCAGCTGCACAATTTGCTTTCTCACCAACAGTATAGAAGGGTTCCAGTTTCTCCATATCCTCACTGACACTCATCTTTTCTTTAAGTAATAATGGTCATACTAACAGAAGTGAAGTGATAACTCATTGTGGCTTGAATTCCTGCTTTCCTGATAAATAGTGACATTCAATCACCTGTTGGCCGTTTGTATGTGTCCTATAGAGAAGTGTCAAGTCTTTATTCCATTTTAACTGAGTTGTTTTGTTACTGAGTTGTAGTTTTTTTTTTTTTTTTTAATAAGTTTTCAACATTACTTTGCGTCAGATATGCAGTTGGTAACCATTTTCTCCCTTCCATGGGGAGCCTTTTCACTGTGTTGATGGTTTCCTTTCCTGTCCTGTCATCTTAGTTCAAGGTAGTCTCATTTCTCTAGTTTTGCTTTTGTTGCCCATGCTTTGGTGTCATACTCATGATATATTGCCAAAATTGATGTTTTGCCCCTATGTTTCCTTCTGGGAGCTTTAAGTTTCAAGTCTTATGTTTAAATCTGCTTTGACTTAATTTTTGTATGTAATGTGACATAAGTGTCCCAGGGTATTTCATGTAGATACGGTTTTCTGGGCACCACGTATTGAAGAGACTGTCCTTATCCCATTCTGTGTTCTCGGCACCTTTGACTGGATCAGCTGACTATACCTGTGTAGATTTGTTGCTAGGCTTCTAACTCTGTTCCTTTGGTCTCTGTTTGTTTTTACATGTATCATACTTTCTTTTTCTTTTTTCTATTCTTTGTTCATTCATTTCAGAACTTCACAAGGGTACATGTGTTTTGTTTACATCATTTGCTTTTGTATGTTTCCGGTCAAAGTTGTAAGTGTGCCCTTTGCCCAGAATGTGTACATTGTACCTGTTAGGTGGGAATTAACCCAACCTCTCCCGCACCCTCCCCTCCGCTTGATTTCTTTTGACTTTTACTTCCATATGTGCACACAAGTGTTGATCAATTAGTTCCAAATTAATACTGAGTGTGTATGGTGTTTGTTTTTTCCATTCTTGTGATACTTGACTTAGACTGGTCACCAGTCCAGTTTCTTCCAGGTTGTTACAAAAGACACTAGATAACCATTATTTTATGGCTGAGTATCGCTCCATGGTACACATATACCACACTTAATTAATCCACTTGTGGATTGATGGGCACTTGGCTTATCTCTACATCTTAGTGATTGTGAATTATGCTACTGTAAACATTTGAGCACAAGTCTCTCTTTGATAAAATGTCTTTTTCCCGCCTTGGGGTAAATACCTGGTAGTAGAATTACTGGATCAAATGGTAGGTCTACTTTTAGTATTCCGAAGTTATCTTCATACTACTTAGAGGTTGCGTTAGCTTGTGGTCCCACCAATAGCATATAAGTGTTCCTTTCTCTCGGCATCCACACCGGCACTTGTTGTTTGAGGACCTACCTTTTAAATAGAAGAATATGATCTTCTATTTTAAAAATCCCCAAAGATTCAGCCAGGATGCTTCTGGAATTGATAAATATAATCCTGAGAGTCTCAGGCTACAAAATCAATGTACACAAATTAGTAGCTTTCCTATATGTCAACAACAGACAAGCTGAGACTCAAAACAAAAATGCAATGGCTTTCACAGTAGCAGCAGCAACAACAGCAAAATATCTAAGAATATACTCAACAAAGAAGGAGAAAGACCCCTGTAGAGAGAACTCTGAAATAGTGAAGAAAAAAGTTTCAGAGGCTGTAGACAGATGGAAAAATGTATCATAGTCAAGGAACAGCAGAATCAATATTGTTAAAATGGCTATCCTACCCAAAGTGATTTACAGATTTAATGCAACTCCCACTAAAATACCAACACTATTTTTTGCATACCTAGAAAAAATAGTTCTATGCTATTTTGTATGGAATTAGAAAAGAGCCCAATTAGCTAAAGAAATATTAGGTAAAAAGAATAAATCTGAGATATTACATTACCAGACTTCAAACTATATAATAAGACTATAGTAACCAAAACAGCATAATAGTGACATTAAAATAGAGACACAGACCAATGGAATAGAACACAGAACAGGGAATCCAGACATAAAACTGTCCACATATAGACAATTTACCTCAGACAAGCAGACATCAATATACACTGAGTAAAGAAGCCCTATTCAATAAATGGCCCTGGGAAAACAGGATAGCCACACACAGAAGATTAAAATAGGACCTATATTTCTCACCACTCACAAAAATTAATTCAAGATAGATAAAAGACTTAAATACAAGATATAAAACCATAAAAATTCTAGAGGAAAATGTAGGAAAAACTCTTCTAGAGGTTGGCCTAGGCAAAGAATTTAAAACTAAGACTCCAATAGTGATCCCAGCAACAGCCCAGATTACTTTATGTTTGATACTTTCTATATTTTCTTTCTCTTTTTCAAAATTTTTACTTCACTATGATGTTATTCACCTTATCTCTGTGAGAATTTTTATAATGCTTATTTTGAATTCTGGTAAATAAATTATATATCTGTTATGTTGGGGTCAGTTACTGGAGATTTATCTTGTTTCTTTGTTTGAAACAAAGTTGGTATGTTGGTAGAAAAACAGACACTTCTCTTACTCTTCACAAAATGGCTTTGTATAATAGAAAAGCATCACCAATATGTCCTGGAAGTTTCTTAGGGCTTCTTAAACTTTCATGCTAATCCAACCCACTTTATTTGTTGTTAGCAGCCCTCAGGCATTTAGACGAAGCCAAGTCAGATCCTTGGGCAGGTTGCAGAAAAGTTGGCTGTTTAGATGCTGTGTCCAACTCTTTCTCATTTCAGAGAAAGCTTGGATCTAGGCCTATTTTTGCCTATTTGCTATGTTCTGTGCTGGAGAGGGGGAGCTCTTCTAGGCAATTAGTTGCTTGCTGGATCAAAGTTTTATTTTTGATTTCAGTGCCCCCCAGATGGCTAGAGTATGTCTTATTCCATTTGTACTTGAAACAGGCAATACAGAAGTTATTCCTTAGGGCAGCTCTCTAAAAAGCTGGACCTTTAGGCATGAGTCCCAATTCTTCACCTCCCTAGAGAAAAGTGGGCACCAGGAGTTTTAAAATCTGCTTGCACTGTACTGAGTTAAGGGGTTCTAGTAACTACCAGCCAACATGACTATCTCCACTCTCACTGGCCCTCGGTGCCTGGATTTCGCCTGGTCCCATTAACACTCCTAATAGGCAAGGCAGAAGCCAGTATTTTGAATAGTCCCCAGAAAGGTTGGGGCATTAGAATCACAGATCCTTTCTCTCCTCAGAGAAAAGGTAGAATTTGTTTTCACTTGTTCTCTGCTACTGCCCTTCCAGCCCAAACTTCTGTGTTTGCTCCCCAACCCCATGCCCAGGTGGACAGAGTACACTGGGTCCCATCAGTGCCGTAAGACCATCAAAGAGGAAGCCAGTCCTCTGGGAAGCTCCTGGAGAAGTTGGGGCACTCAGTGCTTGATCCAACTCTTTCCCACCCCAGGGAGAAGCTAGGAGCTGGGGCATTTTCTCCTGGCAATGTGGTGATGGGCTGGGAGTAGGGGTTTGGTGGAGATGGTGTCTTGAGTTTTCCTTCTGGTTTGATGAGTCTAGTTCTATTCTTGCCCAAGGTTCAGGAGCCTCTTGACCAGTTTCTTTATTTCTCATAAAAGTGAATTATCTAATAATTGTTGAATCTATGTGATTGTTGGGTATAGGAGAGTACAGGGTTTCCTTTCCTGCCATCTGTTTAATGTCATTCCAACTTTCTCATTTATAAATAAAAATTATCTTATATGAGTGGGTTTACATATATATTTATGTAACATCTATAATATAACACATGCAATTGGCAATGTGGGGAAATAAAGCAATACTTGGAGACTTAGACTCTGTCAATCGATTAAAGAACTAAATGAGAAAATGTCTAACTTTATATTTCAAGGTGTGTAGAGGACGGCTTATGAAGTAGAAATCAAGAAGGGGAAGAAGAATTTTAACTTGACCTAAGACCTGTTAACAAACATCACACAAGTCTAACTACTTATCACGTTAGAAATGTCAATAGGTAAATTTCTAAACACAAGAGCTAGGGCTGATTTTAAATTTGTATTAGGATTGCATTTAATTTGCAATGAATAACTTAATCCAATTTTAGCATAAAAGGTAATCAGTAGCTTAATCCATCCTTTTTTCATGTCATTTATTGCCAATGAAGCCAAGTCTTAGGACAAAATCCAAATAATTACCCATCTTTAGAAATAATCCGAACTAAGAAGTTATTTACAAATGTTTTAAATGTTTTAAGCCTGCCTTTAAATGACAGTAAAAGATAACAAATTAAAACAAATTTTATAATTTAAAGTAACTTTAGAGATCTTATAGCACAGAAAAGCTCAAAACTAGTTGATATGAAGTTGGTTCATTTTTAGCTCCAAGGTCTACTGCCCTTTATTCTGAAAGACGGGGCTTTCTTCAGCACATTTCCACTGCACGATGACCAGTTAGCTTGGCTCTATTCCTCTGGCCTTAAGATTGTACCAGGGAGATTCAAGCAGAATTTAGTAAAAATACGTCTCATAAAATGTGATACCTGAGTATTAATCTTAATGAGAATCTATGGTATTAACTTTATTTCCACTCAGGATTATGATAAAAATCAAAGATTTCTGACTTGTAGTTCAGGAATGTAAATGGGCAGTTATTGAAAAATTAAAGGATCTACTAGGGGAAGATAACTTCCAGATCGAATGGAGACATTATTTCATGGCTTAAAGGCAATAACTCCCTAAGCCAGGCGTCCTCAAACTGTGGGGCCCACCTAGGACATTTATCTGGCCCACTAGGTGTTTTTGCTGCTGCTGCCTGTCCTGCTTAGCAGCTGACTTGTCCAACTCTCTAATGGTCTGAGGGACAGTGAACTGGCCCCCTGTTTAAAAAGTTTGAGGACCCCTGCCCTAAGCCATCAAGTGGCATGATATCTAAAAGAATTCATCAGTAAGTGAGTAATCAACTCTGCACAATGGTCGCAGTGTTTAAGTTTCTGAAACAGGAAAAATGAGATACTACATTATTTCAATATTACACAATTTCTTACCAGAAAGTCAACAAGTAGGTGAGGGGGTAAAAGGTATATAAACTAAAATATAAAAAAAAATTAGCTTACAGCATCTGTAAAATACAATTAGTCAAAGGCTTAGAATATTTTTATACATTTTTATATATTTTGGAGAAAGTGTATTTTTCACTAATTATAAGTATTATATTGCTCTAGATCTCTATAAAAATAATCCATGAAAAGAAAAAGCATATACTGGGGAAATAGTGAGCTTCAGATAATCTTAGAAGAAGAAATATAACTACCATGAAAATATAAGATTATTATCAAAGAAAATGCCAACACAATTGTTCTTTTTTTTTTTTTTTTTTCTTTTTTGCAGTTTTTTGGCCAGGGCTGGGTTTGAACCCACCACCTGTAGTATATGGGGCTGGTGCCTTACTCTTTTGAGCCATAGGTGTCACCCACATTTGTTCATATTAAAGAATGTTTCTGATCATCACTGAACTCAACTTCCCATAATAATGTAGGTTTCTTACAAGAAGAACTAAATCAAAGAAAGTAGTAGAAAACATTCTATTTATGCCACTACTTATGGATATTTTGTGAGTGGAATTACACACACACACATATATATACACATATACAAGCTTTTTTCTTTAAAGAAATATCTTCAACAGAGAATCTATCACACAGAAAGTGATAAAGAAAAAGATTTGAAATCTCTTTTCTCTGATCATAAGATGAAAATTTCAACACTATCTCAACACTATGAGAATAGTTGCAAAACCTGCCATTTTAACAGGCCTTCAAGTGCTGAACCTATTGTGAATATTAGAGATCATTTCCTCCATCTTGCTTGTTAATAGTGCCTTTAGAAAGAGACTTGGCAGACCTACAAATCAAATCCAAAACCAGCTGCTTCCAGCCAGTTAGTTTTTCCAAGGTATCTTTTGTGTGTGTGTGCATTTTTATATACCAATATGCAGGCATAAAACATATATAAAGCAGCCCTGGCCAATGATCTTTTTATTATAAGTGTAGTAGACTTTGGTTCAACTTTCTGAGGCATACACTTATCCTGGATCAACAGTTTTAACATAGAAACCAAATTTGGGGTAGATTATATATTATTTTCATCAGAATTGCTTTTCTATAGCTTAACATCTCAACGTAAATAGAATACCATCTATTCTATTCTATTTCCATGTTAGAAATGGAAATAAAATTTCAAAGCGGACTCTAGTATACAATCAACCTAAGCCACTTATTCTTTACTTTTTAACAGTCCAAGACCATTAGGTCTCAAACTTTATGAGCAGGCAAATCCTTTGGAGACTCATTAGAACACAGAATTTTGAGTCACCTTCTCTCACTTTCCCAGTCCCTGATTTTGTTGGTCTGGGATGAAGCTCAATAATTGCTTTTCTAACAACCTCCCGGATGGTTCTGAGGACGTCCATGGTGCGCTTTGAGGTGGAGTGGGCAGGAAGGCAAAGGAGACAAGCCATGTCAGCCAAAATTCAGCTCAAAACTTATTGTTAAATCAGAATAAGGGAATAGAAAAGAGAAGAGTAAAGGAATGAGAATAGCAACAAAACATACCATTTTTAACAAAGCACATTACTACTGACCTTTGAACAACATAGGGGTTAGGAGTACCAACCCCTGCATAGTTGAAAACCTACACATACATTTTGACTTTCTTAAGGCTTAGCTACTAACAACCTATGGTTATATTTACTATACTTAGTAAAAATATATTAACTATTCACCAAATGGAAGTGGGTCATCGTAAAGGTCTTTGTCTTTATCACCTTCGTGTTGAATAGCTTGGGGAGGGTAGGAGACTAGGGCTGTGTAGCAACCTGTGCAACAGAATATGTAATAATATGTAACAAGATATGTAGCAGCTTATGTAACAACATATTTACTGATCTATGTAGCAACCTATGCAGCAAGATGTGTAGGAACCTGGATAGCAGGCTTGCAGAGACAAAGTGGCAGATTTTGAAACATGCAAGCAATCACTAGATGTTAAGGAACAGACCTTGGAAATTGAATATTGATCAGATACAGAATCCCAGTGTTGGAGTCGGGCTCAGGGAAGGGGAGCTTGTTCTCAATAAATAGCAGCTGCGGAGGTTGCTGGGGCCTTTTCCAGGACACGTATGGGGAGGCCCACCTCCTACAAGCTTCACGCTTACAATCCCTTGTCCAACCTGCTTCCTTGGTGATGGCACCGACAGGGTTGGTCTTGCTGTCTTAGGGTGGCAGAACTGGAAGAAAATCTGCATATAAGGAAACCCATGCAGTTAAAACCCATGTTTTGCAAGGGCAGGTCACACATATATAGAAATGATGTATTTATCCTCTAGTGTTTACATTGCAGTAGACACATCAGCCCAAAATTTGCACTGCATGTTGAGACTGATATCACACACACTACCCAAGAGGGCATACAAAGATTTAATAGGCTTATGGTGAGATTTTCTCAGAAAAGCAGGGTTGCCTTCCAAGCTCACCCCAAAACAGCTTATGGAAAATGTAAAGGAAGGCTAGGCAACTAGATTGGAATATTATGTTATTGAGGAAATGGGCTGGGATGAAGATTCCCCAGTGTGCAAATTTGGATTTTATGGTTTTAAGATCCCACTGGTGCCAAACAGGGGAATGCTCAAGATTTAACAAGTGAAGTGAGAACTTGATCATTATGAAGAGTGTTGGAACCTTCCCAAAGAAGATAAAGACTTTTTGGTGTTTGAGTGAGGGCTTACACATGTGTTGTGACTTTAGTTTGTGCAGAGACCTTTATGACTTTGATTTCTAGTTGAGTATTTATGAGGTTAGAGTTTTCCAGCATCTTTACTCCAAGGCAATAGTCTTGAATAAGGATTGGCTAGATCAGGCACCCAGACCATTGGCAATGGCCTAAGTATGTACAGGAATATGCACATGGGACTGACTGTTGCTAAGGCATCCAGTGTTACACTGATCACCTGAAGTTTGGCCAGATGTACTCAGTCTTGGATACTTTCCATTACCAGAGATGTTTTGGTTAAGGAATAAAAAACCAGAAGCTTGTCCAGTGAGCTCCATAACATGGAAGGAATCTTGATGTCCATAAAGTACTTTGTTGGCTATTAACTCAGGTAATCCAAGGGGCTTCCTAATTTTCCAAGGATCTAGAGAGGGTGACCTTCTGTAGCACTAAGGTATCTAGCAAATGACTGAAGACAGAGAAGACCTCCCCTCTTCAGATGGCATATATCAGGGATACTGCAGGATCCTGGAGGTACAATTTCTGTTACAGTGAGGACCCTAGTGGCTATGCTGTGCTTCCACGACCAAGGTATATGGGCACTTGAGTCCAGAGAGTCTCAGGCTTAGGGTCTCTGAGAGCCTTTGTATCCATGAAAACCCAGTATATTTCTAGCAACTGCTGCTCTACTGGCATATAACTTGGGGCCAAAGAAGAAAGTTTCTTGCATCAGAAGACTATAAACAATTATGGTAATTATATCCAATTCTAAGAGGGATGAGTAGAGTTTGCTAAAGTCTTTATAGTGAAGGACTATCTGGAGGGAGTTGTGGGGAAAGTCATGCACTATTCTACAGAAATGTGGATCGATTCTAGAATTGCTTATTGTAGGTGTCCACATTCAAGGTAGATCATTTTGCACGTAATACGATACAAGGATTTAAATAAAGCTTGTAAGTAAGAATTGGGCTGTTTTTAGCATTTAAAAAGCTCTAGTTGATGTTAAGCTTGCTTTACATTGTAGATGGTCGGAATGTCAGTATCTGTTCCTTGACAGTGCCAAAGATGGAACAGTCCTCAGTTTACAAAACAATTTTCAACAATTTAAGTGAGATGAGAGGCACTTGTACCTACGTGTGGGAAAATAATTCATCCCTTTTTTTGTGTGCTTCTTTGTGAACAAATGCTTCAAATCTCCTCAAAGAATATTCTCAAAACCACATCATAACTATATTCATGGTGAAAGTTGGATGTAGTTTAAATTTTACCTACAATGATTATGTGTGGTTTCTGTGGAGTCACCCCATTGGTAGCCAGGTAAAGGTACATAGCCTCCTTTTGAAAATGAAAGCAAACTGGTTCTGAGAGGAAGTTAAAATAAACACTTAATAGAACTTATCACCCAAATCTGTAATAGAAAAATATTTACTGTGGAGTCAGTAATATAAATAATATTTTGTATGGAGACTTCAGTGGGTGGGACCATAGCATTCAGGTTGCAGTGACACCAGGAGGAGGCATTCATTTTTTTTCCAAGCATAGGAATGGGTCTGAAGAGGCCAATGTAACTCCATTCTGTCAGTAAGGCTCCATTTTAGAACTCAGGCCCGTTGACACCGGCTCTGGGCAAGGTAGATCAGCCCAGGTGGAGTCAGCCTATCAAAAGGGAACAGACGTCCCCCGTCTGCACTTCTTGGCAAGGTCGATCAGCCCAAGTGGAGCCAGCTTATCAGAAGTGGACAAACAACCCTCTTCTGGAAAGTCCCTAACCGTAAACCCACCCTAAAGCATCTCTGGTATATCAGGTGATGCCAAGCACCCCTAGACAACAGCTCAGCCAACGGCAACCCCTCCCGACAGAATGCCCAATGAAATTCCTCTATACCTCCCCTCCCTTCGTTTTGTGGTCGCCCCTCCGCAGCCACACTGTTAGGTGGAGTGACCCAGGCATATGCTTGAATAAAGACACTCCTTTGCTTTTACATGTGTGTATAGTGGTCTTTCAGTGGGGATTTTGGTCCCAAAAGGTCAAATTGAGATATTGAACACTGCAGTGAAGATAATCATCCTTTTTAAGTAGATTCAGTGTTTTAACTATTTTAACTGGTGTGGAGAGCAGGAACTTTTCTTTTTTTTTGTTTTGGTTAAGAGAATTGTTAAGTGTCAAAGATTTAATTTTTATTTATTTCTTCTTGGCTGAAAGCTTTCATGCATGAGATACTTTATGAGAATGAAAAAGTTAGGCAAAACAGTAGTTAAGAGGATAAAATGAAGCATAACCATTTGTCCTCTGTTTGGCATATGGTAGTTCATTTAGGAGCATAAGAGGTGCCTTATTCAGGGGGATTCGTGGCCATGACTGTAATTTGAGGCCCTGTATTGATCAGTCAGGTAGATTTGTTAATTCTTTCATTTCAGTAGATGTTAATGTTGATTCAATATATATATTGTAGATGTATAAAATTCTCCAGTGCCTTTTTATTATAGAAATTCTTTTAATAAATGTGTGAAACCAATTAGGTGACACTGTGGACTTGTTTTCGGGTTTGCAGCTGCTTGTCCTTCCTCTGGAGTCCTGACTTCTTCCTTTCTCTTTTTCTTCTTTCCCCTCCCTTGTTCACTCCCTCCGTTCCTTATTCCTTCTTTCGTCCCTCTTCCCTCCCTCCTTTCTCTTTCTTCCTTTCCTTTTTTCTTTCAACTTTTCTCTTTTCTTTGGTAGTTACAGGAGTAACTTGGGTGGGAGCCCTTACTTCCTTCCTCATGTTTGTAAGTTTTGTCTTCCAAAGAGTCACAGGTTAGAATCAGCATCATTAGGTGTTTAGGAGCCTTTCCTGTGACAATGATTGTTTTATTGTATTTGAGGATCCCGAGCTTAAATCAAGTTTGAAACAACCCCTGGGCTGGGGTGTAATTTTAGGGGTGGGATGGGTTTTCCTCTGTAGCTTAGAGGATTTGGATCTTTGTTGCAGCAGAGATACAAGTAGCAGCATCACCAAACTCATTTTATAGGGTCCCAGAGAGCCGTCCACTGGAGGAGTGTGATGTCAGCTCTCCACGTGGGGATTGTTTCTCCCCCATACAAGTATCCCCCAGTTGGCCCAAAGTATTATACATTCCCCTAAAACTCTGCAGATGGTCGTCAATGCCTCATTGATACACAGAACTAGTAGGTACCTGGTACTATTTGTCATACTTTGCATAGTGTTAGTCACAGTTTATGCTGGAATTCATGATTAAACCCAAAAGACACAGTTCAGGAATGGGACACGTCAATGTCACTTTAAAGAGGGACTCAATTCCATATTCTTGTGCCTAAATGCTTGAAACTGGCAGACTCAAGCTGTAACAGAGGTGCCATAAAACTCCAAACATACCGCACATTAAAAATCTGAGCCTGCCAGCAGGCAACAACTCAAAGTACATGCTAGCCATCAGGCAACAGAACCAGTGAGGAAGCTGAAGCTAGAGAGGAAACGCCTCCCCCGTCACTGGCGACTGACTGATGTGGCTGTCCCTATGCCATGAACCCCTCCACCCTATTGGCTTCGATGCTGAGACTGATGATACAAAATGCAAACAAAGAGGATGTCAAATGTTTCTAACTCACATACTGAGTCTTTCTTCACAGAGGAGAGTCTGCTCCCAGGCAGGACCACAAATGGTTTGAGAGAGAGAAAATAAGAAGCAGCAACTGGCTCAGGGTTTTATGGTGGCTACGAGTGGGACTGGGTGAGGCTTCTTACAGCCTGGCTGGGCTTGCACAGCTTGAACTTCCCCATGGTGCTAAAGGAGGGAGCACCCAGGCTGTCTTGTCACTTTGTCTAGTTGTGGAACAGCAGGGAGATGGAAGGTGCAGTGTGAAAGTCGTCAACAATCAAACATCAAGAATAGACACTTGGTTGAAACTCTCTTCTTATCCCTTCAGTCCACTTACTATGAATTAGATATTTTTGTGGGTGTGGGACAGAATAGAGAAAATTTTAACACATTTATGATATTTATTGAAAAATAATATTATAATCAGAAAAGACTAGAGAGGCCATAAAATTGAACCTGAGCCTTCTTTATGGAATTTCCTATGCTAATTATTTTCATGTGGTCCTATTTTCTGTATTTTGTACAAGATTAAATTGGGAATAAGTGTCCTAAGTGGTTTGTCTATGGTCATATGGTTGAAGAAGAGTAGAAAGGGATTTGAGACAGGCTTTGGTGTCTATCTAACTTTGAATCACTCCTTTCCCCATTACACCATAATATTTGTCAGGTCAGCAATTTTTTCCCCACGTGGTTCCTTAGTTACAAAAATCAAACGGACAGGCTCGGCACCTGTTGCTCAGTGGTTAGGGTGCCGACCATATACATCAGGGCAGGTGGGTTTGAATCTGGCCCAGGTCTGCTAAACAGCAATGAGAACTAAAACAAAAAACAGCTGGGCATTGTGGCAGGCACCTGTAGTCCCAGCTACTTGGGAGGATGAGGCAAGAGAACTGCTTAAGCCCAAGAGTTAGAGGTTGCTGTGAGCTGTGATGCCACAGCACTCTACTGAGGGTGACATAATGAGACTCTGTCTCAAAAAAAAAAAAAAATCAAACAGAATAATTGAACACAGATTGAATTTCAGAGATATTCACAGTATGTCTATGTATGTATGAATGTATGTACCTGCACTCTTTAGGAATTTTCATGTTTAACACTTTTGGACTCAGTTTTTAAATGTTAGTATACTTTATTTGTGCTTTAAGGAAGAATAAATTGCCATCTCATTGAAAGTATTTTTGTCATTGGGTATTTATCTGTGTATAGTCTCATTAGATTCCCCACAGGGATTAAAGAACTGATATTATTAGATTATATAGCTCTTTTGGTAAAACCACACTGAAGTGGATTTTCTGTTGCAGTGGAGGAGGAAGTTGAAGATAAATTTTAATATTAGTTACTCTACTTCTAATTTCTTTAAGAACCCTACATGTCGTTACTTAAATACAACAATCAGACACTGCTTTTGTAATTATTTCTTGTGCCCCGCTATTCAAATCATCAAACCAACATAATTCTGCACAAATCTTATTGCCTTACAAAAATAAGAGTCACTAGTCCATATATTTTCTCGTCCTCACAATTTTTACTTTCTCTCCACAGATAACTTAGAGAAATCAATTATTTGCCTACATGCACTATGATTTAATATGTGATCTGGTAACAATGAACTAAAACTGCAAGGGAAAAGGTTCAACAATTATATCTGCTCCTCTCAATAGTCTCTGAGCATATTGAAGAGCATGACATCCTGGAGGGACAGAACCAGGAAGGTGTCTGTGCTAACTGCTCAGATTTCTCACTGGTCACCGTGGAGACCCTCAATAGTGAGATAGTTTGCAAGCTGTCCTGTAACCTGGACTGATGGATCTGTGCAGCAGTGAATGGCTGACCTTTGTGTCTTATAATCTTCTCCCATATTTTGCTCTGAGTGATGCTTTAACTACACACTCTTTACACTTATTCTTGACCATAGTATATGTTCTGTAATTCATCAGCTCTTTGATTTATGTTTTTGATCACTATCAGGAAACTCACCAATGGCACATTAGACCCCGTCTTAGGAGCTAAGCAGGGAGGCAGCAAAAAGATGAGTGAAATCTCTCTGTGCAGCAACACTGCCTCTGAGGAGTCATGGTCAAGTGAAAGGTCAATTCGATAGGAAATGCAGGTAGAAATATCACATAGCAACAAAATGATATGTTTAATGGTGGAAAGGTGTGGCTTGAGGTTGACAAAAGCAAAGGGAATAGTGACACAGAGAAGCGAAGAAAACTTTGCCGAGGGAGCGTGGCATTCCTCCCATTTGAAATTCCTTAGACATTTCTAAGGTCACTTGTCCTTCCCAGTATATGCTGATGTCCTAACAGAGAGTGTGTGTGTATGCGTTGTGTATATACGTGAGTGGGTGGAATAATCATTTTCAGTTCAATGGAGTGAGATGTAAAAGAAAAGAAACACAGGCATACACATAAACTCTAATATCAAGTGTGAGCCTGTTTCTTTCTTTGAAGAGCTACCTCTTCGCTCTCAAGTCCCTTTGAGCAAAATCACTGTCACTATAAAACAACCCAACCATTCTGCAGTCCCAAGCAATGGCTGAGACAATGCGGCAAGGGGGTAGACTGGTAAGCTAATGAAGATAGAGAGCTGCCATCATTTGGTAAGACGTCAATTTTGGAGGAAAATGATACTGATGCGAAGAAAAGCCTAGAATTTGTTAAGGCTTTGGGTTAAATTTATAACAGTACATTTTACTGAAATGGAAAACACTAAAAGAAAGCTTAAGAGCAAAGCTGGCTCAGTGCCCCTAGAACAGTGGTTACAGCACCAGCCACATATACCAAGGCTGGTGGGTACGAACCTAGCCAGGGCCAGCTAAATAACAATGACAACTGCAACAAAAAAATAGCCAGGTGTTGTGGCAAGTGCCTGTAGTCCCAGCTACTTGGGAGGGTGAGGCAAGAGAATAGCTTGAGCCCAAGAGTTTGAGGTTGCTGTGAGCTGTGTTGCCACAGCACTCTACCGAGGGTAACATAGTGAGACTCTGTCTCAAAAAAAAAAAAAAAAGTACAGCTGACAAGTGTAGTCTTGTAAATGATGAGCTGGAAGCAATTTCTGTTTGGAAGGACATCCAAACAGAAATCCCTCACATTCAGTTGGCCATGTAGGGCACTCTGACTGTGCTCAAACTCAAGTGGAAACAGAAAAAATGTTCTGTGGTATATCTCCAAGTGCATTGGTGGGAAGAAGCTATGTGACTGAGTCGGACATAGATTTTCTTTCCATTATCACATAGTATTTGGCAAGTTAACCTCCCCAAACTTTAGTGTCTGATTTGCACAAAAGAGGAGGATTCTACTTGGTAAAAAAGAATTAGAGATCTAATCTCTTTTTTGTGTTCCAAGTTAGTAAACCAGCACTGCTGAGTTTAGAGCAGAGGTGGACAACAGGATACCTTTAAAACATTTTTTCATGAGTGCTGGAAGGGAGGAAATCCATTGTGTGTGCTGTATACCATGGCTAGGGATGTTAACTTGGTTCTGGGGGCTCAGGGCTGTAGTTGATTCCTTTATCAATGGAAAAAGCAACCCTGTGTCTCAAGCTAAAAAAAATAGGTTATGCTTGTTACAGACAAACAGATTTTAGGTGGGCATTGATTGTACTATTTTCATTCATATTTGAAGGAAGGAGTTCTTAGAGAAGAAATCTACTTGAGAGTAAAGTTGCTTTTTATTTCTTGACATAATCTTAATACATGTATTATATTCATAATAAATGTTTGCTAGTAGTTTATGGCAAGATGTCTTGCATATATTAAAAGAATATTTGCAATTACATTTATGGCACTACTATAAAATCATATAATTTAAATGATTATTTCAGTATGTAGCACTGAATATAAGTATACTCTGCAGAAATTCCTTAGTTATTTTTGCTGACTAGAGCATTTAAGTTTCTAAATTAAGATATATTCTTATGATCACAGATCTTAAAAGTGTCAGTCACAGATAGCAATTTGATGATGATACTGTATTACAGCAGTCCCTTAAGTATTTATGAGATAGTGATTTATCTACATTTTGTGAAGGAAGTCTAATTTGCCAAAAAAGACACTGACCTTGAAGGAATCTATTAAATTTTGACCATCTCACACTATGGGTTTAATTGATTTATCTACTCCTGAGGTCTACAGATTGCAAAATGAATGATAATATTTCACTTATGCTATTATGACTTCACTTAATCATTAGACAAATGATGATACGTGGAAGCCATAGTCAACAATGTTTGAATTATAAACAGTAATAACAAGAAGGCGGCATGCGTGATTGACTTATCAGGAAGAAATATGTTCTAAAGCGTAACTGGCCAACCTGACAGCATTTTATCAGACCATGTATATATATGTATATATACAAAATAAAAATTTTGTTTTTAACTCAAACTTAAGCTGATAGACACGATTATGTTAATTATTTATCTATTTATATATTGACAGTTTTAGTGAAAGAAATTCCCTATCCCTACTTACACAATCTCTCACTGGTTTTAAAGTTCTACACTTTAAATTTATAAATGGTCTGGGGAAGCCACCTCTGATGCTCTGTGATATTTTGTGCCTGCTATATCTTTGGTACCCACTGATAAAAATTTACTCATTAAATATGTATATAGTTTCTGACAATTATGTATAATACTACACCATCTTGATTACTTTATAACAACACTTGAAACTAAGTAATATTCTTATAACATTGTTCCTATTTTTCAGCTATTACCCATTATAAGTCCTATACATCGCTACATAAATTTTAGAAACATGTTCACAATTTTTACATAAATGTTACTGCAGTTTCTATGTAGATTGCATTGATTCTATAGGTCATTTTAGAGAGAAATGGTATCCTAGTGAGATTATAGTGAAAAACAGTATGAAGTTTCCTTAAAGAGCTAAAAGTAAGCCTACTATTCAATCTAGCAATCTAGTGACTGGATATCTTCCCAAAGGAAAATAAATATTTTATCAAAAAGACACCTGCAATCAAACATTTTTGCAACACAATTCACAACTTCATAGATATACAATCAAGCTAAGTGTCTATCAGTTCATGAATAAATAAATTGTTATATATATACACATTTTAAGAAGGAAAATTGTATCAAACTTATAATAATTAATATATACAGATGATTTATTATCTCATTTATTATGTCTTATCTCCTGTAATTGTGGAAGTCAACATTACTTAAGTATTATAATTTTTTTAATACAGCCTTTTCCTTTCTTAAGATGTGTATTCATTTTGGGGGGCATCTTCTAGATAGATAGATAGCATGGATTACTACTCGACAATGAAAAGGAATGCAATGATGTCCTTTGCCTCAATCTGGATCGAAATGGAGACCGTTATCCTAACTGAAGTATATCAGGAATGGAAAATGAAGCAGCACATACTGTCTCTGCGAAGTGGGAGTTAAATGATAGACAACATGAACATCGAAGAGACACAAATGACACTGACACTAAGAAGGGGGAGGGTTAAAAAGTCATCTGCCGTGTACAATGAACATCCCAATGACAGCCAGACTGAAAGCCTTGACTTTAGCTTATACAGTGTAACCATGCAATAAAAACATTTGTACCCTTGTAATATATTAAAATAAATGAAAATAAGAAAGGTGGTAAACTCAGTACTTCAATGTAAAGTCCATAGATAATTTTGGCAAATCAAAAAATAGCAGCTTGATTTTTTTTTTTAATTTGGAGGAGATTTGAAATAACTACTGAGAGATTTTAAACACATTCTTAAAAATATTTGCATCTGGAACTGGGATGAGCTTGGAAAAATATAGGAAAGGGATAGTTGCTATTGATTTCACACTCTACGGTACAATTCAATATATATATAAAATTGCTGGCTTAAAATTATCAATAGACAGGATGTAAGTAGCAAAAGAATAAAATACTGAAGAGATAGACTAACTTAAATAATTCCTCTTATAACAATAAATAAAAGAAAAAGGAAACAAAACGTGGAAAGTTAAGAAGCATACGTGTCAGATCCAGAAATTTTAATGTATGTCTATCTTCCAGAAAGAGAAATTAAAGACAGAGTTGACTTAAGAGCTAACCAAAAGCAAGAGGGAAAATGTTCCAAGCAAATTAAAGTCATGAGTCTAAACTCAAAGTGTCCATCAAGTGACCAACAGAATGAGAAAAAGGAGAAAAAGTACAGCATTTTACAGCAAATATAAAGTTAAAACTCTGCTATGGGTTGACTGTCTCCTCCAAAACTCATGTGGAAATTTAATTCTCCCTCTGATGCGTTTAGAGCTGAGACCATTAAGAGGTGAGTAGCATGTGAAGGCGCTGCCCTCTTCAGTGGATTAATGCTGTTATTACTCAGAAAGACGAGGTGGTTTAAAGGAAGGGTCTGGTCCTCTTTGTCTCTTGCTGTCTTCCTAACTTGCCTTCCAGTCTTCTGCTCTGGGATGATGCAGCAAAAATACCCTCACTGGATGTAGGCGACCTGGTATTGGACTTTTCACCTTCCAGAGTGCAAGAAATAATTTTATTTTTTATAAATTATTTAGGCTATTTATCAATCATTTATGGAAGGACAAAATGGACCAAGAAAAGCACTAAAATTTTCTTAAAAAATATATATTTGAAAAATCACCCTAGAGGGCATTGGAAAGGATTAGCTTTAGTCTTCATAATAACCACAACTGAAATTAGAAGACAATAGTGCAACATTGTTAATGTAAGTAATGAATTAGAGCAATTTTAGAAAATGTACCATATAAAGGCCCTTCCCCAAATCATTTAAGAAGGATATATCCAGGTCATAGTTTATATTTATCAATAACATATTTGCTACTGAACAAGATATTGATAAAGTTCTTTAGTTTAGTTTGATGACTTCTTGAAATGGAAATGCACTACATTTGAAGTTGGAAGGTATTTTAGAATATTAGAACTGGAAGTCTTAACTCATTTATAGTTTTAGATAAAAATTTAAAAAAAAACTGAAAAGTTGCTGTTCTAACTACATAGATTTAAATTAAATTCAATGACTTCTCTCTCTTTTTTTTTTTTTTTTTTTTTTTTAGGGTTCTGATATTCTGATTCAGTCTGGAAACTTCCAATAGTATTAGAAAGGTCTAGATTTTAAAATTTGTTAGTTTTTATAGAGTGAAAATATGCATTTCTGTAACTTTCACCTGGCTTTCCCAGTTTGGCCTTCTTGAGTAATTTTGGACATTTTAAAGGCTTTGAAAGAAAATCCCCTTTTCACCTTTGAAAATGCAGATATTTCTGTTAAGGGCAACTACCTAAGCTTATATTTATGAAGGGCAATTTTCTAACTTAGTAGGATTTTTGAACCTATAATGAGAAATAATTTGTAGATTTATAGACATTTTTTGATTTATGTTATTCCTGTGAACAAAAGCTTTCCTCTTGTAGGTTAGACATTTAAAAAATTTATATATAATTTCATTTTTTAGTAATCAAGGATATGAAGCATACATAAATCCAAATATGGGCAACTTACTATAAATATTATGTCATTTTATAGTTTTCAAATAAGATATAAGCAATATTTGCCGTTTATGTCTGAGATATCAAAAAAAAATTAGCAATTTATTTAGAAGCTTGAAAATACATCATAACACAACAGTCAGTAGTCTCACTGGCCTTGCTTCAGTGATAATGATTCTATAACAGAGTTAAAAAATACACATGTCTTGGAGTGGCGCCTGTTGCTCAGGAGGAGGGTGCAGCCCCATATGCCGGAGGTGGTGGGTTCAAACCCAGCCCTGGCCAAAAACTGCAAAAAAATGTGTGTTACAATGGCAATGTTTTATGAAAAAGTGATTCTTATAAGGTATACTTTTTGTTCATAAAGTTCTTGCTTTTTTTTGGTGATTCTGCTATGGCTACTCATTTGTTTCTTGAGTGCCTTGATATGTTTTCTTATATCATAAAAATTATAATAAAAATACACGTTCTATAATAGTAGGCAAGACATTTTTTCCAGGCAGTATGAACAATTTCTAAACACCATTATGTGATTAAGCAGCGAGGCACAATAGGCTATGTTACATTTGGAGTTCTATAATAGGTGTTGAAATTGCCTCTCAATATCACACCCAGGAGTATCTATTTGAATTTTTACATAGCAATTTCACAGGTTCATAAAAAAGGAACAAATGAAGTCATTAAAAACCATTTTGCCTAGGTAAATATAAATGCTTTCCTTCACCCAGTATGCAGTCATTAAAGTCTGATGCATTTTCCTGGGAAAATATTTCAAATCGATTTTTAGCTCTTTTTTTAAACTGGTAAATTAAAATTTGTTAAATCTGACTTATTTAAATTTGATTCCTATCTTGAAAAATAATAGAGACAATTACCTTCTACTCAATTTCCAAGTGATGTTTATCAATCATAACAAGTGCTTGAGTTTCTTCATAATTTACTTAATTCTCACTTTTCCATATTCCCCCGGCCCCCAGATTGCCTCAAGTATTTGATGGCATCTTCTTTTCCATGTTGGATGTTAGTTAGAACACTCTTCTAAATATATGAAAGTTTGTCACACAGAAGAGCAGTCCGTGAATATGTAAATGGAGGATATTAATCACTTCCCCTAAATTGTACATAATTGTACCAGAATCAAATATTTCATTTTAATGCTTTTGTTACACAAAGTGACCAGTAAGGTTATTGTGCTTATCTATGAAATCACAAGTGAGAAGAGAAGTCATGTTCACCTTTATAAAGTTTCTTTGTAATTCACTCAGTTAGAACAATAGGCTTTTGACCTTTCCAGCAAGCCAAATTTCAAATACCCTGTTTTAGTTTTTTTTTTTTTTCCTATAGAAAGTGATCATGGTAAAAGTATATTCAGGGAAAACAGATTTGAAAACAGCAAAGAACTTAAAGAAGAGAGACATGAGACAGAAGGAAATTCAGCCAGTGAAGGATGCACTGTCAAAACGAGGAGCAATTCAAACACACAATTCAAATTACCCCTGATCAACAGCCAGGAGCTGAAGAGTAATAGAGCAATTCCATGGGTGGTGCTGTTGCAATGGTGCATGGATGGCGCTGAAGTGCATATTAATGCCATGGCACTTCCAGACTCTCACCAACACATGAGCAGAGTGACCGTCTGTATTTGAGAAACAAGGCACTGGAGCATAGAGCCAATGCTGCCACGTCCAAGGTGTGTTGGGCATAGGGAAGCTGAACTGCCACTTTTGCAGCCCCAGACATTATGTAACATTTAAGCTCACTACATTATTTTCTATTATTTATAATCTTATAATCATGTTCTCTATATTTCCAAGATACTGATAACATGTTAATAAGCATACTTATTAACCATCTTTTCTATCACTTATCCATTCCCCAAATGAAACTTGGATAAATACAAACACGGACTTGTACATTGTTAAACTATTTTATTTTCCACTGCCAAATTATAAGATGCTCAGTATGGGACCTGAGACCCTTTAAAATCCAGTTTTCTGACAATCTCTTAATTCCTTCTTTTTTTTTTTTTTTTTTTT
>NW_003852397.1:15796521-15844172 GCF_000181295.1 Otolemur garnettii | reverse complement strand
TAGTTTTTGGCCAGGGCTGGGTTTGAACCCGCCACCTCCAGCATATGAAGCCAGCACCCCACTTCTTTGGGCCACAGGCACCACCTGGCTTCCTTCTTCTTAATCTCCACCTTCTTCTAACCTCTGCCATGTTACACTTACAGAACTTACAGAACTATTCTTTCTGTCAACTACATATTCTATGATATACATGATATATATTCTTTTTTTTTTTTTTGCATTACATATGATATTTTCTTTGCCTGTGACCTAGTGAAGACAGAGAAAATCAGAGGGACATAAGCTAAAAGGGGAAGTAAAAGCTAAAAAAAAAAAAAAAAAAAAAAAAAAGATGTACCTATTTAGCCAGGAGACTAGATAAAACTATATCAATTCCAAGGACAGAGAAGATGGCACCAGGTAAAAGTAGAAGACAATTAGAGTATGGGAAGAGATAAGGAGATACATCACATTTTAGGAGGATATATAAGCGTACAAATTCTATTCTTCCTTAGAAAATTGAAAAATTTAAAATATTATTTAGAAATTTAAGGAGATTACCAAAGAATAACTAAAATATTCAAAGATGTTATCCTCTGGAAGTGAGATTGATAGCTGGAAAGAACTTAAGGTAGGCATGCTGGGATTTTATTTGTTGTAGTGATTGCTATGAATTACATGGTATACATTTTTATACTGTTCACATGTATCAATATTTTATTTAACAAGCTAAATATGAACAGCATACAAGGGGCTTCCATTTCTGATAACTTGTCAGCTTAAAATACAAAGAACAACCTACATAGCCATTACCAATGCGGGAAAAATGAAAGTTTGAAAATATTCAACAGAATAAAACAATAAAAATCATAGCATAGAGAGTTACACAGGAAAAAAAATTAATACTTGTGACAACAATAGCACAGATTTTGGCAAGTGGTGATGGAGAGAAAGCATTCTAAGGGCAAAAGAATCCAAGAAGATATATAAATTCCAAAATAATAGAAGAATAAATTTAAAAATAATAATAATAAGTACATATACTCATGCATACTATGAGGCATGAAGAAATTAGAAAAAAAATCAATGAAGACAAATGGCAATGGAAATAATATAGAATAATAAAAATAAGTGTAGAGTGTTCTATATAAAATTCATCATATCAGATAAGACTTGGTAAAAATGGCAACAATGTATAAAATGTAAATTTAAAGCATATACTCTAAGAGTTGAGTATGTGTGTATATATACATATATACACTCACATAGTAACTTATATATATCAGATTTTATGCAAAGGAAAACAAGTATAGCTATGTATCACCAAATACAATAAATATAATTTAAAAGAGTAATTGCAGTTGGCATTTACAATAACTTAAAATTTCTAAATATATAATTATATTCAAATTCTTCTCTAAAATTACATACTTGGGGAAAATGGGAAATTATAGCTAAATGTATGTTTATTTATAAAATATTCATTACAAAATTTTATAAAATGTTTGTAAAATACTCTCTACATGTTGGCCAACTCTGCAAAATTTTGTAATGAATATTTTATAAATAAAGGTATATATAGCTACAATTTTCTATTTTATTTATGTATGGCAACTTTAAAGGTCCCTTTTGGAACACCCCATGTAGTATATGTGACAGTGGCATACACACATATATATACCACCACATATATACGTACATGAGTTCTGAAGTATAATAGAAAGATGATTCCATTATGTTTTACATTAGAAGGAAATTTATATATACCACTTTAATTTAAAAAATAAGGATATATGTGTTTAATATTATAATTAACAAACTTGACATAATGAACATTTATAGGAAAATTTATTCAACAATGTCAGACATCAAGTTTTTCTAAGTAAATTCTAATATTGCATAGTCTATATAAACACAATACCACTGAGAAAACTTTATGAACTCTGAAAGTTAAATCTTGTAAAACTATTTGGTCATATTATAATAATTTTATAAATAAAAAACAAGAGATACAGCTGGGCATTGTGGCATGCGCCGATAGTCCCAGCTACTTGGGAGGCTGAGGCAAGAGAATCACTTAAGCCCAAGAGTTTGAGGTTGCTGTGAGCTGTGATGCCACAGCATTCTACCGAGGGTGGCATAGTGAGACTCTGTCTCAAAAAATAAATAAATAAATAAAATAATCATCAGAATATTATACAGTATTAAGAAATATGTTTCTGAATATTCCTGCCCATTATAGAAAACTTGATGGGAATTGGAAAATACTTAAAACTGAAAAGTAAAAAGATACCATATGTGAATTTGGGATGAAGTTACGTTAGGCTTGCATATGGAGTGAATGATTATGTTAGAAAAGAATAAGGAAACCATTAGAAGTTAACAAACTAATCAACCATCTGAAGAAATTAGAGAAAAATAATCAATCCTATGGAACGACAAAAGGTAGAAAAATAAAGGTAAGAACATAAATTAGTGAAACATAAGATTTAGAACATAACATATATATATTATAAAAATACATAACAAAATATAATAATGATGATCAACTATGCTAATATTGGGAATCCAGTAGGACTGTGACAAGAACTTAATCTCAGTCTTTCTCATTTTTTTCTGTAGGTAATTATTATAGAAGTAAAGAATAAAGAAAATAAAAGAAAATATTAAGACTTTGCATACTGAAACATAAAATAGCCTTTATTAGCAGCTGGCATCATAGTTTGACTATGTAGAAAATTCTAAGAAATCTAAACCTTCTATCCCCCAACAGACTAAAACAAATTAATCATATACATGTATAAGTAAGTCTGATCAAAGAATTAGGTTGTATGTTATAGAAAAAATTGAAATAATTTTTACATTTATTTTGCATACTATTTATCATTATCTTTAAAATATAAAAAAACTGCTGATAAAATGTGACGGTTTATGTGGGCCCAGATCAAAAGGCAGAGGCTAGTGATCCATTGATTCAAACAGACAGAACAGGAGATGCTTTTAATGATGAGTATAACATTGGGACTGCTCCTTAATTTTAAACAAAAATCTACTTCTCTAAAAGGAACAAAACATTATTTCACCTAGAAAGATAAAATGTGAAGTAACTGTATAGTGCTATAAAATCTGACTAGGCACTGAACCATGCAGTGGAAATAAATATATATATTTTTTGTTTGTGCTGTTGCTGCATAGTTTTACTCCAAAGTGTTCCAGAAGCAGCTAAATTGCTCATCAGTGGTGCTAAAAATAAAATCAACATGATAAAAATTTGCTAGCTTTCAGTGAAAATGTCAGTGTTATTAATGCTTGATTCTTAGTAACTTTGCCACTAACAGTTATACTGACTTTTTTAGTTAGAAATATCTTTTCTAAATCGTTACCATTTATTTAAAATATAACATATATTTCAAATTTACATAGGAGAAGGTTTCAAGCATGCTGTCTTACTAGCTCATTTTCAGAATTAGTGAGATCCCCTTAAGCTTTCTGAAGAAATTCATCTAAAGAGGAGTTACTGACCATTTGTATCCCATTACTATCCCATTAGCATTCAAGGTTGCCTATATTTCCTTTGAATTCAGGCCTCCTTATACATTTGATAAAAAAAAAAAATGGGGGGACTATAGACAAAAGTATAAATTCTACTTTCCTTTATGATCCCCATTCTATCCTTTTCTCAGGCCTTCTCTAGGGGTGAGCAAAATGTGGGTACATGTTAACTATTCCTGAAATTAACTGGTTTTTGAGGGGAAGGCAGCATCTACATATTAATTCGAACTCTCTGGCATTTAGTTGCTTCTATAGAGCAACCAGTGTATTTATATCAGTTTACATAAGGAGAGTACTCCCCAAAATAGCCACCCTGAGAACTGTTCCAGCACTCTTTGACAACCTTCATTGTTCCTTCTCAGCTACAGTAAACCTTTATTAAATCATTTTCTCTTTCAGAATAATTCACACATTTATAGCAATCAGATTAGAAAATTACAAAAGCCTATTACTTTCAATGGACCTTTTATTTCTTATTAAATATAGAAAGTCTGCCTTAATGTCATCCCTTTGCAATTTGCTTTCTGAGCAAAGGAGCATGTCAGAAACAAAAGACTTCAGAAAATATTTTCTAACATTTTCATACTTTACAAAGCTGCAGTTAGAAGAGTGGCTATGGAAATTATGTGTCAGTGCATGTTTGATAAATTTGAAATGACTTTATGATGATTTGGACTCTAGTTCACAATTTTATTATATAGGCAACTCTATATTCTCTGCAAACAGTCTGTCAATAGCTGTAAAACACTAATGTGTGGATCAAAATATTGACTTTGTGGGACATTTGTCAGTAATACACAAAATGATGTGGTATAAAAATAGGCAGTATCATTTTGTGAATTGTTTATTGCGTCTTTTATGTCTAGTGATAGGACCCAGTTAAAATAATTTAGTAGTTTCTACTGTGAATTTACATGGCAATTTAGAAACAAAAATCTCACTTCCCATATTTGTGAGTGTGTAATAACCAAGCCCCCTACCCTTAAAAAAGAAACTTCTTTTGAATCCATTAGATCCAGCCCCCTCAAGGGTGGAGGGGAGAAGTCTGAGAAGAGGCCTGAAGATAAGAGATTGTGTAGGGAGGGGGAAGAATTTCAAGGAGAACACTTGAAGAAAAGAAAGTACAGAGGGAGGAGAGGCTTGACGTACCCCTGCCCCCTCTTGTACTACACGATTCCCTCCAGCTCAAGGCTAACCACAATGATTTAGCTTCTGTACCTTTGCCTGCTTGCTGTGACACAGAAATAGGGTATAAAGACCCATTTAATCTGTCATTTGAGGTCGCTTGCTTCCTATGGCAACGATCCCCTGCAGGCGTAATAAATTTCTATTTGCATCAAAGTGGGGTCTGAGTATCTCTGTCAGCTGTGTGAGTTACTATAGGTGTAGGTGGAATGAACAATCCAGTTATGTAATAACTCCATGTATTTGTTTAGTAGGCTCAAAGGGAAAAAAAATACACATTTTAATATTAAATTGGGATGTCTTGAAGACTAATAAAATAAACTATAAAGTTGCATGTAAGCTTTGGAGGAAGGAAGCATTGGGACACTGGAAGGAGCACCTATTTCAAGTTATCAGGAAGTCAAGAAGTAAAATACAAAGTGCAAGAGAAAAAATACAACAATAAAAAGGGGATTAGCAAATATGACAAAAGGAAGAACAGCACTTTACGTCATTATAACTGGTTAGAAATTTGAAAATGTCCTTGGGGAGAAGAAAGGGGAAAGACAATAGGATAATTATCTGAATTCAGTTTTAGTGACATTCATTACTTTTTAATTTTGAATTTATTTTTAGTATCCAAATATTAAAAAATGAATAAAAAATTTGGAAAAAAGTGGATATAATTAAATCTATATTTTTATATTTAATCTTTTGTTACCAAGAAAAATCAGCAAATTCTTAAAGGAACCAGCGAAGGAACTATTATGCTTAATAATTTATTATATTTAAAATAAAGAGCATCTCGTGATACAAATTAAAATGATGAGCTAGGCATGACGTTTTAAGATTGTACGTGCTAAAAAAACCTCAGATTCATAGGTCCTGAAATTTTGCATTTTGTTGAAACAAAATGTACTTTTTATTTGGCCTGACTTTATCATTGAATACTAAGCTGGAGATATTAATGTCCCCCAAATTATTCTCTTCTTCCAAGACACTGGAGTGGTACATCTCACCATCCATGGGAGTCAGGTGCTATACAGAAATGGGGAGATATGCTATGTTGATAGTTTGGAATCCAACATAATAAATACATCTCCACCATAACATGTGTATACTTTCAGTATACAATCTCTATCATAATCTCAATAAAATGATTAAAAAAGATTTTGTGACTAATTTCATACCAGTGAAATATGAATAGGTATATAGTGAATCAATTTCAGGACCAGGTCCTAAAATGCATTCTTCCAAGCTCCCTATCCTCTTTCCACAGTTTGGTGTCTGGATGCAGCAACTTGGTTCTAACCAAGAAGATGAAAATGCTTTTATTTGGCAACAAAACGGAATCAGCTTTAACCTAATTATTCATGGATCACAGAGACATTACCCATGCATAGATTGCTTAATTTAGAACTGTTAGATGAACAAGTCTTCTTTTTCGTATGTTATTTTTGCTTTAGAGTCCTTTACTACTTTAGTTTGGATTATAATTCCATGGTTCATTGAAGTCAGTATGACTGGCCCTGGCCAATAAAAAGTGAGTGTGGGTAAAACCATCTCAGGAATGATGCTTTAAAAACCAGCTGATTGTTTATTGTGTCATTTTTTCTGTGTCCCAAGAATGTCATAGTTCCAGATAGAGGTTTATATCTTTTATCTGATAAAGACAGTATAGACCAAGGCTTAAACTGATCCATTCTGGGTATATAGTATATGAAGAGGAAAAAGAGACCTTTGTTATCTGTAAGCTACTGGTATTTGGAATTCTTTGCTGTAGCATATTGTTGATTTTTGGCTAACTTAAGAAGATTAACCTGAACCCTGATTAGTATAACCTCACTTAGCAATTTCACGGTTTATGCAGTTGGAGGGTGGTGAAATAGGAAGTGGAAAATACAGTTAAGTTACTCTTTGCATATAGATTATAAAAGAAGTAAGTACAATGTAAATGCAAAATGCTTTTCATTTTTCTTGCAGATGCATTAGATGGATATATTTTCTATAGATTTAATGGAGAAAATGAATCACATAGATCACTCATACACAATTGATAGAATTCCAGAGGTAGTGTGACTAAACAGGAGAGGAAGTAGGGTGCAGAGAGTTGAGATTTAAAGATAGAGCCCTAGTTGCTTTCTTATTTTAATTATAAAGCATTCTGAGGGTGAATAGGAACATAGGTCAGACAGGATGCTGAGTCAATATTGAGCCTACAGAAAAAGGCTAAGTGTTGGGAAAGAGGACTCACCGTGCTGTTGGCAGCACAAACACAAAGCAAGTTTGGGAGAGAAGAGGGTAGTGGAGATGCTTTTGAAGAGGTCATTGGATATTGCTGCAGGGGTGGCCTCAGACAAAAACAATTCCGAGTGAGCCAAGTAAAAACTAAACGGAAATGGAAGGAAAAGAATATACACTTCAAGTATCTGGAATTGAAAAGAACACAAAATGAGAACAATAAATGGAGAGGGTAAAAAAGTCAAATAAAAGCATTTCAGGGATCACTGGAAATGCCTGAAAGCAGAAATAAAATGACATAGGCTGATTAGAGAGGGCAAAGTGACAAAGTGTGAAATGGTCACCCGAGAGGTAGAAAAAATGAAAAACTGGGAGGCCAAAGATAAGTGAGGTGCAGCAAGGTAGGATTTCAGGATAAAAAGTGCAGAGAAAAGAATGCATGATGATACAGATTAAGGCAGCAGCTACCAGTCTAGAAAATAGATAACCCTGATTATATATAAAATATCTAATTATTCTTTAAGTACTCTAAATAAACTACTATAACTCCATATCCTGCTTTCCCTAGATGAAATAATATTACAGACACTTTCATACTGTAAGAATGAAGAAAGTATTGCATACTTTCATATTGTAAGAATCAGCTAATTTTAAATTATAAACTTTAAGTTTAAATTGTCAGACTAAGACTAATGGTCTATCACACTAATTTAAACTAATTTAATCACCTTAACTAATTAACTAATTGTTAATTAGTTTAACTAACTTAACTGTTAATTAAGTTAGTTCAACTAACTTAACTGTTATTTAACTAAGGGTTAATTAGTTTAACTAACTTAAACAACTTAAATAGTTTTTCATTAGTTTAACTGGAGATATTAATGTCCCCCAAATTATTCTCTTCTTCTAAATTTAATTAGTTTAACCAATCAACTAACTAACTAGTGTAACTAACTTAACTGTCAATTAGTTTAACTAACATAAACTAATTTAATTATCTTAATTAGCTAATTAACTGATCAGTTTAACTAATTAACTAGGTAGCTAACTAATTTAGCTTAACTAACTTAATTGTTAATTAGTTTAATGAACTTAATCAACTTAACTATTTTTTAATGTTTAACTAACTTATTCTGATTTAATTAGTTTAACTAATCAACCAACTAACTAGTTTAACTAACTTAACCAATTGTTACTTAGTTTAACTGACTTAAACTAATTTAATTAGCTTATCTGACTCTTTGACTAATTAGTTTAACTAATTAACTAATGGTTAATTAGTTTAGCTGACTTAATGCTAATTAACAGTTGATTAGTTTAACTAACTTACCTGTTAATTAACTAATTGTTAATTAGTTTAACTTAAACTAATTTAATGCATTTAACTAATTAACTAATTGTTAATTATTTTAACTAATCAACGAACTAATTAACTGATTGTTAATTAAACTAATTAACTGATTATCAGACTAATTTAAACTAATTTAAGTTTAAATTACAGACTTTAAGTTTAAATTGTTTGTCTTTAATACTACAGACACTTTCATACTGTTAGAATGAAGAAAGTACTTTCATATTTTAAGAGACAGAGTCTCACTTTGACACCCTCGGTAGAGTTCTGTGGCATCACAGCTCACAGCAACCTCCAGTTCTTATGCTTAGGTGATTCTCTTGCCTTAGCCTCCAGAGTAGCTGGGACTACAGGCGCCAGCCACTGTGCCCGGCTATTTTTTTGTTGCCTTTTGGCTGGGGTTGGGATTGAACCCACCACCCTCAGTATATGGGGCCAGCACCCTACTCACTGAACCACAGGTGCCACCCTTTTTTTTTTGTTGTTGTTGCATTTTGGCTGGGGTTGAGTTTGAACCCACCACCATCGGTATATGGGACAGGCATCCTATTTATTGAGCCACAGGCACCGCCAACCCACCATTATGTTTTTAAAGTACAACAATGTCAACTCATATCACTAAAGTTCATTAGTTGCCCTTAACGTGTAACATCTTTATTGCTATGCCACAATTAGCCTTGCAATGTTGGAGGTACTTGGATTTATTTCTAATTTGGAGCTACTACAAGTAACATACTTATGTGTATTTTTGGCCCAACATCGCGGAGAATTTATAGAAATAGAATTTCTAGATTACAGGGATGTTAGCTGTCTTTCCTAGACAATGGCAAACTGTTGCCAATATGATTGTACAATTTAGAGTCTGAATAACAGTATGCAAGAATTTCTGTTGCTCCACTTAGTTGCCAATTATTAGTTTTGTTGGAATTTTAAATGTTGCCTTCTTTGTTGTATCCAATTTTAAATCATTGTTGTTTAAAACTGTATTTCACTAATGACTAATGGGATTGAAAATTTGTTCCTCTTGCTTATCAGGCTCCTCTTTTGTAAATACATACATTTGCAAATTTTATAAATTTTATTTATATAAATAAATATTATATATTTTTATATATTTGGTCAAATTTTATAAATTTGAGATTTTAGTTCAAATTTTATAAATTGTAAATATGTACATTTGCAAATTTTATAAATTTTATTTTGTTCAAATTTTATAAATTTGCTTGTTTTATTTTGTTCAAATTTTATAAATTTGTAAATACGTACATTTGCAAATTTTATAAATTTTTTTATTTTGTTCAAATTTTATAAATTTGCTTATCATTTTTCTCATACAGAAAGAAAATAATCTTTCTTTCTGTATGAGATCAAATTTTATAAATTGCTTATCATTTTTCTCATATAGAAAGAAAGAAAATAGTCTTTCTTTCTGTATGAGATCAAATTTTCCCAATATCATATGTTGAAGTGAATGTCCTTTCCCCATGACTATATGGTACTTCTGTATAGTCATATAGCAAACAGCCAAAGTGTCTATGTCTGTTTCTGAGATATTGGATCTGTTTCATTGATCTTAGAATCAGTATGTGAGCCAAAATATCAATGTCTTATTTAACTATAGAATATAGAATTTCTTGTTGTCTAGTAGGTTCCCATTTTTCTTATCCTTCTCTAGGACTATCCTAGATATTCTAGAAATTTTCATTTCCCTAAAAATTTTAGAACCAGCTTGACAATTTCCACACAAAAAATTATTAGATATTGATTGATATTATACAGGATGTGTACATCAGTTGTGGTAGAGATGATAGATTTAGGATATAAAGTCTATAGTACATCAATATATCCAGTTATGTATGTATATTTTAAACAATTCCTAAGGAAGTTTTCCAATTTTTTCTGTAGAGAGCTTGTGAATCTAGCATTAGATTTAGTTTATGTATAGTAATTTTTATGATAGTAAAATTTTGAAAGCTTTATTTGTTGTTGCACAGATATGTAGGATTACAAATAAACTCTCCATTAATTCTGTGTAATACCTTATTAGCTATTTTCTATATAAACAGTAATATCATTTCCAAATAATGATAGATTATGTTTTTTCTTTATAAACCTGTGAACATCATACTTGTGTTTTTGTCCTTAAATATTGGCCATGACATTTAATAAAATGCCAATGAGAATCAAGAGCAAGTCTGTCTTGGTTCATATTTCAAGGAGACTATTTTCAAAGCCTCACAACTATAAATAATGTTTACTGCAGGTTTTATTATGTGTAAGCATTAACAGAAGTCCCTTATATTCTTAGTTTAAAACCATTACAAAGTTTGCAAAGATGTGAACAGAAGCTTTTCAAAAGAAGATAGACAAGGGGTTAATAAACGAATGAAGAAATCTCACATCACTAATCATCAGAGAAGTGCAAACTAAAACCACAGTGAAATATCACCTTACCCTGTCAGAATGGCCATTATTAAACAGTTAAAGCACAATAGATGCTGGCACAGGCGCAGAGTGAAGAGTGCCTGTACAGCGTTGGTGAACTGCAAATTAGTACAACCTCTGTTGAAAACAGTATGTTATTTTATTCATCTTGAATGGGTATTAAATTTTATTACGTATCTTTTTATTGCCTAGGTGAACATTATTAAATGAGTTTTTATTTTCTTTCAACAGACATCGTGGCAAGTTCCTCTTACTCAGTTTATCTTTTTTTTTTTTTTTTTTTGAGACAGAGCCTCAAGCTGTCCTCCTGGGTAGAGTGCCGTGGCATTACAGCTCACAGCAACCTCCAACTCCTGGGCTCAAGCGAGCCTCCTGCCTCCACCTCCCAAGTAGCTGGGACCACAGGCGCCCGCCACAACGCCTGGCCATTTTTTGGTTGCAGCCGTCATTATTGTTTGGCGGTCCGGGCTGGGGATTCGAACCCGCCACCTTAGGTGTACGTGGCTGGCACCTTAGCCGGTTGAGCTATAGGCGCCGAGCCTACTCAGTTTATCTTTTGACATCAAATTGTCATTCCCGAGTGCTACAGTTTGGATGTGGTTGGTTTGTTCCTTGTATGTCTCACGTTGAAACTTGATCTCCGATGCCATGTCCACGGTTGGGCCTGGTGGAATGAACTCTCACAAATGCCTTGGTGCTTTTTAGTTTCCATAAGAACTGGTTGTTAAAAAGAACCAGGAACCTCCCCACTTGATCTTGCTTCACTCCCACTATGTGATTTCTGCATGCTGGCTCCTCTTTGCCTTCTGCCATGAGGGAAACAGCATGAGGCCCTCCCCAGAAGTTGAGCAGATGCCGATGCCATGCTTATAAATAGCCTCAAAATGGCAAGCTAAACAAACCTTTTTTCTTATAAAATACCCAGCCTCAGGTAGTCCTTGCTAGGGTGTTCCTCTCATGGCCATGACCCATTTGCTGATTTTGTGAGGACGTTTTTGCTTATCTGTGGTGTCACATACATGCGCAGACCTGTTTTGTTGTTGTTGTTGACTAATCGGCTTTCCTTAGTGTTTATGGACTTGTTGTGAGGTTTAAGATAATTTTTCTTCTTGCAACATGTTAATGTGTGGCAGAGGAAGGAAAATAAAATGTTGGCTCCCCTTGGGAGTTTATAGCATTACAAACGGATTAAGACACTAAGATATTTTAGAATTTTTGAATATATGTTCAATATTGAGATCAAACTAAATTTATCTCAGTGTATTCTCTGCCAGGTGTTAATATAAAATTAAGGTAATATCCTAAAACTGTGTGAGTAATCCTGCTTTCTAACAGCCAGTTCTTATGGAAAATATTCTAAAGTATTTTGAGTAACCCGGGAAGTTCCTCTCCCCCCTTTTTAGTTGAATGTCTGCAGTAATTCAACAGTGAAGCCATCTGGGCCTGTTTTTTCTTCATAGAAATTTTGCTAAATACTGCCTTAAAATCTTAAATAAAAATATGTTTATAGAGGCTTCTCAATTTATCTGGAGGTAGTTTTACTAGGCAGTTGTATCTTTTTGTGGAATTTGTTCATTTTAATCTAAATTTCAAAATTTTGATATTAAGTCTTCTGGGATGACAGAGTAAACACCTTTGGAAATCAATTCCTCCATATAAGTAACAAAAATGAGCAAAATTCGACAAAATCACTTCTTTTAAAAGTGTAGAAATTAAATACAGACTTGTAAAATCCAATAAGCCTCTATTGAAGAAATGTTACTGCATCTCAGGGAGATGTATGGCATTTAATTTGCCCTATTCCCTTCTCTCCATTTCCATATCCTTGAAAACAACAAAATTGCAACCATGCATTTGTAAAAACTAACACTAACATCATAGAAGCCATTGATAGGACCATATCAAGTTTATAGGTCCTCAAAAACCTCATGCACAGAAAACTGGGTTGATCTTATTCATAGATAGGGGTTATTTTTGACCTGACTCGCTCAGTAGTACAGTCCTTATCCCCAGAGTATTTGTCAAAATAGCAAATGGCAGTTGCTTAATATCAGAGTTCTCTGTGGTGATCGTTATTAGTTAGGGGGAAAAAGTTGGCCAAAATACATACAAGGAAAGTCTGGGAAATAAGACATTAATGAGGGATTTGAAAAGCTATGACATATTCTTTGTAATCTAAAACCTCAGATACATAGGTAGGGATGTGCATATACTTAGGACAAATCTCCGAAGGATCTAATCCCTCACTTCTGGCTGAACTTGAGTCTCTTTACAATAGTGTTTTCAACCTTTTCTATCTCACGGCACACTTGAACCTATAGTTAAATTTTCACAGCACACTTAAGTTATGTTGATTGAAAAAAAAAGCAAAAAAAAGAATATACTGTGTTTTGAAATTTTTTAAAAAATAATTTAATTAATGATCTTTAAAATTTTTCATGGCACATCTAAGATCCTCTCACAGGTATGGGTTGAAATCTCAGCTTTACAAGAAGGAGGTAAAGGATAAGGAGAATTTTAACATTTTTGGATGGTTTAAGGTATGCTATAAATATCCACACAGTCTTTCTGCACTTAAGAAAATACTATTCAATCAGCTTTTCACTAAACAAAGCAAACAAAGACTTCAGTGTTTTTATATTCCAGGGATTACAGAAATTCTATAATTGGGCCAATATAGTAACTAATCAATAACAAAACAACAACAAGCCTTGAGAAAGAAATACATTTAAATTTCACAGCCTCCCCAGTAGATTATTTTAAATAACTGTCTCTATCCCTAAAAATCCACAGTCATTAGAGAAAGATATTGTTAGAAGATAGTAGAATTCAGTATCCCTACAACATATAATCACAATGTCCAATATAAAATAACAAATTATAAGTAGACTTCTGATTTCCACTTGGAATATTAAGAGGGGCATTGCTTCCAACCTTACAATAAAGAAGCAATATAAACTGCTAGTCCATGGATTTTCTAAAACATATTAGAGAGACAACATCACAGAGCAATCAGTTAACCAGTAACCCACAAAGAGACACTTGCAGGCAGAGAGAATGCTCTAATACTATACTTGCTTAACTTGAGCAGACATACACAGAGATTAGGAAAATCATTCAGCTAGTATTTTATTTTTATGTTTATTTTTTATTTTTTGAGACAGAACCTCAAGCTGTCCCCCTGGGTAGAATTCTGTGACATCACAGCTCATAGCAACATCCAACTCCTGGGCTCAAGCAAGTCTCCTGCCTCCACTTCCCAAGTAGCTGGGACCACAGGCACCCACCACAACACCTGGCTATTTTTGTTGTTGTTGTTGCAGCCATCATTGTTGTTTGGCAGGCCTGGGCTAGATTCGAACCCTCCACCTTAGGTATATGTGGCTGGTGCCTTAGTCACTTGAACCACAGGTGCTGAGCCTCAGCTAGCATTTTAAAAGTATTCATAAAGTCCAAGTATGCACAAGCAGAAGATCTAGAAGCCTGAAGGACCATGGATTTAGAGAGTTTGCAGACATACAAAAATTCTTCTACATATGCCCTATGGGACCTCAACAGGCACTCATAAAATATGATGGGTAAAAGTTTGCAGAAAAGCCCCCTCCCTTTTTTTAATGGTGCAGAACCAAAACAGTAAAATAACTGCCTCTGAAAGGGTTCAAATACAAACTCACCTCAGTAATTCCACTTTCTTTTCTTGACCATTATTTGCTGAATCTCCCTGATAATCAATAATAACCATAAAATACAGTTATGCTTATCTTGAGAGAAGAAAATTAATACTGGAAGCTTTCTAGGAGAATTTTTCCTCCTAAATATATAAATTAGATATTTGAAGAAATGCTAATTTTGCTGCTCTCAGAATTTTTATAATATGAGATAATCAAATATCTTGATCTTTTAAGCTATTATAGGTGTATACATTTTAAAGAATTTATACATTGACCCATTTTCCTAAACTTTATTGAAATTTTATTGTGGTAAAAGCCCATCAAAAACAACAAATATTTATTCAAGAATTAGAAAATACTAAATTAACAACTAGTTTTGTGAATAACTGTGCTATAATAGAGGGTTACATTGAAGAAGAGTCTCACTTTCTGTTCTGATGCAATTAAGTGATCATCAAGAATCACTCATGATGTTTAAAAAAAAGATTGGTGTGAAGTCATGATCAAATACAAAGCATGCCAAGGCATCTTCCCTTTGTTTCTGGCCTGCCCTTGTTTCATGCCTGCCTTAGCAGACCCCAGGCTTCTGGAGTTTCTGAGCTAACTTTAATATCAGCTTCTGGAAATGTGTCAACACTGGGCCCTGGTGTTGTCTCATGCCCCAGTACTGTGCCTGTCACAGGGTTTTTCCAGATAAAGTCAATCTTAAGACCTGGGATAAGTAACTAGTTCTTCAAATTCATAGATATTAATTCATGATCACAAGAATCAAGATAAATTGAGGAAGCATGACCTCACTAATAGGACAAATTGAGATGCTTATTATTGGCCCAAAAGAAATAGATATGTACAAGCTGTAAGAAAAATAATTCAAAATAAATTTTAAAGAAGCTCAGAGAACTTCAAGAAAATACAGGAAAATAAGTCAAAGAAATTGAGAAAAACAATAACTAAACAGAACAAAAATTAAACAGACAGATTAAAGTAATTTTTGAAAAATAAAACAGGGCTCAGTGCCTGTGGCTCAAGTGGCTAAGGTGCCAGCCACATACACCTAAGGTGGCTGGCTCGAATCCAGCCCAGACCCGCCAAACAACAATGACAGCTGCAACCAAAAAATAGCTGGGCGTTGTGGTGGGCGCCTGTGGTCCCAGCTACTTGGGAGGCTGAGGCAGGAGACTCGAATGAGCCCAGGAGTTGGAGGTTGCTGTGAGCTGTGAAGACACAGCACTCTACCCAGGGGGATAGCTTGAGGCTCTGTCTCAAAAAAAAAAAAAAAAAAGAAAAAAGAAAAATAAAACAGAAGCTCTGTAGCTATAAAATACAATAAGCAACATGAAAAAGGCAAGAGAGAAAATCAACAGCAGAATTTCCATTAAGCAGAAGGAATAATCTAAACTCAAAGATAAGTTATTTACAAATATATAGTTCAAGGAGAAAAAGAAAAAGAGAATGGAAAATAATGAAGAAAACTTAAGGAACTTATGGGAAAGCATCCAAAAAAGCAAATTTTTTTGTCATAGATTTTCAAGGAATAGAAAAAATATAGAGAGATATAAAGCTTACCTAAATCAAGTGTAGCATTAAACTTTTCAAACCCAGATATATATATAAATATCCAGGTATAAGAAAGTCAAAAGTCTCAGATAAGATTCAATCCGAATAGAAGTATCTTAAGACATATTATAATGAAACTATTAAAGATAAAAAACAAAGAGAGGATTCTGAAAGCAGTAAAAGTAAACAAGCAAATAAAATATGGGGGAATTCCAATATGACCTTATAGACTAATAAAAAGTGAGATGATATTTTCAAAGTTCTGAGGGAAAAAACAAAATAAAATTGGCCAAACAAGAATACTGTGTACAGTTTAACTGTGCTTCAGAAAAAAGGAGAGATGAAAACATTTTCAGGCAAACAAAACTTGAAAGATTTTATTATCACCAGATCTATTTTATAAGAAATGCTAAAAGAGTATCTAAAAGCTGGAAAAAAAACTAAAAGAACACTAATGGATAACTTAAAACATCTCAAAAATAAAAATCACTAGTAAAAGTACATATACAAAATCATAATTCTTTGGTACTGTCACGTATGATAAATTGCATGCCATTAATACTAAAGTTAAAAGACAAACTGATACAAACAATAATATCCACAATAATTTCTTAGAGGTAGTACAAAAGGGTTTAAATTTTGCCATCAAAAATTCAAAATACAAAAAGAGGAATAGAGCAAATGTTTAGAAGTCTTTGTCTTCTTTTCAAAATCAAAGTTAAATTGTTATCAGTTAAAAAATATTATAACCACATAATGTCTTTTATAAACTTCATTGTCACCACAAACAAAAACCTATAGTAGTAGACTATAAAAAAATCAACAAACTTTTAGCTAGACTAAGAAAAACAAAAAAAGAGAAGACTTAAATGAGAAAGGAGATATTACAACTGATGCAACAGAAACACAGTGACCTCAATTGGATAACTAAGAAACAGATATAGTCTTGGAGACATACACATTAACAAGACTTAATTATAAAGAAATACAAAAATCTTAATGAATGTATACATTCATGATGAGAAGGTATGAATGAGAAAACTGAATTAGTAATAAAAGTCTCCCATCAAGGAAAATATTACACCTGATGCCTTTACTGCTGGATTCTATCAAACATTTATAGAAAAACTGATACCAATACTTCACAAACTATTTCAGAAAATTGAAGAAGTGACTGTACTTGCAAACATATTTAATGAAGACATCACTTTCCTGATAGTTTCTGGGAGAATGGGGACTGAAGACCCCATTCTTGGCAAGGGAAAGCACCCCCAGTAAAAGAAGAAAACTAAAAAGTAAGCTGAGGAGTCAGAACATAGAAAAGTCAGCTAGTTTACATTTAAGCTAGCCATTGATAGTAAGCTTCCTTCCTTTTCTGAAATTCTAGCCTGTTGGGGATACAGCTTACAAATATCCTGCTGGGTCTGTGAGGACTCTGAGGAAAAATGGTCATAGAAGAGACTGTGGCAAAGACCTAGAAAGATTCATTAACTGAGTCATTTCCTACCTAGTAAACAGGCAAAACAATACCCATTGTGGAGATTTGCGTTTGCCTGGGGCAGAGATCAAGGGAGTAGCTGGAGCACTGAGATATGGGCAGAAAAGCTTATATCCCTTATTGCAGAGGGAGATTCTCTGTGGTGGTAAGGGGGGAGGATTCATCCCTCCCACCTATTCCTTAGAGGAGATTAACACCAGTGGTGTTTTACTCCACAGGGAACTAGCAGAGTTTAACACCTCCCTAGAAATCTGTGTGTGTGATCTCAAGTGGGAGGCTCTCCTAATATAAGGCTCAGATTTCAGCTTTCTCAAGGCTACCCTTAAGGTAAATAATATTAACAGTAGGAACTGATATGTTCAATCAGAGAAACTGCTGGTGGCTTTGTTCCCTCCCTCACCTTACCCTCTGGGCAAACAGACTTTAATAAAAGCAGAGTGGAGCAAACACTCTGGGCCATTGCCAGAGCCCACAATTGGGCAATGGACCCCTGAGCTCCCACCTTTAATTCTACTCTATGTCTCATGTCTTCATGGAAGAACTACATGATTCAGCAGTTGCAATACTGAGTACATATCCAAAACAGAAAAAAATGCTTTGAAGGGATATCTGCCCTTCTACATTCATTGTGCCATTATTCACAATAGCAAGACTTGGAATCAACCCAAGTGTCCACCACTGGAGGAATGGCTAGAGGAAATATGGGATATATACACACTGCAATAATATTCAGGCACAAAAAAGAAGAAAACGCTATCATTTGTGACAATGTGGATGAACTTGAGGGACATTATGTTAATTGAAAAAAACAACACAGAAAGAAGGAAAATGCTACATTACATCATTCATATATGAAATCTAAAATAGTTTATCTTGTAGAAGTAGAGTTTAATTGTGGTTACCAGAGGCTGATAAGGCTGGCGGAGGTGGTTGGGGATATGTTAGTCAATGGATACAAATTTCAATTAGGTAGAGGGAATAAGGTCAAGGAATCTTTCATACAACATGGTAACCATAGATAACTATATTTTATATCCTTGAAAAATGCTAAAAATAGATGTCAAGAATTCTTACTATGAAAATGATAGCTGTGTGAAGTAGTACATGATTTATTTATTTATTTTGCAGTTTTTGCCCAGGGCTGGGTTTGAACCCACCACTTCCAGCAGATGGGGCTGGCATGCTACTCCTTTGAGCCACAAGTATTGACTATAATGCATTTTTAATTAGCTAGAGTTAGTATTATCTAATGTATATACTTCAAAACAATATGTTGTACATGGTAAATACATACATATTTATCTGTCAATTTAAAAGAAATGAACTAAAATTGTGTTCAGAAAAGCAAAACAAACAAACAAACAAGAACAAATAAAAACAGCTCTAGAGTTTGAGACCAGCCTGAGCAAAACAAGATCCCGTCTCTACAAATAGAAAAATTAGCCAGGTATTGTGGTTGGCACTGGTAGTCACAGCTGTGTGGTAGACTGAGGCAAAAGGATCATTCAAGCCCTCTTTAAGAGTAAGAGGCTGCTGTGAGCTTTGATGCCACAGCCCTCTACCCAGGGCAACTAAGTTAGACTCTGTCACCCCCCCCCCAAAAAAAAAAAAACTAAACACATTTTTATAAATTATCACCAATATGTGGTAGTGGTGTTATTTTAAATGTTTTAAGATATTCCAGAGACTGGAGTGGAGGTCACTGCTAGAATGTAGGGGTGTTAGAATGAACCTCAATAGTTTGACACTGCATCTACTTAACCATTCCTTCCCTTTAAGCACCTCTTCTCATGGAATTAGGGAGAGTCTGATGTCTTCTGAGATGCCCTTCTCACATTATTTTTTGCAACAATGTATCTTTTCACTTTCTGTTTAATTCTTATATTATGGGGCTGCTGGCTAAGGCATATAAAATACACTTAGAATTTGCTTTGCAGACTCAACTCTCTCCAAAGTTTTATTCCAAGTTATAGACTAGAAGTAGTCCCTTATGTTGGGCACTGTACTCCTGTCCAGCCAACAGGGAGCTCCCATATTTTGGGGATCATTGAACTTCCAATAACAATTTTTAATTCCCACTTGATTCATTAAATACATACATACCAATCAAACTTCTATAAATTAACCACCCAAAGGATTGTAACAAATTGGTCAACATACAGCAATGGGCAAAATAAGAAATTAGGCTACAGTACTGATATATAAATGTGATATGTGTCCGATCCATGAAAATTAGGTCAACTTAAAAATTTCTCAATGTAGGGAGCTGGTAAACCGTGAAGGTTCTATTGTATATAAAATATATAAATATGTATATGTGTATGTGTCTGTTTATATGTGTGTGTGTGAGAGAGAAAGAGAAACAGAAGATAGGAGAAATAATTTGAGTAATTGACATCTTTGTTCTCCACACTGAGAGAAGTGATCTGGAAGAATCATTCTACAGGACTGTTATGGCTATTTTTAATGGACATTATTAATGTTTTAATAAAAAGAAAGTTTAAGCATTGTGATGCTTCCTTCAACACAATTTATCAAGATACATTTTAATCTGCCTATTTTAAAAATGACCTGACTCCTTAACAACTATTGTGCTGACTATAGGTATTTGTTTCCTCATATAATAAAACTACCTACAGACCTACAGATCAAAGGTTAGAACTTCTGACTTAGTAGAATTGGAAGTCTCAAATTTTATAATGTACTAAGTACTTTTGTGAATACAAAAATCATTGGAATTAAATAGTTCCTACTGAAATGATTACCTTAGTATTCCCAAATCTAATTTTAGATCTTCAGAAATTGTTATTTGTCTAGGAAAAGTCATTTACTTTCAAGTTACTTATGTGCAAAAAGATTGATCATATTATATAACTATGAATAATTGTGATAGATAATGAATAGCTTACACATTATGAGATTAAGTAGTCAGTACTTGTGGGAAATTTGTGTCATTTAATGTGTATATTAGGTAAGAATCTCCCTTGCAAATAAAGACCTCCTTTGTAAAATACTTAACTCAGGAAATCCAAAGTGATAGTAATTGGCCTGTGATTTTCTTTGCTATGCCATTATCATATTACTTACAAAAGGAGTTAAATATATTATTCATATTTCTTATTTAAAATATTTCCAGGAAGAATAAAATTACTCTAATATAAAATAGACATAGGCAGACCTGGCACATTTTTACTTTGACCTGTTATGTCAAACCTCAGTTATGTCTTTTATGTATTTGACTTATCATAGAAAACTTTTGTCCATTGTATTTGGAAGATCTTGGTTGATAAAGGAGTCCTTGAGTATCCATTCAAAGAGGGAATTTAATATATGACTCTACTTTAAAAAGAAGTGTATAGGTAGGTCAGAGTAGCTTCTAATAACATTCTATAAAACATTGTAAGTTTAAAGATGATTCATCAGATTTTATGGACAGCATAGGAAATTCTAGGAAAGCCTGATGGGATCCAATTCCTGCTGTTATTGCTTATAGAAATATCTTCTTTGTTTGCTCAAAAAATAGTTATATTCTGGATTAAGGACATCTAAAAAAGAAATGTATGATAGTAGACTATACAATAGTTTTTATAATAAAATTCTATTTTAAGTCATTAAAAGTTATTTCTTTTTTTGATTGATAGGTTTATAGAATTGGGGGCCTCACCTAATGTGCATAATGTCATGGTATATTTCAAAACTATTAAAAAATAGTATAATTGTCTTACCACAGTAAATAAGTAAGTAAGGTGATGGATGTGTTAATCAGTTCAATGTAAGCATTTCACATTGTATATCAAATCAGTACACTGAACCCCATAAATGCATCAATGTACACAGTTACGATTACATAAAGACAAAATTGGAGCATGATATTTAAGAGTAACTCTACATATTTGCTCTAGTTTTATTTGGTGAAAAGGGGGGTAAAACTTATAGTAGGAATAAAAATAAATTGATTTTGTTATTACAAATTAAGGATAAATAGATATGCTAACATATAAGACACTATTTTTTAAATTAGGTAGACTATATGTAAAACTCAGCTTCCATAGAACGTTATGACTGTATGTACAGGGAAACTATTATTGACAATAATGAAGTAATTCCTCAGGCTAGTTTTATAGCTGAGAGATATAATCTTATTATTCTCTTCCCCTTAATCTGAGATAATTGGATTATAAGGAGACAGGCTCCAACTATTTCATTATAAACCAAATTTCCATCATCCTGTAGTATCAAGTTCTGCCAGGGGGAAATTTCCAGAGACAGAGTCAGGATTTTTGTTCACCCATAAGTATATATCTCTTTAAAATTAAATCTGCAAAGGGGGCATAGAATCTGGTGTGTTAAGTGCCAGCATGATCATTCTTGCCGGTGTCTATCTTTCACCTTGGTCAAGCAACATAAAACTTAAAAGAAATAATATGAGAGCTAAATATCAGAATCAATTAAACTAGCTTCCTTCTTAAACTGATAGAATTACATGCCTGGATAGGAAATAAAATTATTTTGCCTTTCCAATGTTTGGATAAAGTAGGGATTTCTACACTTGCACAATAACTTGAGAAAGAAATGTAGAATCATATGAAATTTACATAAACATAATACAAAGAACATTGTAACAGATTACACATCATCATTCAACTTGTTCCTTTTTGTCTGATATTTCTTCATCTATTTTTACTCTTACTCTGTCTCTGGTTTGTATCCTGTTTGTCCTGGTACCGGTTTGGATTTTTTTTAGAAATATCAGATATGCCCAAAGTGGTTTAAAAATAAAAATAGTCTTCATGATGCTTAATTTAATATGTCCATTCGTCTAGACCATACAACCCAGTTGTTTGGTCAAACATCACTCTAGATTTTTTCATAGAGGTATTTTTCAGATGCAATTAATACTTAAATCAGTAGATTTTGAGTAAAGTAGATATGGATAGACCTCATTCATTTAGTTCAGGGATTTAAGAAGAAAGTCTGATGTCCCAAAAGGAAAATCTGATGTCTCAGGTAGAATTTTTAATTATACCTATACACTGCCTGAGCCCCAAGATGGCTTGACAGCCCCTGCAACTACAGTAAATAATTCTTTTAAATAATTTCTCTCCTTGCTAATAATATTGTCTATATCTATCTAAATTGTCTCTATCTATCTATATTGTCTATATTTATCTAAATTTATGTCTATATATAACATAGACATAAAGAGAATGCTACTTATAAAATAAATCATTTTACATAATAGAAGAATCCAGAAGAGGACCAAGGAAAACAAAACTCTCCTCCATTTCTCTGTGATCCACTTAGTTCTACTCACTTCTGAACGTTCACTGTCTTCTTACTTGGTCTTAAACAAAAAAAAACAAGATTCCTGCTAGCAACAATTAGAACCACAGTGAAGAAATGAAGGTCTGATTGAGGCAGTTATGTCATGTGCTCATAATTGGAAAAATTGGTGGCTATTTTACTTTCATCTATCTTCTTAAAATAGCCACTGGCAAAAAAAAATTATGATTTGATTATGATTGGATTTGATAACTGAGACCCACTCAGGAGCCAGCTGGGATATCTAATCTCCATGAACCACACATTTTACATGTGTTATAGAAGCACATGTTTCTGAAATTGATTTATGTGCTTTTAGGATGAAGAAAGGCGGGACGTATGATGGTTGGGAAAGTAATTGTGACCAGGCTATGTATTCTACACTGACGAATTGTGCACAGGAACTTTGAATATTTGCTATGTGATAGAAGTACTGTAGAGCCACAGCAGAGGACATTCATCTCAATGTATGGTGTTGGGAAAAATTTGATCTCATACTGAAATGAAAGAAAACAGTCTTATAGGTAAATAAGAATAAGGGTGAGCAAAATCTATAAAATTTGAACATGTACATATTTACAAATAGGGAGCCCAATGAACTTTGTGAAAAATTTTCAATCCCATTTGTCATTACTGAAATGCAGTTTTAAACCACAATGATTCAAAATTACACACAGCAAAGAGGCAACATTTAAAATCCTGATAAAGCCAGTTGTTGGCAAGTATGTGGAATGACAGAAATTCTTGCATACTATTTCTCAGAATCCAAATTTTACAGTGATACTGGAAAATAGTTTGGCTAGTAAAGAAAGTTAACCTATACTCCTAAGTGCATGCATAAGTTCCTCAGAGGGACAAAAATACACATACCTACATTAACTTGTAATAGGTCCAAATTAGAAATGCATCAAAGTTTCACCAAAATTAAATGGCTAGATATGGCATAATTATGCAATAAGATACTGTATGTTAAGTAAAGAAATGAACTACAGTGATATGCATTAACATTGTATTTTAAAAGCATAATAATGAGTAAAAGAAACATCACAAAAGAATATGTATGGTCCATTTTCCAGATTATTAATTTAGCTTTCTTTCTCAACTTGATGTCACTCTGCAAGACTATGGATAACCTTGAAAAAGAAATGTTTGGCTCTGTGTATTTTCCACCAAAGCCCCCAGACACAAACAAAAACAAAACAGAATGAAAAAAAACAAAAAAACCCCCCAACAACACTTTAGAAGACTGTATTCCCAGTATCACAGCAATATTTACATCTTTTTTGCTATATAATAATTGCACAAATTAGGGGGGAATATGTGGTATTTTTATACCTGTATATAATAGGTAACAATCAAATAAAGGTAACTGGGCTAGCCATCACATTATTTGTTTCTTTGCATTAAGAACCTGAGAATTCTTCTCTTCTAGTTGTTATGAAGTATACAATGATGTATTATTAACTATAATTTCCCTGATTTACTACTGAACATTAGAACTAGTTTTGGTAATTTAAAGGATGATCCATGTCCTCAAACAAACCCTACACATTAAAGGCAGGAGTTTCTGTTCCAAGAACATCCTTACAGTTAGTAGTTTTAAAATTTGTACAAAAGCTTAAATGTTTAATCCCACCTCTCCTGTTTTTCTCAGGAATTAAGGGAACAGGTATAGAATGAAGACACATTAAATATGGAGATGATTCACTTCAAATTTAATCAGGAAGAATGCTGATCAAAGTCATTAATTAGAGTCTTATCTAATAATATTTCTCAGGACTGGAGAGGCTCTTTAAACAATCTACTGGTGACAGCATTAATTTTTTCTTTCAAATGTATTATTTAATTTTAATAGCTAAATTTCTTTACTTGGTTTTGACAAAGAGCCAATTGTGAAGAGATAGGTTTTCTGTAGCAGGAAAGTACTTCCTCCCTCCCCCAAGGAAAGAGATATCTCAATCAAAAAATACCCTAGAGGAAGACAGAGAACTTTTTTTTCTTTTTAAGTTATACTATTGCACAGTAAGCATAGATTGCATATGTAATTACCCTTAAGGTTTAGTTACTGAACCTTTAAAGTTTCAAATTTTCTTTTCATTATAAAGCAACAAAGTTTCCTAAATAGAATTAATCACACAGATTCAAAACAATGCCCTTAGAGGATTTAAGTTCTGAACTCCAATTTCATTACTGATACTTAGTTCATCTCCTTTAATATAAAGTTTACATTCAATATTTTATTTTGGCAACAACTCCACCATGGTTTTATCATTCAAGTAATGGCCTATGCAAGGTAACATGTTTAAGAATAATATTAAATCATTTTTTAAAGCATATTATCCCTAATTGATTAAAAGTTAGATGCAACTATATATATTTGTTGAGGAGAGAAAGGAATGAAAGAAAGGAAGGAAGAGAAAGGAAGATGCTGAACTAGATAGTCATGCAAGAATAACAGAAAAATAATGGAGAATTTTTAAAAGAAAACTGTATAGGGTGGTGCCCGTAGCTCAGTGGGTAGAGCACCAGCCACATACACTGAGGCTAGAGGGTTTGAACCCAGCCGGGGCCAGCTAAAATCAACAATGACAACTGCAACAACAACAACAAAATAGCCAGGTGTTGTAGCGGGCACCTATAGTCCCAGCCACTTGGGAGGCTGAGGCAAGAGAATCGCTTAAGCACGAGAGTTTGAGGTTGATGTGAGCTGTGACGCCATGGCACTCTACTGAGGGCTGACATAGTGAGACTTTGTCTCAAAAAAAAAAAAAAAAGAAAAAGAAAAAAGAAATTGTGTATAAAATATTCACATTCATCTACTATACGTAAACAATGAGGGCATTCCTTTCATATATTCCAGACAACTGCATGGGAAAGGTTATGCACTAGTCACTGTAAAAGAGAGAAAATATAATAAAACAATGCAGCAATTAATCTACAAATTAACAAAAATTAAATATTCAATTATAAAATCAATATATAAATAAAAATAAAATATAACAGATAAATAAAATATATAAAAATATGAAGAGTTACTAAAACAGCACATAATCAACCATTACATAAGGCATAATATATATAATGAATTCAATCAAATATTGAGCAGTCACTACGAGCTGGTGTCTCTTGGAAGTTTCAAGGCAGAGGAAACTGAACTGACAATAGAGTAAACAATAATATAGTCCAATATGCAAACATTGTTGCATGGAAAATAATATAAATATTTTGATATCAATCACTAGCTTGAAAATGTTTATAATAAATATGGAAAGACTAATTTCCCTAATATATAAATATATTTCTAAATCAATAAGCATAAGAGCAAAACTCAAATGAAATGACAAACAGTACATAGGGATTGACAGAAGCAGATGTGAGACAGCAACATCTAAAGACACAGGCAATGTCACTGGTAGTTGACATAATTTTGTTCAAAGATCAATGAAGTATTTTCAAGTGTCAAACAAAATTTTCTAAAAATTGCGGTAATTAAACTTTAAAATATAGTGAGATGGTAACTCTCTGATATTAATTCTTGGAATATGAATGTACACTTTCATATAAAGTAATTCATCTCATGTTTCAGGAATTTCAAAAGAAATTTAACATTTCTGGCTTGGTAGTTTTATCTATAATATAATAACATAGCTTAAAAAATAACGCAGAACAGAAGCATGATGGATGAAGACATTCATTATCGCCTTTCATATAGCAAAAACCTGAAGGAGACTGAACACCCAATGATCTGGAAATTGCTACAATAAAAGTAATTCATTCATGGGATGAAGTGTAATGGAATCAGTAGAAATGAATTTAAAATATTAAAAATGCTCTGTGTGAATATTATAGGACTTCAGTTAAAAATACAACTTTATTTTATAAACCCAGTTGAATGAAAAGTATTAGAGTCTTGTGCCACATAATGACATTTTGGTCATCCATGAACCATATAGAAGATGCTGATGCCCTAAGATTATAATGGAGCTAAAAAGATTTATCTCCCAGTGATGCCCTCTTACCATAGTAGCAGAACATATCACTCATGTGTTTTTGTGATGCCGGGGTAAAAAAATCTCCAGCACCAGTAATATTGAAGTGTAGCATACACAGTGTTGTACAGTACATGATACTGGAAGATGAAAATAGAGCGGCATCTGTGGCTTAGTGGGTAAAGCCCTGGCCCCATATTCCAAGGGTGGTGGGTTCGAACCTGGCCAGGGCCAGCTAAAACAGCAGTGACAACTGCAACAAAAAATAGCCATATGTTGTGGGAGGCATCTTAGTCCTAGCTACTCAGGAGGCTGGGGCAAGAGAATTGCCTAAGCCCAAGAGTTGGAGGTTGTGATACTTTGCTAAGAAGAACATTTTCCAGCTCCATCCATGTAAACATGAAGGATGTAAAGTTTTCATCTTTCTTTATGGCTGCATAGTATTCTGTGGTGTACATATACCACAATTTATTGATCCATTTGTGGATCAATGGGCACTTGGGCTTCTTCCATGACCTGACTATTATGAACTGGGCTTCAATAAACATTCTGATACAAATATCTTTGGTGTAATATGATTTTTGGTCTTCTGGATATATACCTAAAGTAAAATATGAATGTCTTAATACAATAGCTAAGAAAATGACACAAAGGCTATGTCAACCAGTTTGATGAAAATATTTCAAATTGTATATGAAAACACCACACTGTACCCCATGGTTGCATTAATGTACATAGCTATCATTTAATAAAAAAAAAAAGGAAAAAAAATTGGAGATTGCTGTGAGCTGTGACGCCACAGTACTCTACCAATGGTGAATGAGTGAGACTCTGTCTTAGAAAAAAAAATAGAAAACAAACAACTATGTTATCAGTTTATGTGTTTACTATACTGTACTTTTTGCTCTTACTTTAAAATGTGCTCTTTCTACTTCATCTTCCAGTTAGGAAAGCTGTGGAAGTGGAAGACTGTGATAGTGATGATCCTGGCCCTGCGTATGTGTTTGTGTCTGAGTTACCAAAAAAACTTTTTTAAAGTTAAAAAAGATTTTTTTCAGTTCTTCAAAATATGATGTTGGTATTTTAAGGGGGATTGCATTGAATCTGTAGATTGCTTTGGGTAGCGTAGACATTTTGACAATGTTGATTCTCTCCAGCCATGGTACGTTCTTCCATTTGTTAATGTCTTCTGCAATTTCTTTTCCTAGGGTTTCATAATTCTCTTTGTAAAGATCCTTCACCTCTTTTGTTAGGTATATTTCTAAGTATTTCGTTTTCTTTGACGCTACTATGAAGGGAATTGTGTCCTTGATTTGCTTCTCAACTTGGCTGTTTTGGGCATATACAAAGGCTACTGATTTGTGGACATTGGTTTTATGCCCTGAGAGGTTATTGTATTTCCTGATCACCTCCAGGAGTTTTGTGGTTGAATCTCTGGGGTTTTTAAAGATAAGATCATTAAAAAGCTTATAGAATAAATGTAGAAAAAAATATTTTGTGCAGCTGTAAAATGTGTGCTTTAAGTTAGGTCTTATTATAAGAGTAAGTTTATAAACATAAAGTTTATAAGGTATATAAATTAACTTAGCACTGAATAAGAATATTTTTATAGATTTAGTATAGCCTAAAAGTAGTAAACTGTAGTAAACTGTAGTGTGTAGTTTGCTATAGTGTACACTAATGTCCTAGGCATTCACATTCACTCGCCCCTCACTCACTTGACCCACCCAGAGCACCTTCTAATACTGAAAGCTCCGTTCATGGTAAGCGCCCTACACAAATGCACCATTTTTCCATCTTTTATAGCATATTTTTTACTGTAAATTTTTTATGTTTAGACACGCACATTTATCACTGTGTTATAATTTCTGCAGTATTCAGTATGATAACATGCACTACAGGTTTGTAGCCTGGGACCAATAACCTGTACCATATAACTTAGGTGTCTGGAAGGTCATACTGTCTAGGATCATGTAAGGACACTCTATGATGTTTGCACAATAACAAAATCATGTAAAATGCCTGTTTATATTGCATATCTATGTATTGCTAAGGGACATATTATATGTATATTAAATATATATTATGTATGAATATATCTCTAAAAATTTCAATCATTACTTAGTATTTTCTAAAATGTAAAATATTTGTAAATATTATTAATCATTTGAAAATTTATAATAAGCAGAAACAAAATCATATGGAGTGGCAAAAATTCAATAGGATAAGAAAAACAATATTGTGTAATCCTCTAAACTTAAAACCCATAGATAAAAGAGCCCACGTGGAGACTCCCAAGAGAGTTCTTCAGTTCTTTCCCCCTTCTAGAAGCTCTGGTGCTTTTTACTTCTTCTGTATTCCTTTCTAATTTCTAATAAAAGTCCTATCTTACCACTGGAAAAAAAAAAGAAAAACAATACTGACAGTACAAAGAAAAACACTGAATCAGAATTCTAGATATATGTGACATTTTTATAATTTAGAAATGATGTATCTTGAGAACATAGGCATGGAAAACCAGAAATGTTAGTTACTTGGGTCTCATTATCTGTAGGAGGAAAATGTTGTTTTGTTTTGTTTCACTTTTTGGTAAATGCTAAGTGAATTGGGGACATTGATTTCTCTGTAAAGGATGTTTTGCAATATTCTCAGGCGCTATTTCATAAAGAATAAAAATTGGTTTTATGTGGCCATTTCTTGCATCAACTGCCAATAACATCATGGATATAGAATTACATTATATTTCTGTAGGAGTGTGTCTCCTTGGAGTTAAAGGCGTATAGTCCAGTTACATAGGTTTTTATGATGTATACAAGAAGGAATGAGATTAAATCTTAGCAGGGTAGATCATCGTAGTGTCCTTTGGACATCTGTCTCAGATATCACTGTTTAAAGGTCTCTTTGAATAGAATGGAACGAGCATTTGACAACCTATGTTTATATTTGGTACTTTATGATGATAATTTTTGTTTTGAGTCCTGAAAATATGTGTTTGCTCTAGCATATCTTCAGGTTATAAGATATGTACTATCAAAGTTGAATTCTTTCTTAAGCGGAAGCTTTTTTGATCTCATACACAGGGAAGCTGAAAGATGTTTGTGTTGTAAAATCCTTGTAAGCAATAATTAGCATTCTGTTTCTTAAACCACTATAAAAACTTAGCATCATTTTTAGATAAATAACCTTTTTAAAGAAATTCTTGATTTTGATAACTGGTAAAGGTAAATTTTAAATGACATCACAAGAAAACTAAAGAGAAGAATATTTTGTGTTTTGCAACTCGGATTGAACTATAGGCAATATTCTAAGGGAAGTATCTCAGAAACAAAAAAGCAAATACCACATGTTCTCACTTAGAAGTGGGAGCTAAGCGGTTGGTATGCTTGGTTATATAGGATGGTATAATGTGGTGGCCCTCAACCTGTGGGTCGTGACCCACAGGAACTGTATTAAAGGCTCACAGCATTAGGAAGGTTGAGAACCACTGAAGTAATGGATATTGGAGACTCAGAAGAGAGGGGGAGAGTGAGAGATTATAAACTATCTTTAGGATACAGTGTGCACTACTTCAGTGATGGGAATATACAAACCCAGATCTCACCAGTATACAATTCATCTATGTAACCCCCCAAATGTATATCTCCTAAATCTATTGAACTACATTTTTAAAAAGAAAAACTACAAAAAATGTTAAAGGAATTTCTTTATACAAAGAAAATGATAAGAAAAGAAAACATGATGGAAAGAGAAAGTTACAAATAAATACAACTTTTTCTCTTAAGTTTTAGAAATATTTTTGAAACTTGAAGTAAAAATTAGAACTTTAAGAGTACTTTGAATGAACGTTGATCATAATAATGAAGAATAACTGAATACAAATGACTATTTCATTTGCATATTTATCTTTTTATTTATAAGAACTGTAGAAGAGGCATATTCTTTGAAAATTCATTAAATTATTCTTAGTGAGAGGGGCAGAGTCACAGCCATGCCCAGTTAATGCCAGGTATAGTTGGAAATGTATTACTAACCTTTGAATACAGAGGTTGACAAAAAAGTGTATACACATTTTAAGAAAGCAAAGAACTGTATTAAAATTGTAACTCTCAATAGACACTGATAATATTTGTTATCTTGTATATTGTATCTTTGTATCTCTCATAGTTGCAGAAGTCAAACATGACTTGAGCATTACAATTTTAAAACAGTTTCATTCCCTTTCTTATAATGTGTATACATTTTTGGCACCTTCTGTATCTATCTTTCTTAAGGTGTATTTATGTAGATAGGTAGATCAAGATTTCTATAGCTACTCACTTGTGTAGCTTTATTAATAACATATTGATAATACATGAACTTGAGGGGTTAAATTTCTTTTAATTTTTTATTTACATAAATAAAATACAGCAACAATAACATCAAATGATAAAGAATACAAAAATATGGTAATAAGAATCTAGTAATAATCAATAGTGCTTATGGGACTGAGAAGTTGGGCTTAATTTAGTAAAGAGTGAGCTGGGATAGTGAGCTGGAGTGATCAAAGATGTGGCACTTTAGAACAATAGAAGGGAAGGACCATCACAGAGATTGTACCAAAGTTTGAGTCTAAGATGTCCAGAGCCTGGTATAAGTGCTCTGAAACCTCTCCGATATAAACGCACATCAAAAACAGTAGAAATTTAGGGGCAGCGCCTGTGGCTCAAAGGAGTAGGGTGCCAGCCCCATATGCAGGAGATGGCAAGTTCAAACCCAGCCCTGGCCAAAACTGCAAAAAAAAAAAGTAGAAATTCCTTTCTTGCTCTCATACCCGTGGTTTACTGTGAGTATGTGGCTGCTTTACATATGGTGATTCAGAGATGTAGGCTCCTTCCACCCACTCTGTCTCTTAGAATCTGGTTACCATCCACATGTGCCCATAGGAGGAGACAGATTCTGGAGGAGGAATATCATGTTTCTTAAATTCTTTGTACACAAGCTGTACACAGTCCTTCACCAGTTCCTTTGCCATAGCATAACTGCAGGGATGGAAATTCTGTGTACGGATATGCTCAAAAGAAGGAGAAAATAGTCACTGATGAACATCTAGCTGCCTTTGCTATGAGACAACTTGAGTATATAATCACATGTGGAACACGAGAAAATTTTGAAATTCTCACAACTAGGCCAAGCTTAATTTGAAGCAGTATTATCTTATCCATTTTGTGCCTGATGACATTTTAGATCTTTATAAAATTTTTCCAGTTCTAGGTTTTGCATTTCGGCCTCCAATCTCTCTATCTCAGCCTCTAGGGAAATCGGACCTGATAAACATAAGGAACTATATTTATCATAAAGGACTATGTTTAACACAGGGCATAGTGACAGCTGCCCTTGGCTTAAAGCCAACTTGTCAAGTCAGTAACCCGCCAATGGTTTTGCATTAACATCATATTTATTTCTCTCTGTGTAAATTTATGTCTGGATACTCTGTCTTGGACAAAAGGCCTAAAGGTCTAGAATCTGCCCTTTGTTTTGCCAAACTCCCTACCATACATGATGTCTTTCCTCAGAATCCCAGCCAAGAATGAGACCTTGTACCTTCTAACAAACTACATTTGAAAGGCTATTTTCCTGCTTCTATCCCCCTGCATCCCCCTGGATGACCCAATGCAGGGTTCTGCCTGCTGGCTGCCTCACAACATCCCACCTGAACTCTTAACAGATTTACCGGCTACCAATATTTATTCACCCTACAAACACCCCAGTACTGTATTCTGCCAGCTGCTGGGACTTTCCCACAGTGCTACAAAGGGTCTGTCTTCCCAGTCCCTTCACTGTCTCAGGGGATGAATCTGTTTCTAGTTCCCCAAACTACCTGTTTCCTCTGGCCTCCTTTGGTACTTAATTCAAAATGTGTCCTAAGACAGAGAGAAAGTGGTTCATTCATACACATCAACTAGTCTGACTTCAGTTCCTTGGTATATTTATCACACAACAGTGACCTCAAAGGAGAGACAGAAAGGGCATGAGCATAGCTGCATCGGAAATGTTCACATCTCCTCTATCATACATAAAATGACTTAGGAAAGACAAGCCCATGACTTTCTAATTTCAGGCTTGTCATTTAAATTCAGATTTTCATCTTTTTTTTTAGTTTGTATTATACTGTAAGTTTTGAATCTTAATAAACATATGTGCATAAGAGTATATTAAAATTCTTAAGGCTTACTTGAGATTTAAGCTAACAAGAATATAATCTATTGTAGAATGTCTACATATATACAGATGGCCCTTGATACTATTTTTGTACCTTTGAACTGTATGACACTGAGACTTAATTTGAAATTGCTTCCTACAGGGTTTTGAAACATATGTACACAGTACATGATACACTCTTTGTTGCTTCTCAGTCCCTATGTTTCCTACCCAAGTGAAGTGGTACCAAAATGTAGAGCTGTTTAAGTTAAGGTTATCATCTACATTACATATGCTTGTGAGACTGGCAGGTGGTACTACTTGTCATGGAACTTCAGTAAATGTTCAGGACTTCAGGCAACTGCATGTGGTATAGTTTAGCAAGTATATAGAGAACCAGCTGTTCTCAAGGTGGCAGGAGATAGCTGTAAGGCATTTCTAGGGTGACCCCAAATTGGAGAATGGTATGAGTGATCCCATCCCATCTTCAATATCTTTTCTGCCCCAACCTTCTTATCTATGTAGTGTGTTTCCAGAATCAAGGGCAGATTTTTTTTTTTCTTTTTATGATGTTGGGACTGCCTTTATTTATTTTATTTTCCATGTTACATTGATTGCATTTGTTAAATACTGGCTTACTTCTTATAGATTTCATTCACTTTATTTTTCTAATTGTGGTCAAAATTTAAAAATCTGTCTATGGTCAGGAAAAAATTCTTCATACAGCCCCTTCAATATCAAAAACTCTCTCGATCACGTGTGAGGAAGATTTAACAAGACATCCACATTACATGGCTGTCAGCTTTCCCACCGAAGACCCATGAATCTCTGTGCCTCCTTCAGTTGTCCTATGAGCTGCTACTTCTCCTTAATGAATCTGACATTTGACATTGCAGTAAGTACAAGAGTTAAAATTTTGAACACAATATTTTCAGAAGGATTGAGAAATTGAAGTAGTTTATGAAATGGAAAAGAAGATAATCTTTGCCAAAGAATGAATGCTTAGTAAAGAAATTGAAAAAAATTAATGCCAAAAAGTGCATTAATAGTCTTTCATTCCTCAAGTCTTTAAGGATTTTATCTAAAATTAAAAATAAGATAATCATGTATAAAGTCAATCATACAGAAAAATATATTCATAATATAAAAATATAGAGCAGTAGATATTAGAGTACATAGAATATATGATTCTGTTCAGTGGTATATCACCTACTTTATACTATGGGAAGGGTGAAAATGAACAAAAACTTAGGTAATAGATAAATTTAAATTTGCTTTTAGCTGTTCAGAAAAATATACTAAGTAAGAGAAAGTACACTTTTACCAATGGCATAACTCATTAAGTAATTTAACTTTCTAAATTACATATCCCTTGCTGTGAGCTGTGTGAGGCCATGGCACTCTACCAAGGGCGATAAAGTAAGACTCTATCTATACAAAAAAAAAAAAAATTACAGATCCCATTTATTTGTTGTTTCCCATGATCATCTGAGTATGTGCATTATCATTGCCCTCAGATAAGTTCCTCTTAGTGAGGATGTTGACAAGAGGAATGAGATATTATTTCTGACAATGAACTCAATTGACCAGCAGACTGCATAATACTTTAGAATACCCTTACCAAGTGTGCTGTAAAGATCACGTTTGGCATTGTAGAACTGAATGTACTGGCTAATGTGGAGCTAATCATTCTGCATGAACCTATAAACACACTGAAAGGCTCTAACAAAGAGTAAATGAACCAGAAATAACCCTTCAAATGGCATAGAATATATGGTCTCATGCAAAAGTATTAAACGTTGAAAGTTTTTATAAAACTTTTATTCTCAGACTTACCAAGAGAATTTAAGTAAATAAATCTAGCAGCTATCAATGAAGAGAGTGATTCATGAAATCAGGTAGAGTTGAGGCATAGACTCGACTATGAAAAGCAAGTATAGCCATGATAATAGCAACTGGAAGGGTCCAGAGACTAAAATGAAAAAAGGTATGCTGATCATCAATTTCTTCCTACATCTATTTTATAAAATGATTTGAAGCAATAAAAACAGATCATATAAACCATGCTTAACCTACCCACAAACTAGAAGGGGAAGAGACTATTTTACTGTTACTCTGATGTTTTTTACTATGGAAATCAATTTTTTAAACTTGTATAATCTTAACCACTAAACACCGAAGGAAGCGTATTTTTCATTAGGTTTTGTTTCTTACCATCTACAAAATAAAGTCAGCATATTGGAAACATTATTTCAAAATATTCATTGCCTTAGTTTTAAAATGCACACAAGTAGGTAATAGCATGGAATGTAGGATAATGAACATGCTTTTAGATGTAATCAATTAGATGTTTCATTCATAATTCTCTGAAATCACTTAAAATATAACACTGGGAGTGCCTTTATGTTGCATTTTGGCAGCTATAATCACTTTTGCCTTTTCAGATATTTAGTAGATTTTGTATTGATTTATTCGTTAATCAGAGTCATTATTAATTTCACAATTAGCTTAAGAAAACTGTTTTGACATAGAGTGCAAATATGACCTATGAAAGGGTAAATTAACATTTTACTACTACATTTTAACCAGAGGCAAAGCCTTATGAAGAAAATAAAAATTATGTGACTGTGCCAAAACTTCATATTCTGAACTCTTTGAAATAAACTATTTTTAATGCAAAAAATTCAAAATGTTTAATTTATGCCTATAGATGAAAAAGAGAAAATGCACCTCTTTCTTTTTCTGCTGACAAAATAAAATGCCAGATTTATTTATTTATTTGTTTTTGAGATAGAGTACCGCTAGAGTGCTGTAGCATCATAGCTCACAGCAACCTCAAACTCCTGAGCTCAAGTCATCCTCCTGCCTCAGCCTTCCTAGTAGCTTGTACTACAGGTGCCCACCAAAACCCCTGGGTATTTTTAAGAGATGGATCTCACTCTTGTTCAGACTGGTCTCCAACTCAAGAGCTCAAGCAATCTACCCACCTTGGCCTCCCAGAGTCCTAGGGATATAGGCATGAGCCACCATGCCTGGCCTAAAGTGCCAGATTTAAAAACTCTAGTGAAATTTTTTTCTATTAATCTATGATTTTAGTAGCAATGAAAAAACTAACAAGGCTAGTTAACTTTTTAGTAAACATTTATGTAATTGGTAAGATTATGTATTTGCATCAAAGGTAAGCAAATTTAAAAACTTTTAGCATTATCTTTTTAAATCCTCACCAGTTTTGCTAATTATATTATATAATAGGACAAGTTCATTTCCAATAGTTGTCTAGTTTCATCACTGAACGAATGGCTAAAAAGAAAAGCAAATGTGTTCATCTGTGACTGTAATTTGGTAAACTTTTATTTAGCAGCTTTCCACAGGCAGTAGTTATGTATTTGGGTTCACCCAGAGAGATTCTGGTTCCCAACCCTGAGGGGTTTACACAGCAAATGTCACATTTTCCATGTGCAGATAAATTCATAAATCAATGTGAACAGCTCATATTGCCTGAATCTTTATAGTAAATTTTAATCAGCTAAACACATACAGATTTTGCCACACTCCATCCACTGCTATGATGAGATCAGAAGATAGCAGATGTAGCTGCCTGACAAAGAAACACAGCAATTAATGTCAGGGAGATTCTGGGTAAAATATCTTATGAAAATGTGACTAACCTTTTCCTCTGATGATTCAAACATGTTTTTACATTGTAAAATAGAACGAGGAGATAAGTTTGCTATTCATATCAGAATACGTTCAGATATAATAAATAGATCTTTTGCCAAGTCTCTACAAAATTGTGTTGCTTTGGGAATCTGAGGAGCACATTATGTAGGCACAAAAATGAAGGAAGGAAAGAGGACAGAGGAGAAAAACTAGAGTATATATCATCTTGTCTTGGGAGTTTAAGTATATATATCTAATTGTGTCATTTGGATAGAATAGTTGAGAGAATGTCCTTACAATGATCATAGCCTGAAATAAAATTAAAAGATTGTTGGCAAAGCACTTTCTAAGAGGTGTGATGATGAACGTTTCAGAAGGTAAGCATCGGAGACTTGTGTTTCTCTGTATTAATAACATAGGTTTATCGACCAACCAAAAAGATAGAATAGTTGTTGAGGGGTAAATTTGTTTACTCTAGTATGCATTCTCTGTAGATCTATTCCTCATCCTTCTCTTTGAATGAGAGGAGTGTAGAGACTGTCTTCTACTGTAGAGACTCCATTTGGGTTGCATTAATGGGAGTCCCTGACAGGAGAAGAGAGAGGTTGGGTACTTAATTCCTTTGTTCCTACCATTCAGTTCACATTCCAGCAGTTCCTGTAATCTTCTCACCAAGTTGTAGCTTTGGTCTGGGCCTGATTCTCAAGGAAATGGCTGTCAGTGGGCTCTAGAAACCATCTCTTACCTTGTTCAGGCCTAGAGGTGGGGACCATTTCCCACTGTTTCTCAGCATCAGATCAGAGGCTTCTTTACATTTTTGCTTCCTCACCTCTATAAATTCATTTTGTTAAACATGTTTCAAATATCACTTTGAGTGTTGACTTCTGTTTCTGCTCAGGTTTCTGACTAATACGTTGCTACAGTAAGAGGCCTAATGAAAATGATGCATTTTGGGATAATTAAGAGGAATTCAAGAAAATCACAGAGAAAAATGGAAGGGACAAATATAGACAGAGGGGGGCAAAAATAAATAATGAAGAGTCTAATAAACCAAAAAGGAATTTGAAAACCTAATGTATTTTTAAAACCATATTATTATTTTTTTCTTTTCTTCCTTTTTTTTTTTTTTTTTAGACAAAGTCTCACTTGTTTGCCTCTGGTAGAGTGCTGTGAAGTCATAGCTCACAGCAACCTTAGACTCTTGGGCTCAAGCAACTGTTTTGCTTCAGCCTCCTGAGTAGCTGGACTACAGCCACCTACCACAATGCCCAGCTATTTAAGAGACAAGGTCTTGCTGTAGCATAGTTTGGTCTCAAACGCGTGAACTCAGGCAATCTGCCCACCTTGGCTCCCACAGTGCTGGGATTACAGGCCTGAGCCACCATGCTCTGTCTTCAACCATTATTTTTAAATATCAGCTACATTAAGCACAAAACATTAAGCCCAACATCAAATAATGACATTATAGAAAATTGTTCTGATTATAAAATGAAAACTGCATCAACTTCATTACACAGATCTGTTACTGTATTTTATACTGTCTAACTTAGAGTTAATTTGTGCTCTTTCACTGGCCAGACTTGGAGAGATAAATAATAAATGCATTGATTCCTAAGGAGCTCAGTTTTAAAATTGGGAATCTCAGTCCTTAGGAATGGCTTTGTTCTTGGAGGGATAAACAAAGAGGAAATATTTGATTAGCATAACTGTTATGGTTTGAACATGTCCCCTAACTCATATGTTGGACATTTATTTATTTATTTAGAGACAGAGTCTCACTTTGTCACCCTGGGTAGAGTGCCCTGGCATCACAGCTCATAGCTACCTCCAGCTCTTGGGCTTAGGTGATCCTCTCACCTCAGCCTCCTGAGTAGCTGGGAGTATAGGCACCTGCCACAACGCCCAGCTATTTTTTGTTGCTGTTTGGCCAGGGCTGGGTTGGAACCTGCCACCCACAGTATATGGGGCCAGTGCCCTACTCACTGAGCCACAGGTGCTGCCCAATGTGTTGGAAATTTAATTATTGTACTAAGAGTATTGGCAGGTGGGACCTCTAAAAGGTGATTAGGTCATTGGGGCTCCATTTATGTCTTTAACATAGAGGAGGGGTGGGGAATAGGTTAGTTATTATAGGAGTGGGCTCCTGACAGAAAGGAAGAAATTCAGCCACCATTGTCTCTCTGCCTTATGTGCTCACTAACGCCACCACCGGTCTTCTGCTGAGAGATCATACTTTCCAGATGCCCGCACCACACTCCTAGACTTTCCAGCCTCCAGAAGCATGAGCCAAGTAATTGTTTTTCTTTATGAATTAGTTAATCTCTGGTATTCTGTTATCATGGCAGAAAACAAACTAAGACAGAAAATTGGTACTGACAGGTAGGTTTGTTGTTATAACAAATCCCTGCAACACAGGAAGTTATGAAACTGGATAATAAATAGAGGCTGGAAGAATCTGAAGAAATGGGTTACAAAAAAAAAAGATGTTTTGCCATGAATGAAGCATGAGGGGAAATTCTGGTTAAGGCTCAGAAGAAGAGGTAAGCTATAGGAAAAGTCTAAATTTTAGAGATTACTTCTGTGGTCATGACCAGAATGTTAGATGGTAAAGGTCATTCTAATGAGATCTTAGATGGCAAGGAGGAAGCATTATTGAAAACTGGAGTAAAGGTCATCATTTTTATACAGTTTCAATGACTTTGGCTAAATTGTGTTCATGTACTAGGACTCTGTGAAATGAAGAACTTAACAATTATGAACCAGGATATTTGGTGGAAGAAGTATCTAAACAACAAAGCATTCAGGTTGTTGGATTGCTACCTATAACTAAGTACCATGACATGCAAGGGGGTGGTGGTGAGATATTTAAAATAGAGATTATAATTTTTTAAGTGAAATTATTTGGAAAATTCACAGCCTGAACATGTGAAAGATAAAATGGCATTTTTGGAGATAATAATAAAGATATGGCCAAACTATCATTTCCTAAAGAGACTACCATGGATAGAAAGAAGCCATATGCTATTCATCAAGAAGGGTGGGGCAGAGCCTGTGGCTCAAAGGAGTAGGGCACTAGCCCCATATGCCAGAGGTGGCGGGTTCAACCCACTCCCAGCTAAAAAAAAAAAGAAAGGTAAATTGCATATGGCTTTTTAGGGATGCCCCTTTTGTCAGAGGCCCAGAGCCCTAGGAGGGCAGAATGGTTTTAGGTGTTGGGCCCAAGGAACTCTCCAAAGGTTCACTGCTCAAGGCCACGTGGCATTCCCTGCATTCTAGCACAGCACTCCTCAGCCACCTCAGCTGTGGCTCAAGAGGGCTCAGGTGTGACTCTATCTCTACTTCAAAGAGTATGAGCCATAAACCTTGGGAAGATCCATGTGGTATTAACTCTGCAGGCTTTCAGAATGCAAGAACTGCAAGGAAAGGACTTAATTTATGTAGATTTCAAGGGGTGTCCTGGTAGTTATGGGAGCAAACCCACCACAGGTGACCCTGATAGAGCACCACAAAGTGAAAATGTAAGGTGGCAGCCACCAGAGTCCACCCTAGGGAAAGTGCCTAATCTAGTTGGGGAAGTAGAGCAGCTCCTGAGACCCAGGACTGTAGGGATGCCCATGGGCAACTCCAACCTAAGACAGTCAAAGCATGGACTCAACCCATCAAAGTTGCAGGGGCAGAGCTGTTCAATAATTTGGGGGCTAACTCCAAATTTGCCCAGGTGGGCAACATAGAGTGAAAGGAGGATATTTTTTTGTTCTAAGACTTATCATTGTTTTTCTTGCTGAATTTTGAACTTCAGAATACTTACCCATTTCTCCTTGCCTATTTCTCTCTTTTGGAATGAGATATCAATCCTATGCATGTCCCAGCACTGCATTTTGGAAGTAGATAATTTGTTTTGATTTCATAGTTTCACAAGTGGAGGGATTTGCCTTGGGACAAACCGTGCTTTCAGTTTCACTCAAATTTGACTTAGATGAGACTCTGGACTTTGGAATTATGAATTGATGTTAGAGTAAGTTAGAAATTTTGGAACTATGGGGATATAATGAGTGCATTTTACATTTCAAAATGGGCATAAACTTTGAGATTACAGAGGGAATGCTGTAATTTAAGTATGTCCCCCAAATTTTATGTGCTAGAATCTTATTTGCCATAGTAACAGTCTGGGGAGGAGGAACTTTTAAGAGGTAATTAGATCATAGGGGACTCTACTGTCATGAATAAATTTATGCCATTATACAGAATTGGGTTTGTTTTTGCAAGAGTGGGCTCCTGATTAAAAGCAAAAGTTCAGCTCGCGTTTCCTCTCTGTCTCATGCATTTGCCTCTGCCTTGTTATGACTTCCACTATGGGATGACCTCATCAGGTACTGGTATCATGCTCTTAAACTTCCCAGCCTCCAGAATGTGAGAGATAAGTTTCTTTTCTTGATGAATCACCCAGACTGGTATAATGGTTATGGTAGGAGAAAACAAACTAGGAAAATAACCTATTTTGAAAAAAAAATATTGTTAAACCACACTGTAAAATTCTCCACACTACATTTAACTTTATGATAATTATTCCATTTTTCTCATAATGTACTTTTTACTTATTTCCCTAATATTAATGCCTATGGCACTTGAAAATATAAATAACAGAAAACTTGTGAGCTGAAAGGCAAGAGAAACAATTAACAAAAAGGAACATTTGGGACATTAAGATCTCGTATACCAGAAAAACAGTAACATAATAAGCATAATAACAAAACTTCAGCTGGATGATACGGATTTTCAAATTATTATGTACGTTCAAGTTCAAACAAAACATTTGAAACATTTGACATTAATTATAAAAAAATTATATACAAGTTTAAGATTAAAACATAAACTAATATTTTATGTAGACATTTAGTAAAATGAATGCATTTTAGTAAGGAAGTTCTAGAGTTTTGAAAAACAAAACAACCACCACTCCACAACAGAGGTAGACTATTTTTATCACACTGAGAACTCTCTTTATTTCTTAGTTCATTACAACTTTTTTCTAATTAGATATAATGTTGAATACCATCAAGTAACTTTTGGCCACCTGGTAAAATAATAATGTGATTTTAAAAATTGTACTGATTGATTGGTTCAATTATTGGACCAAATTTGCATTCTCACATAAACTCAAGATGGTATTTATATACTATAATTTTTATATGTTGGTGGATTTTATTTACTAATATTTTGTTAAATATTTTAAGTTCTGTTAATAAAGGATATTAACCTCTGGTTTTCTTTTCTTAGATATTTTTGCATCAGAGAAAAGTTTAGGTTAGTAGTTTCAGAATGTTCAAAGTGAGTTTCTTATTTTGTTGTTTTTTCTCATTCTAGCAAGGTCTGTTAATTACTTCTGAGTTGATAATATGTCTTTAAGCACGTTAAAACCATTGTGTCACTGCCATGTATCTTCTGTGATTTCTAGTGAGAGGTCTACTGTCATTCAAATAATTTTTCCCATATAGTTGATATATTATTACTTTCTGCTTATTTTTAAGATTTCACCTTAAAAATTTTTTACCAGTTCAATTATGGTCTGTCAGCTATGGATTTCTTTGAATATGTTATGTTTCAGGTTCAGTTAGATTCTTGTACCTGTAGGTTTATATCTTTCATCAAATTTAGAAGCTTAGGAACATTAATTCTTCAAAACATTATTTTGGCATTGCAGTATTTCTCTTCTCATGGGATTCTATAGCTCCTTAGATTGTATCCTTGGCTATTCAAGCTATTTAATTTAATCAAGTTTTATTTATTTATTTTTGTTGTTGCTTCTGATTGCCTTTGGAGTCTTCCTTAATAATTCTCTGCCTAGGCTGGTATCTATATGCATTATCTCAACCTTTTCTGGAATTCTTATAGTTTCATGTCTTGTGTAAGTCTGTTATCAATTGATCAATTGTAAATTAATTGTTGTGAATGGAGAGAGATATGGATTCTTTTTTTTTTTTTTTTTGCAGTTTTTGGCCAGGGCTGGGTTTGAACCCACCACTTCCAGCATATGGCACCAGCACCCTACTCCTCTGAGTCACAGGCATTGCCTCAAGAGATATATGGATTCTGTTTTCAGTCTTATACATGTGACTATCCACTTTTCCCAGTACCATTTATTGAATAGGGGATCTTTTCCCTTTTGTATGTTTTTGTCTGCTTTGTCAAAGATCAGATGGCAATATGAGGATGTTTTTATATCTGGTTTAACAGAACAGTGTCTGTGCCTCTGTTCCATTACCATACTGTCTTGGTTACTATAGCTTCATAATATTGCTTGAACCCTGGTAAAGTGATGCCTCCAGATTTGTTCTTTTTGCTTAATGTTGCTTTGGCTACTCAGGTTCTTTTCTGATTCTATATAAAGAGTAAAATTATTTTTTTCTAGATTGGAAAAACTGAGGTTAGTATTTTAATTGTGATTGCATTTAATCTGTAAATCACTTTGGGTAATATAGACATTTTAATCATGTTGATTCTGCTGATCTATGAGCATGATATGCTTTTCTATTTGTTAACTTACTCTCTGAGTTCCTTCCTAGGTGTTAGAGAATATATGTTCCTCTCAATAGACACAGAAAAAGCCTTTGATGAAATTCAGTGCCCTTTTATTACAAGAACTGACAACAAAATAGGCATAATGGAATAAATCTCAATATTACAAAAGCCATATATGAAAAACCCATAGCCACTATCATACTGTATGAATAAAAATTGAAAGCATGCCTGTAACCAGACCCTATTTAGGATATTCATCATATACATTTTCCCCTAGTTTTACTAATTTTAAAGAATTATTTTATTTGATCATGGGAAAAATAAGAAAAAAATTTCTAAATATTCTGAATTAGAGTTCTTCTGAATCAATTCAATGAGAAATTAAATGCTTTATTCATCTAATATCTTGCTATAACCTGATTCAAAGCACTCTTTGAAATAATTATTTTTTTAAAAAAAAGCAAAAAAAAATTAATTTAAAAAGGGTAAGATACAACATCTTAAAAATTTCAAATCATCTTTTCAGACAATATTTATTATACACTGTGTTAGGCAGTGATGGTTGATGCATTACAACCATTCTTTTTCTTTCTTCTTTATGGCATCAACTTTGCATTTGGATTTAGGTGTCTGTGAACTTTGAGAAAGTTTGGCAACTTCCAAACCTCTGGGATAAACCTACATCAGTCTAAGCTGGTTATGTAATGTCAATCCTACTCTAAGTGCTGATGATTCGGTTAAGATTGGATAAGTGATAAAATTCTGATCAACTAGATATTATGGGACATCTGTTGTGAACATTCTTGTAAAGATTTAACAATTCCTTTTTTTTTTTTGCAGTTTTTGGCCGAGGCTGCATTTGAACCCGCCACCTCCAGCATATGGGGCCAGAGCCCTACTCCTTTGAGCCACAGCACGGCCTGATTTAACAATTCTTAAAAAAGGGAAGGAAGAACTTTTCCACTCTCTTTTCTGCTTCTCACTTTCCATCCTTTTCTCAACAAAGGGTAAAGCTTAGAGTTTCATGAAGCAAATTTGTAAGCAAGAGGGGACACGTTCCAAAACAATTTTTAACAGACAGCTTTCATTCCCAGGACTTTGAGCTTCAGCTTCAAGTAACTTACTCTCCAGAAATGCAAATATGAAAACAAATTTAGCCTTCTGCTAGGAAAACATATGTATCATTTTTCCCTTCTCAAAATCATCATGCTCATTTCTAGACACCTTTACCTGGGGTAAAGAAAAGACAGGTTTAGATTTCCTTAAAAGTTTATCTGTTCATTCTGGTCTCAAATTTGTTAATCCCAGAAATCATAGCATAAAATTTGCTTCAGTGACTAAACATTAAACTCTCTGAATATTCTCAACAATTTGATGAGTTAGTGTTATGCAGACAATTATCTCTAGAAAACCTGTTTTTTCAATAAACATTATAAAGAAATACAAAGCAAAAATATCAAATAAATAGGAATTTCAAAAAATTCTCATTTATCATTCCAAAAATTTTGCCAAAACCTTTGGCAACATATTTTAATTTTGAAATCAACATTTTTAAAATTTAAATGGATAATGAGTGACCTCTTGAGTTTTCTTGTTTACAGTAGAATTGTTGGTGGTGCTAGACCTCTTTAAGTGCATAATATAATAGAAGAAAATGAATTTTTTTTTTATCTTTTAAGTGTAGGTTAGAGCACATTTATCACTTTATAGCTCATTAAACAAGTCATATTAAAAGAAACATACAACAAAAATTCATGAATGACCTGAAATGAAAAACTAATGAGATCAGATGTGTTACTCTAATACAAAAATATCAGTTATGTAAATGTTGCATAATCTTATAGTTATTTAAAAATTACCAAAGTAATACTTCTCTCAAGATTTCTGCTGCCATTGTAAAGGTCAATCACATTTAGATCAAGAAAGATATTTGTGCTTTATTCATTATGTGTAGAATTTATCTAAGTGGCCTTTTGGGAATTCTTATGAATAGGCTTTTAACAATCTCTTGCAGTTTAATAATTACCCCTTTTCTTGTTGTTAGTTGAATTTACACATGCAAATAGAGCATTGATTAATGAGCTTTTTTACATAATAAGAAAGATTGTCAATGATTCTTCTCCACAAGAGTTTCTCAGTAAGTCACCTGTTCTATAGATAATTATTATTTTATTAAACAAATATTAGCTGCTTTCATAGATTTCAACTCCAATTTTTGTGTCTCTATCCCTACGAGAGTGCCAACAGCTCTACTAATTTCTCCTCCTCTTATGTCTTGCTTTCTGCCTACCTTCTCAGCTTGATGCCCTTCCCTAAGTAAGACTTATCATATGATTCAAGGGCAAAGGGCTGTGTGTGCACACACACAAACACACACAGGCACACAACCCTACACTTTCATATTCTCAAGGATCTTTTCTCTTCAAGCCTCAGCACCTTTACCATGACATCAAAGAAAATTTTTAAAATCCAATTTAGAGTATAAATGTCTAAACACAACAATTAAATAAATGAAGTGAATGCTATGTTAACCAGTTTGATGTAAGCATTCCAGATGGTATATCAAATCAGCACATCGTACCCCATAAAAGCCGTAATATACACAGTTATGATCTAATAAAATTTTTTTAATTCAATATTTTGGCAGTGGCAGAAGCATTATTATACCCAGAAAGGGAAATTCCTGTGGTTTTCATTTGCTTTTACTTGATTTCATACAGAGCAAAGTATCTTTTTTTTTTTTTTTTTTGTCCTTTTGGGTTTCCACCTCTATGAAATGGATCTTCATAACTCTATAATATTTTTCCACTTGATTGTCTGAAATTTTCCTATGATTTGTAAAGTTTACTTATATATTTGAATAAATAATGTATCATAACTTTTACTTGACACATATTTTCCCCCACAAATTGCCCATAGAATGTGGGCAACATTTTCCATATGTTAAGGGTTGCCTTTTTTTGAGTAGTTATTTTAAGATGTCAGATTTATTGGCACTTAATATTTTATTCATATCTTAGCAAAATTTATGAAGTAGGAGGCCTAATTATGTAAGTTTTAGCCTTTCTTTTGTTAAAATATACATTATAGGCTACAAATTTTCCTCAAAATATGACCTAGCTGCATTAAAAGTTTCAAAATGTTTTAGGTTTAATTGCCTAAAATTGCCATTTTATAGTTCAGAATTGTCAAAAATGACACTACAGTATATTTAAACCTAAATCCTATGAGCAGTATCAAATGTTTTATCTTTTTAAATACAATAACATTTATTCTTTTTAGTGAACAGTTCTGTGAGTTTAAGAAATTTACAAAGCTATGTAGCTATTCCCTACATAGAATCAGAGTATAAACCAATTCACCCACTCTCCATAAATTCCTGTGCCATTTTATAATTTAAAGCTTCACATATCTCTAATCCTTTCAACCAATAATCTTCATTTTTGCCTTTAAAGAATATGATGTAATAGTAATCTTACAGTATACAACCTTTTGTATCGGGTTTCTTCACACTGGAGGGTCATCCATGCTGTCATGTTACATTAGTATTGTTTTGTATTATTGAATAGTATTTCCCTATAGTGAAAATATCATAGTTTATTTATCCATTTACCAGTTGAAGAAAATGCAGCTTCTACTTTCTTATGGTTATAAGAATATTTACATTAGGATTTGTGTGAACACAAATTTTCTTGAACTAAGTAAATATCAAGAAGCTATATTTCTGGGTGATATGGTGAGTTCATGCTTAACTTTTAATGAAAAGGCCAAGTTATTTTGTACAGCAGCTGAAAATTTTGCAATCCAATTAGCAATTTATAAAAAATCTTGTTCCAGATATTTCCCAACAACTGGTATTTACAAGTTGCTTTATTTTTTCTGTTTTTATAGGTAGATAGTGGTATCTTACTGTAATATTAATTTGTGGCTTTCCATGTGTTCATTTATAATTCATGTCTTATTTATTGGAATATTTCCTAAAATCTTTTCTCCATACTTTTATTAAGTTCTGAGTTTTGTTATTGACTTTGAAGAGTGCATACAAGTCCTTTGTGAGATCTGGGATTTGTAAATTTTTTTTTTAGTATTTGTGTGTTCTTTTCAATTTTCAAATGTCTCTTGAAAAATAAAAGTTCTTCTTTTGATGAAACAACATTTATCTTTTATTATTATGTTAAGACATTTGTATTCTACATTTAGAGAGATTCACATGCACCCTTATAGGATGAACCATAGGCGTGATCTCACCAGTCACCCTCCCTTCCCCCACCCTCCCTCTCCCATCTCCCCATATTCCTGGGCTAAAATAGCTTTCCTATGAAAGCTATAAATTAGTTTCATACTAAGGTGAGAACATTGGATACTTTTTCTTCCATTCTTGAGATACTTTGCTAAGAAGAATATTTTCCAGCTCCATCCATATAAACATGAAGGAGGTAAAGTCTCCATTTTTCTTCATGGCTGCATAGTATTCCATGGTGTACATATGCCACAATTTATTGATCCATTCGTGGATCGATGGGCAC